>NC_073745.1:169049266-169373957 GCF_029784135.1 Toxorhynchites rutilus septentrionalis
GCTGGAGGTTGCATCTAAAACTAATTTTTGGGTACATTAAACATTCACTAACTGGGCGAAAAGGGAAGACCACTTATCGACATTCGCGTTTTAACTGGTCCGGCATGTTAAACGTCAAATAAAATCGAGGGAAACTTCAATGAATTGTTTGATTCGCATTGCTCCTGTAATTGGATAAACAAAAGGATTCCAATGAAAGTTTCGCATTGAGTGCGACAACAGGTATGACATATGATTTGAGAAAATTATTTTTCTGTAGTTTAATCAATGTTTTTGTCGTTCGAAAATAATGTCTATTTTCATAACATTTAAAATTACATTCGAATGCCCCTCACAGCAAATCTTTCATTTGAATATGGCGTCGATTGTTTACGAAATTCTGATTTTCAACTGGTCCAAAGACCAGTTAACGTTCGCCCAGTTAAACAGCAGACCAGTTAAACCAGGACCAGTTAAACCAGGACCAGTTAGCGAACGATTACTGTATTTATATTTTTGGTCAGCATTTGTACGACATCGCCCGCTATGCAGTCGGCTCTTCTTCTTCTTCTTATATGGCACTAACGTTCCTAGAGGAACTCCGCCGTCTCAACGTAGTATTACTTGCGTCATTTTCATTAGTACTTAGTTGAGATTTCTATGCCAAATAACACGCCTTGAATGCATTCTGAGTGGCAAGCTCTAGAATACGCGTGAACACAGTGCAAGTCAGAGGAAATTTCTTTGAAGAAAAATTTCCCCGACCAGAACGGGAATCGAACCCGAACCCCCGGCATGTTAGGTTTGACGCTAACCACTCGGCCACGGGAGCACATGCAGTCGGCTCACCAGACTTTAATTGCCAACATGCACGCAAAAAAATAGAAAGCTTCTTTCTATTCAGAGAATGTTTTCTTTGAACGAAACCAAGGATTATTTAATCAGACTTGCAAAATGTGCATAAACGATCTATAAACTTTTACTTAGTCGCGGCAATACATACACACACTCTTTGCAGATACACGGGCCGAAGGTTGTGCAGTCCACTGATGATTCAACAAGAGCCAAAGGTTGTACCGCTCATGACAACTCTATACGAGCTGATTTTTGCGCCGGCTAGTGATCATTCTATCCTGGATTCCTCGAGTCGAAAAAGACGCACCACGCTAGACATGGGGTGCAGACTAGGGGGTCGTTGCTGATTAACGGTCAGCTGCATCCCAATAGGAAGTATCCCATGTCGGGCACACGTACAGAGCACTGACGACTGCAACATCCCAATTATGAGAACACTTTTAATACTAACCTCGAGCCAACCGCGAGTAATCGGTTACATATTACTAACATAGTTGTAAGCAAACATTGTCAAAATATTGAACTCCCGGCCCCGTTAGGCTGACGCCATATGAGCCTTAATAAAAATATATATTTTGGTGCATGAACTTATAGCCTCTTAGTTCGTGCAATTTTTGAAATGCGAACTGTGAAAAAGTATTCTACGAAGAAATGTTTTGGGATGAATAATTTCTTTCCGTGTATGAAAAAACGAAACGAAAGCAATGAATACTGCGACATCGGGTGATATGTTTGTACATGATGTTCTTGAATTATAAATATCGTGTTTGTTTTCACATGTCTATGTTTGTGTATCATTGTTCGTGTTGGGGATAGACACTCAACACTAGCGAGAATCATGTGCGAATTCAAACAAAAACATGGAATTTTCACATCGCGTGGACATGTGTAAGTGTTTTTCGGAAGACTGGTTGAAAGTCACTAAAATACAGATAAAAAAACCCACAATATGGCATCGGACGATTTCTCCAAGTTTTCTCCAAGAAGGCAGATCCGAATCTTTAACAGATTTTTTTCTGTTTCGGACAGCTCCTGCAATCAGATGTCATCGGGATCTGGTAAGTAAGACAACCTAAGGGCTGCCATGAAGTGTAGAAGCACTGATCTGCATTTTTCAAAATTGTGTTCAAGCACAACGAACCATTAAGATATTATTTTGTCAAAAACATCAAAAGTGAGTCAATATATATACCATTCATGAAATTAGTCAAGAGCCGTTACAAAATACTAATGTGTTGTGTAATGATATTATGTTAATAGCTAGCATATACTTGGTTCACTCTGGCTGCAAAGAGAACGAAGTTTTTCGTGTCTAGCAGCAACATAATTTTGTATTTTCCATATTTCTAAAGGTTCTGAAACAGAAATTGACGAAGATGTGTGCTCACAGCATGAAAGGAAGTATTATGTTTCACATTCTGTTTGTAACGCGTGAGCGATAAAATGATAGATTTGATTTGATAAGTTAATTAGTGGGAGCCCAAACTTCAAATGAAACAATCTCAAAATAATGTTTTTGGCGCTTGGTTCGTTTTGGCAGAACCCCGACCAATTGTCAATGAAATTGTCAAAGTACTTACAAATAAGAGTTTGTAATAATTAGGCCTTCCGGTGAAAAACAAACTGTGGTATGGTCTTCCAGTTTCATCGAATTCGGCAGCCTTCCTCTGAGGAATTATATCTGCAGGTGTTTTCATCATCGGTTGCGCTTTTTTATCATACAGCCCCGACGGGAATAGATACTCAATAGCCTCCTGCAGTTACATAGATAATTAATAGTAAGATAATTAAAAGTAGTCTCAAATAATATTTACGTCAATTTGATCTTGGTTGAACGTTTCAGGGTCTTCTCCCATCATATTGGCTAGGTGGCGTTTGCCAAGATTATATTCTAAGTTTTGCACTTTCATAAACTCATCATGACCTCTCGCACGTTCCAGGTATGATTTCATAGCTTTACTTATTTTCCTCTGTTTAGTTACAGACGCATCGTCCACTTTGGGCGTTGAAGTGGTTGTGCAATACTATAAATATTGATTCAGTATATATTAAATTTGTAATTCAAACAATATTCCTACCAATAGGTTGTTTAATGTAAGCGGAGATGAACGAATAAATCTGGACGAAACACCCAAAATCCATGACATTTTCAGTTATTCTTTTCTGGTGGTTTAGCTAAATATCGTGGTTTATCCAGGGGTTAGACATCAATTGAATATGTCTAATCAAAATCAAAATCAATATGGCGTCATTTGTTTATCAACATATCATTTACGAGGATTGAAATCGAAAAATGCGCTGCTTTTTTCTAACTGCATGAGCGATTTTCATATTCCGGTTTCACATGGAGGTGTTCACATTTAACATGGAGTTTAAAGTTAGCTACTATTCGACTATATAACCGCACCGAGTTGTACACAACAGTAATTGATTGAACCAAAATGTCAGTAAACCGCAGCAATATTGGGTACACTGGCAATATGAGGGATTTGACGTTTTAGTCGTACCCCTGGGTTTATCGGACTACCGTGATTTACATTTTGTTTACTAAAATAATTATACCCATATGGCGCTTTTCTACGCACCATTGACTTTTCATGAAAGCATGTTCTGATCAATATACCTGATTATAGAAGGTGAGACCACTTCTCCTTTGCTAAGAGCATCCCCACCGGTGGGTTGCTTTAAAACGGACCTTACACTGTCAACTTTATTGACAATATTTTTTTTAGAGCATAATGACAACTGAACATGGCCGACGACGCAGAAATCCAGATTTTCTGATTTTCGAGCATCAATATCGTGACATTTCATAAGCGGACCTTACACGGTCAAATTTATTGACAATATGATGACATCTGAGAGCATAATGACAGCTGAACATGGCCGACAACGCAGAAATCCGGATTTTCTGATTTTCGAGCATCAATATCGTGACATTTCATATGGATGCATGATGTTGACGTTTTACCTCACGGACTTTCAGACTGAGTTGCCAGATTTGCAAGCGGACATTTAATGTTTGTTAGTCTTTTTTGCGATTGCAATTAAAATTTATAAACTTCTGAAATTGTAGGAATCATAAATGAAAGCTTTTGGTTTGGAAAGCTGATATAGTAATTTACATTTAATGCGACATGCCGGAGAACCAATCAGTGTCGCACTGGACGCGATTTGACCTGTAATTGGACATTGAAGATGAGAGTGGTACAGCGTCGACGTCTGGCGGCGAATGTCAATGTGGGGCCATAATTTGGGCCTGAACTCGATGTTTACAAAAATGTCTAACTAAACGTGTCGCATACAGGTCTGTCCAATTAGAAAAATGTCGCATTAAATGTAAATTACTGTACCTAAAATAGCAAAATACAGTACTTTTCGCGATACAAATCAAAACCTCAAAGTAACTGACAATGTAATGGTGAGAGAGTGAATGAAAATTAACAACGTCTTAGGAATGTTTTTAACATTGAACTCGGTCATTCTTTGCGCTAGCGAGCGGGGCAGCCACTTTAGTCTAAGTTGTGTGTTTCTTCACACTCCGCTATAAAATTTGGAGAATGAGAAGATCTGGGAAAATCACAGGTGAAAAAACATCACGTGTTAATTCAAGTTACAGTAGAATCCCGATTATCCGTGAATAGTCGGGATGATTTTTAAACATAGAAACTATGTTTTATCAATACAGAAATAGATACAGATACAGATAATCGGGGTACAGATACAGATACAGATAATCGGGGTTCTACTGTCATAGTCTTATTTATCGAATAAAAACATTTGCTTGCAGATAATATAATTTGCATATATTTTCACAATCTAAAATAATTTGGCATCCCTGAAACTGAAAGGATCAGTCTGTATTTGTGAAGCGAGTATTATGATGTGTTTTTGAGAAGGAAAAACGAGTTTTAAAGTGTAAATTATGAATGAAAATTAACTTTTCCAAATCAAATTAGTATTCTATGTGAATGCAAATCACTTTTTTTCTGCATGTGGTGAGAAAATCCCATACAAAAATTGTATCTGAAACTGACGTTATATAATAATAATAAATTTTAGTAGGAATATCTGAAAATTCATAGAAAATAGGTTAAGTTGGAGTTAGGACTACGCGCTTCAACTAATTAAATAATACCAAGTAGATATTTTCATTCAAATTTTACCAATTGAAAATTGCCTTTTAGCCTTCTAATCTGATGGAGAATAGTTTGGATCCCAAACTCGAATGTCACCACTAGCCATCGCGGATATTTTCGTTGTCTCGGGTTGAGGGCGATATTGACCGTGTAAGGTGGCAAAATATTGATTGAGGTTAGATCGGATGTCGAAAGCCTAGCTGTCACGATATAGAAGACACTTATTGTCAATCAGTTTGATCGTGTAAGGTGCCCAATATGGATGCATGATGTTGACGTTTTACCTCACAGACTTCCAGACTGAGTTGCCAGATATGCAAGCGCACATTTACTTTTTGCTAGTCTTTTGACGTAGGACTACGTCTAACCGGAAGATATAGGGGGTGAAATGGAAATCAAGGCACTGAACAAGTAGGAAAAAATGCAAGATTTGGAACGCTTATAGCTCGAGCATTTCCAAATAGATCGCAAAGGTTTTTGCATCAATTGATAAGAAATATATCTACGCATCTATCATAACGAATGACATTTCATTTGTCTTGAGATAAATAATTGAATAATTGTGAAATATCAAGCATTGTCAAAATGCACTATGTGCCCATTTTTGATTGGTCCATTTTGTGCTCCTCAAATCGTACCGACCAAAACGGGTAACCAGAGCAGCAGAGAAATACAATGAAGCGCGATTGGAAAGGAAAAAGAAAAAAATGAACGAAACATTGGTCGCAGTCTCACACATGCGTAATTCTTGAGCCAGCCAGTCAGCTTAAAAATTCCCGCTCCGCTGCCGTAACGATCATTCTTTGTGTGGACACCGACTGGACAACATCGTTGCTGGACGAGCTGGACGGCGAGGGATCGAGTGCCTTTCTCAAGGCAAGAGGGCGGAGGTGGTAGCGCTGGAGTAAATAGAGTAGAGTTTTCAAAGGGCCTTTCTCAAGGCTAGAGACGTATGAACTGCAAAAGTTTAAAGTCTCTATAATACAAGACCTTCCTTCCTTCCGTAACGATCATTCTTTGTGTGGACACCGACTGGACAACATCGTTGCTGGACGAGCTGGACGGCGAGGGATCGAGTGCCTTTCTCAAGGCAATGGGGGCGGAGGTGTAATGCAGGAGTTAGAGTAGAGTTTTCAAAGGGCCTTTCTCAAGGCTAGAGACGAATGAACTAAAAAGTTTAAAGTCTCTATAATACAAAACCACCACCACCGTAACGATCATTCTTTGTGTGGACAACGACTGGACAACATCGTTGCTGGACGGCGAGGGATCGATTGCCTTTCTCAAGGCAATGGGGGCGGAGGTGTAATGCAGGAGTTAGAGTAGAGTTTTCAAAGGGCCTTTCTCAAAGCTAGAGACGAATGAACTAAAAAGTCTCTATAATACAAAACCACCACCACCACCACCGTAACGATCATTCTCATTCAAACCGTACACCACATCGGTTCGCATCACAACACATCAACAAACCAACCCAAGCAGCCATGTCTGGACATGGTAAAGGAGGAAAAGTGAAGGGAAAGGCAAAATCCCTCTCGAACCGTGTTGATCTGGAGTTCCCCGCAAGGGTAGCTAGGCCGAGCGCGTTAGTACCAGTGCACCAGTCCACCTAGCCGGCGTTATATAGTTTCGGCCGCCGAAGTGATCGAGTTAGCTGGCAAAGCAGCTCGCGACGATAAGAAAACCCGCATTCGGAACAGAACACATTCGGTTCGGTAGACATCAAGACAACAGGCAGTTGCAGCGAGTGGCGAGTGGCAAACGCAATCGCAAAACGGCATCAGGTAGCAGAAGAAAAAAGTTTGTTCTTTATACAAACTGCTTTGGTGGCAAATCCAGAACAAGGTGGCATCGAGGGCGTTCGAAATGGTTTTTTTTCAAAACCACGAGTACTAAGTTTTCTAAATTGGAACCATTCCATAAAACAAGGCGCTTTTCAGGGCCATTAAACCTTCCAAAAAACAGGAAGTGGGTTATATCTATGGTATAACCGCAAGGGTGACGTAGGACTATCGTTGATTTAGAGATCACTTGTATGAAGTTGAATCTGAATTCATTCTGAATGAATGAATATTTGGAGAACTTCGAAAATGAGAGCGTTACGTTGGAGGTACAAGGTTTTATGCATCCAATATTGGATACGAAAATATCCTACTGCTGGGGAAGAAATAATCTTCAGAAGCTATCCTGTTAATGGCAATTGATTAAAAAATCACAAAACCAAATGTATTTGGTCACAGTGTTACATGGATAGAAAACATTCAAATAAACTCTTTCACATGAATGTATTTTTAAATTCCCAGAGGAACTGGCAGATTATTTTCAGTAACGATTAGATATTTCCACATTTTCCTCGATACTGGAAGCCCACCAGTGGTTTATGCTAACTCGATAACCATCTGTTAATAGCACTTGATTGAAAAATATTTGGTCACAGTGTCACATGGATAGAAAACATCAAAATAAACTCCTTTACATGAATGTAATTTTAAATTCCCAGAGGAACTGGCATATTATTTTCCGGATCTTTCTCGATGCTGAATGGCATCCAAACGGAAAGAAATTCCGTGCGTGTATGTGTGTGTGTAGCGGCTACTTCGATGGTCACCTTCTCTTCTCCTGAAGGATTCTCTGTGCTCCCTCACAGTTTCAAACAAACGGCTCGCGTTTCAGGGCATATCTCGATCCGTCGCCGTCCAGCATCCTCAGCAACGATGTTGTCTTGTCGATGTCCTCACGAAAAATGAATGCGTCTCACCACCAGAATATCGCTTAAGTATGCTTTTTGTGTGTGATTGAATCGAGAGAAGGCGTGGTTTACGATGGCAATTTGGAAGGCAAACTAGAGGGGAATGAACTCTCTGAGCTCGGAACTTTCGGCGACTGAGCAATAATCGATTGCGGGCGCATACAATATTGGATACGGAAATATCCTACTGATGGGGAAGAATAATCTTCAGAAGCTATCCTGTTAATTGCGATTGATTGAAAAATCACAAAACCAAATGTATTTGGTCACAGTTATGGATTTGGTCACAGTTATGGATGTTACATGGATAGAAAACATTCAAATAAACACTTTCACATGAATGTATTTTTAAATTCCCAGAGGAACTGGCAGATTATTTTCCGGATCTTTCTCGATGCTGAATGGCATCCAAACGGAAAGAATTCCGCGCGTGTATGTGTGTGTGTGTGTGTGTGTGTGGCGGCTGCTTTCGAGATCTTCCCGGGGAACCGTTTGTGGCATCACTCCCCTCCTGATGGATTCATGTCTGGCCTAAGGTGCACAAACAGGCTCTTGGTGACACCGTTCATCAGCGCTTTCATGATAAACGAAGAGCTTCACCACAACAGCGACAACATGCTCCAATCGCTGTTCAATTAGAACTGAGTGGATTTCCGAGCGGCGCTCGCTTATATACCGATTGGTGATTTCAATAGCCTGTTTTGAAAGCAATTTTAAGACTATTGAAACAAGTTTTTGGATCAAAAAGTAACAAGTATAGAACGCGTAGACATTTTATCTTTCGAATGAAGTGTTTATCATACCATTTCGTTCAGTTGTTTAGGAGCTATTAACACTCAAAATCTCGGTCTCCGGCGTAACGCTTCCGTTTTCGAAACTTTGATTTTACACCTCGGTATAGAAATGAAAGACGTAGTCCTACGTCAAAAGAGTTTAGGAAATAAAGTTCAATGCTTTCTAAAACAATATCCAAAATAATAATAAAACACAAATTGATTTTTTCATAATTTGTTTGCCAGGATATGATGAGTATGTGAATTTGGCAGTTGTTCTGAGCTTATTGATTTCCACCAATTCTTAAATTGCTCCTAGATTGAAAGTACAGTAATTTACACTTATCTCGACATTTAGCTAATTGGACGGACCTGTAATGCGACATATTTAGTTGGACATTTTTGTAAACATAGAGTTCGGGGTCCAAATTATGACCCCACATTGAAAGTTGACACTATACCACTGTCATCGCAAATGTTCTATTACAGGTTAAAATTACCTCCAATCCGATACTGAGTGGTGGTAATGCGACGTGCCATTGAATGTAATTTACTGTAAAATATGTCACAAGCTGGATGGGAAGAAATTTTCCAACTGTGAAAGCTGTGGTGAGTGGCAAATGCAATCGCTAAACAGAAAGGTTTAGCCGAACAAGATGGGGATATCGAGTGATAACAAAACAATAAACTCTTTAGATTGAAGATTATTTTGTGATCCTGAAAACGACCCTTTTTAGCCTGCATGTGAATCCAACGAGCGAACAAATCGTAATGAATGTATTTTTTTGCCATCGCTCCCTTTTAACGCTCATTCGTTCGTCTCGTTGGACTCGCCCCTCTGGCTGAGTTTGCCGATTTGTCTCTATCCTGTGAGTGTGTACCGCTAGAGTATAAAACACGCGGACCCCAAAAAAATATCTTATTTTCTTTCAAACCGTAAACCCGTGTGGTTGTACGGCATCGGCATCGTGGACGTAACAAAGGAGGACAAGTTCCCTGTTGGTTGCATTCACTGATTGCTCCGTAAGGGTAACTAGGCCGAACGGATTGGTCGGCACCAGTATACCTAACAGCGATTATAGAGTTTCGGCCGTCGGAGTGCTCGAGTTGGCTTGCAAAGCTGCTCACGACAATCAGAAAACCCGCATCAAGAACAGAGCAACTTCGGTTCGGCGCTTATCAAGGCAACAATTAGTTTCTGTGAGTGGCAAAGTGTTTCTCCGGCACGTCGCATTAAATGTAATTTACTGAACAACATGTCACAAGCTGGATGGGAAGAAATTTTCCAACTGTGAAAGCTGTGGCGAGTGGAAAACGCAATAGCTAAACAGGAAGGTTTAACCGAACAAGATGGGAATATCGAGTGATAACAAAAACACAACACCAAAGGTTCTTTTCAGAACCATCAACATATTCATAAAGAGTAAACAGTAAACTAATCCATTTTTCAGGTAGATAGGTAGGTATTCACGTAGGAGAAGAAAATAAAACAATATATTTAAAATATATATTCAACAAAAGCTGTCCCCTTTGTATAGTCCTACGTCACTCCGGTTATGTCCCCGACATTACCCACCCGTCTTTTTTTTGCGATTGCAATTAAAATTTATTAACTACTGAAATTGTAGGAATCATAAATGGAAGCTTTGTGTTTCTGGTTTGATTATATTGTGGTTGAATGATTTCAACCGAAAATCTAAATTGAAAGTACAGCAAATGAAACATTTTTCTCAGTGGTATTTGGTTACTTTTTCTCTCAACAACTCAATTTTTATTTTCGTTTGATGAGTTCAGTTGTGAAGATATTTATAGATAAATTGTCTGGCAACCATCACTTGCGTTCATCGCGGCAAAACACTCCACACACAGTTTCGCCGCATTGGAATCGCGTTCGCATCGCGTTTACTATGTCAGGTCCGGGCGGTTTAATTTCCACATTCGTGAACGAAAAAGCTTTCCCGCAAACGAGTCCGCACTCGCGCCCGTGTCGCATCGCGCTCACTATGTCCTTGACCTAAAACTAAGACGCAAGCGGAAAACTTTTCGTCTCAATCTAAGTCATACGGGGTCAATTAAATTTATTTTTCTAGTTGATTTTACATGAAAAAACTTGCAACCCTTTTTCCAATGCACTGTCAAATGTTTATCCGTCAAAGGAACAAAAGATTGTGTGACTCTGTAAATGAACAACGTTTTTGGTCGACGCAACGAGAAGTAAACTTGAATTGAAATTAAGTTTAGAACACTTCAAAAGTACTGGAATTTCAGTTTCTGTTAAAATGTAGGGCACTTATGATTTTGAACGCTTGGATTGATTTAGGAAAAAAATAGTTCGTTCATTTCATTTGCTTATTTTTACTTTTAATAACAACACTTTTCCTATGAAGTGGGCTATTATAAGAAAAGTACATAAACATAAATAAACAAAATCTGTGACGCCACCGATTTGAAAAATCTTCCCATCTTTCATTTTCCATCTCGATGCGGATGGTCCCGAACAATGTCCTGGGAAAAAAGGTAATGAAGATGGTCGAGTTTCGAGCGACATAGCATGCACTGCCATAACTATTTCGCTAATAGTGACGTCAGTCGTGGTGTTTATCTTTGATTTTCCACCGTATCCATGTAAAAATGCTATTTTCAGGAAGTAATTTATCAATTAAAAACGTACATTTTTATAGAGCTTTAGACTAGGTTTAGACTAGTGATATATTCATATGAAGAAATATGATGAGATTTATAGAAATCGCATCAACCGTTTACACTAGCGTGAACTTCTATAATGAATATATTCATATCTTCGGTGAGAAACCAGTGAGAAATTCACAAGCGTTTACATATGCTGAATTTATTCAAGTTATATATACCTCGAATAAGTGTATCATATTTATTCTCACCCGTTTACACCTATTTCACGTGAATAAATCCATCTATAGCTATAGATCTCCCTAATGTAAACCCGCCATAATGTGATAGCGTGAAGTGAATATTTGTGAAATCACGTCGAAAAAGACTGATAAAAGTGATATTTCCATTTGCCATTTTCACTCTTCCACGTTCATAGAAACAACCGAAGTTTCATTTACCGTTATGAAGTTGATGTTTCGAAGGTGCCGGTGTGTATGTTTTGAGATTATAATCGCCAATTAATCAAAAATTTCACCGAAAATGTCACTGCTGGCGAGAACTAAACATACGACTGCTCTCTGGACCTTTTTACCACATGAATAATCGAAATAAGCCACGATATAATTGTCATCTGTTAAAAAACAACCAGTTGAGAATTTTGGCTCAAATTATCATGTAACCGTAAGTACTTTCAACATTGTTTTGTTTCTTCCATATACATTCCATATTGAATACAAATAATTACAACACGATATTGGGCTTGCCAATCCAGATACTCTTCCCCTACTGCTCCACCTCTATACCCTTAGAAAAATCCTCGGTCGAAAACTACTAAATACATTTGGTAATACAAAATTAGTAGAATGTACAAATTTTTTGTACATATTGTCAACAAACCCGCATCCCTACCAGAGATTAGTATATTTTACTCGATAACATTAGTATGCTTGGATATTGTCATATCTGAAAACTGGTGAGAAAAGCGCGTATTAACCATTTTCATTGTTCCCATAAGGCAATACGGAGGTATACACCCTTATTCTCATTTACGGCCGTATCCGTATATTGATTCGTCGGATACGATACGTCGTCAAAGAAAAAGCCAAGGCGCCTCTATATATATACCAGGTGAAACAATCACATGAAATGCACTTTCAGCCATATTGGAATTGCTGTTGGTATTGTTTACAAACAGCATCAGAACGCTGCCGGCGGCTCTCTACAAACTGCTGCGACGCTTATTCGAACGATGCCTACTTTGTTCGGCTTTCGCGAATTTGTGTGGAAAAGACGGGATGATTTAGTAGAATTTCATTCTCATCCTGTTCATCCACTACTCTCGCATGTGGAAATGCAAAAATGGTGTATCCTAGCAACAACAAAACAAACAACCCCCGCTCCACAAACCGTAATCCCCTTCTCATTGAAGTGATGATGTTGCTTCACCTGTTATACATTTATACAAGCGCCTTGGAGAAAGCTATCCTCATTTACGGCCGTATTTCTGTGTACTAGATTTGTTTGGTAAACTGTTTTATCGACATCGATGAGAGATGTTTTTTTTATTTTTTCACTTCTGTTTTGTTTTCATTTGAGATTCCTACATTGTGTACAGTTTTTGTCGGGAAAAAACGGAAATTCCCGGTTTTCTGAGTGATCCGCAGACATTTTACTGTGCGAATGTCGATTATGACCAAGTTATTCGGGTTAATTCATAACAGCACGATTGATCCAATGTGACAACAAATCGATGATATGTGAATGGAATCCGCCGGATGATAAATGCATTAGTGTAGTCGCGTGAAATTCATGTCAGCTTGCGTGTGTAACTGCATGCGACATTTATTATATCAAAATTGAAGCAGGCAAGTCGGAGCACTAGAGGTATGAAACGGCCAATTGCACATGTTCACAATAATAACCTTCTTTTCCCTCCCTCAGCACTGTCACATTCACCCTTGAACGAAAGCTCCAGCCGTTCGGAACCATTCGGCAGCGGGTTTCTCGAATGTCAAGAAGGAAGTAAATCATATGTGCTCACTTAATGCCGGAACGTATCAGGACAGTTCGGCTCTTGGAACCGAATATTCAGTTATTCTTGGTACAATTAATGAAATTCAAAAGCTGCACATTCGAACGGTACAAATAGGAACAGGAAGCTTCTCAATAGTTTGGTATTATAACGGTGCGAATGGATCTTCAGGACTCGAGTGGTCTGACTCCTTCGAGACAGAGCACGTGACTCAGACGACAAATGTAACTTACTCGAGCAGCATGGCAATGCTTAAGCCAGGAGCCAGCAGTGCCGAGTTTGGTCAAGAAGTTGAAATTCACAATCTACTTATCATCGATCAGAATACGTTCGAGTTGCTACATGCACATCAATTCATGCAAACGGAGTATACTATGTCACTGATTTCGGCGAAGTTGGGTAACGACTCGAATACTTATTGCATCGTCGGCACAGCACTAGTACATCAAGTGGAACCGGAACCCAAAGTAGGAAGGATTATCATCTATCACTACGCGGATGGAGCCCTCACTCAAGTTAGCGAGAAGGGAATCAAGGGCGCGTGCTATTCTCTCATTGAGTTTAACCGTCGTGTATTAGCTAGCATCAATTCAACTGTACGATTGTAACCATTTCATTAACGTGTTGGCATTATATTGTAAAACCAAGGGTAAACAAGATTAATCGGCCTTATTCTGCGTGGCGTGTGAGGTGAGATGACAATTGTCACTTATGTCACGCGATTCCACCAGGCGTATGCCGTGAGAAATCTCACTTTAATTAAACTCTCACTTTATTCCCGCTCTCAAATATACGTGACGATTGTCACATGAACTGGGATTTCTAGGTGACAATCGTCGACATGTCTTGAGGTGTCGACAGTGCATGAAAACAAATGAAAAATTGAAGAGGAATAATAAGTGTTTTTTGGGTCGTATAGAATCGATAGTAATGGTATTATATGTATCAATAAATTCAATTTATCTTCAATTTTCACAGTACGAGAGACAAATTGCAAGTAGTTTGTTTTTTTTTGTTGTGAAAGCGGTAGTGATTCTGTTATTCCTCAATTGGACGAATAAGCACACCGAAATTATTTTCATTTCATGAAATCTATTTATTTTCTCTAAAATATATCTATCACATGGATCTTGTGTTTCATCTATCTATCCGCGAGTCATCGTCACCGAACTGCATATCCATTTCAGAAGCCGTGGTATATGCCCGAGCCGGAGCCAGAGCAACAATTTAACACTGAGAGTGCAGAGAGCAGCAGCAACTACGACCAAAACAAACAAAAATGCTAAACTTTACAGGATGCAATCAACTGTTTCACCAAATCTAAATCAAATACCTGCAAATTCGGCAGAATGTCCTGATACACTAACAACAGGCCAGGTTAAATCAGATCTATAGATACGGTACTGACTGCAGCAAAACAAATATCTGACCTCTCTGAGCGAAACAAATAAAATTCTGGGATGCCAGATGTTTTTTCTCAAATATATGCGATAAAAATTTGAAATATTTGTAAATATGTGCTAATGTCTGACATACTGACCAGCTTCGTTTATCATATGGAATCAATAATGTTTTGTCACTATTTTAAATAGCCTGCAGCAGGAATAAAAGGTTGTGATAAAAGTTAAATGTCTGCAAATTCGTGAACAAATGTGCGAATGTGGCATCTTTGATCAGATTTGGCAACCAGCAGAATGAACGCCTTGTCACTTGCTGTTCATCCTCTCACATACATCAAATGAACCTCTCACGGCATCCGAAACGACTGTAGGAATAGAGTGAGGAGAGTTGCGTGATGGTGATGTGACAATTGTCATCTCACCTCACACGCCGCGTAGAATCAGGCCGAATAACTTGGATTCCTCAGAGTAGTGGTTTTTTTACAGGCGACTTCATTTTGGTGGGTGATTTGATGCGATCGTAATTTTGAGGAGATCGCTCGCGACTATTAACCAAATTGGATGACAGTGATTTCCTCGGGCGGATAACAGAACAATCTATTTGTTTGCCTAAAAGATGTAAGTAAGATTTCCGTAGCTCTGTTTATAATACGAACAATTTTTGTTTTTATTTGAAGGGCCGCAGCAACGGACGACGAACGATAGCAAGTACCAAAGGTTGCTCAATGCGATCTCGGTGATATGGTCAATGTATTCCGCTACGGTTCGCTCGTGATGCAAAACTTTGGTGAGCGAACGACGGCGACAACGGGTTGTGTGCTATTTGGCATAGTTATCGATGCAATTGGTCTGGTCACACAAATACCACCCGATTATTATGAATTATGAATTTCTTCGAATATTTTTTTTTCAGTGAACGTATTGTTTACTACACATTATTTTAATTCGAATAGTCATGAATATTGTATTGGAGGAATATTAAAATATGTTATGGGATACAATTTATATTTCATTCAAAGTGATCAGGTATACCTATAAGGTTGGATATTTCCTAGCGTTCGTATTTTCTCATCGGACTTGACACTTTCAAGTGTCAAATCATATTCTGAAGAAATATCGACCCTACGAATTAAT
Organism: Toxorhynchites rutilus septentrionalis; assembly: GCF_029784135.1. Classification (NCBI taxonomy): domain Eukaryota; kingdom Metazoa; phylum Arthropoda; class Insecta; order Diptera; family Culicidae; genus Toxorhynchites; species Toxorhynchites rutilus. The sequence goes on from NC_073745.1 coordinate 169,064,956, forward strand.
AAATAGGTTAGTTGATCTTGGAATGCGATCATATTACTTATTCTTATTCGACAGCTTGTTTCGCTCAAGCTGATCCTGCAGCGCGATGTCTTTCTTGAACTCTTCCTCAAGCGAACGTATTATGCCACCACCACCGTGGCTTTCATCACTGAGCAGAACTGAAAGACCAGTTGTACCCGCAGATGACAACAGGAAAATGTTGCTGCTGTTGGTGCAACTGAAGCTGGTGGTGGTTTCCCACTAAAGCATATGTGGATTGGAATGGGCGACCATTTGGGCGAATAGGTGCCACCACTATCGTCCGGACCCTCCTGAGACTAACGCTTACTATCGAAACCTCCATCACTTGTGTTGTATCCAGAATCGAAGTGAGCACGTCTGTTCCGGGTATCGTCCAACAGGCTACCGGAGGAATTTTTCGACGAGCGCCGACCTCCGTAAGGAAGTTTTTAGGCAATATACAACGCTTGGTTTTGCAGAAAATATTTAGCGATTGTAGTGTCAAAAAATAACAAAGCGAAAAAAAATTAACATTCGTTTCTATAATTTACAATCGTCTTATAATAATAAACTTGATGGGAAAATCTAACGACAAATCAATCGGTGCAATTTTGCAGAATATAAATTAGATAGTGAGAATTTGTATCGAAATTCCGCTTGCATAAAAAATATAACAATGATAGAACGAAGCACGTTATTAAGAAAAACCACAAACATATAAAAATACAATCATGAGGAACGGTAATATATAGTACAAAACATCATTAACTTTGAATGTTACAAAATATAACCATTTCTGCACTGGTAAATGCATTGTAAGAATCCAGTTCTCTCGTAACATGTAAGAATTGATCTGTACAATTCGATGTTTCCTAAGTTCTAGCGCTCATGGGACCACGTTTCTGTTGACACAATTTTTGCGTGACGGAGAGTAGTTGCTCCTGCAGTCGGCTTTGCAGAGAAATATGTACCATATTTGTCACCGGCCGGTTAGCAGTTTGACTAAGAACCAAAAAAACTGACTAAGAACGTTGCATGTTTAGACGAATCGATTGTACGAATTGCTGCACAACTGTATTTGGTTCACCGTTGTTAATCACAGCGGTAGCGGCAGCAATTCGACTGTTCTGATCACAAAGCGCCTTGCGTTGATTCTGCAGTTTTTTACGGAGTAAAGCTTTCTGCATTATGGATTGGGTATGGAACTAAAGCTCACGTTGGGATGGATAACGCGGCTGTTGGGTTGATTTGTGCTGTTGTTGCATTTGTGGAGGATCAGTTGCATTCTCAACGTTGTTTTTTTATGAGCATTCGGCGACTAATCGATTGGCGAGGCCTTGATTGAAGTATCTTCATCGAATCCACAAAGTTCGATTGTGCCCAGGCGAGAGGTATGTCCTGCCGACACCCATTATGGCTCTTCCTCGTTTGCTGTATCTTGGTGTCGTTGTTCATCTGCACTTATGAAGTTTTTCACAGTAACATGTTGGTTCCGGTTGTTGAACTCGTAATTGCGACGGAACCTTGCTGCAAATTTTTACACATAGTCATCTACTGCTACCGGACGGCGGTTGCATAGCAGGGATTTTTTCAGTGCCAATAGCTTACTAGTCGTCGAATGGGGCGGACACACACGTTTTGCATGTCCGATAGTATGATAGCCGGCAATCCGCAATTTGGAATAGCCGGATCTTATTCCTCTAGCGGAAGATTATCTGCGTTCAACAATTTCGAACAATCATATTATTCAGAGTACAAATCGTCCGGACATGTTTTAAGAAATCTTACCAGTTTTATATCTCGTTTTTATTAAGCTGCACAAATCAAAACCACACAAATAAACTCAAACGTTCAGATAACTCTGTATCATAAATTAAACACGATCTAGAGTGCCTATAAGGAGAGTGACGACATTCTATCCCGAACAAAATAAATGTCTTTGGCAACAATGAAATTTACAGCTGGTAGCACTGGTTCAGTTTAAGCCTTCAAGTGGCTCTTGCGAAATGATGCTTTTGTTTACTTTTTGTTGTACTTTGATTGTCGCTTTAGTGGTTTATTGCGTTTAGTTTGAGTGAGAAAGCATAAGAATTTGTTCGAAACAATGAAGTGTTTTGCTAAATATTGCACAAATAAAACAACACCGGGATTCAAGAACATCGGGTTCTTTCGATTTCCAGCGGATGAAGACCTGCAAGTTGCATGGAAAAAGTTCTGTGGATTCCCAGATCATTTCGAAATTACAGCTAGTTGTCGAGTGTGCAGCGTAAGTAAAAATCGTTGAAGCATAAGAAGCTAACTAAATATTTGCGAAAAACAGTTTCACTTTCTGCAGGAGGATGTATATTTTGCTTCCGGCCAAGGAAAAATTATGCGGCGACGTACGGCAGTCCCAGTGTACGATTGCGTTCCACAGATCGCCGACTTTACTCTCGGAGAAGATGACCTGACCGCGGACGTATCGAATGCGAGCAGTACCATTGAGGAACCTGGTTCGGCAGTTAACACAGAGGTGTCCTTCGAAAATATGATTCCAGTAAACTGCTCCCCGTATGACGAACACCAAGCTGTTTGTGCTGGCACAAAGAGGAAATATGAGAGGTAAAAGTTTGTACATAATGGGTTTCATTTGGACTTATGATTCGTAAATAAAACATTTCAGTTACTTGAACAATGTAAACCGGGAAGTAGTCGAATTAAAGAAGCGCTGCCATGGTCTCGAAAAAGTTGTCAACCAAAAGGAGCACTTGATTACACAACAAGCGAAAACTACTGATCTGGCTCTAAACGCTCTCAAAAGGACATTTAACTCCGATCAAGTCGACATGCTTTTGTACCAGAAAAAACGACCAGGGCAGTGGAGTAATGAGACTGTGACAGAAAGCCTTAAGAAAAATTCGTGTGCGGAACGAAGGGTTACGAGCACCAGCGGAGTAAATATCCTCTTCCATCCGAACGCACGTTGCAACGAAAGGTGGAAGATTTGTCTTTCAACCCAGGAATTTTGGACGATGTATTGGAGCTTTTGAAGCTGAAAGTCAGTACAATGCCTCCAGAAGATCTCGACTGTGGGCTCATTTTTGATGAGATGTCCATCGAAGAAGCGAAGAGCTTTTGTGTGTCTACCAGTCAGTTCTATGGTGACATAACCATCCCTGGTCAATCTGGACTGGCAACTCATGCGCTTGTGTTTGTTTTGGTGGGAGTAAGAGCCAGGTGGAAGCAAACCGTCGGTTATCACTTCACGGGCAACAGTATCCCGGATAATGATCTGAACGAGATCATCTACAAAATTATTCAGGAAGTGGAGTCATTTGGATGTAAGGTGCATTTTCTCACCTCAGACTGCGGTCCAAAGAATAAAAAGTTGTGGAACGCTCTGGGTTTGAAATTCCACAAACATGTAGTGCTCAATAGTGAGGCTATCGAGCACCCAACAGTTTCGTCGAGGAAACTGGAAATCATTCCAGACGTAGTCCACGTTTTCAAGTCGGCTGTTCAAGGATGGATTAAAAATGAAGTGCTGTGGCTACCACCGGATGTGGTGGCATCTAATGGGTTCTGTTCGAATGAAGTCAATATTCAACACCTTCACGATCTCGTACACTACGAACAGCAAAACTTGCTTAAAGTCGCCCATAATCTAAAACCGGAGGATGTAGAATTCGAAAAGAAAAGGAACAACTTTGATGTGATGAAGGTCATCAATTCTGAAAAAATTGTAAACCGTAATGTTTCGGCCGCACTTCGATTCTACAGCCATGCTGCAAACCGACCTGAAGTTCTACCAACCGCATATTTCATAGAAACACTATCACAATGGTTTCAACTCTCGAAAAATAGATCGATGAAAATGGCTTTGAGCAAAGGTGAGCAAAGATTCTGTAGTACTCTTAATGATTCAGTTAATATAGAGAATAATTTGGCTAGGGGTCATCCACAAAATACGTAATTTGTTTCGAAACCACCATAGAAGAATTTCCTGCCTCCTAAAACCCCCACATGCCAAATTTGGTTCAATTTGCTTGATTAGTTCTAGAGTTATGCAGAAATTTGTTTCATTTGGGAGTCTGATACCAGCATAGAAAAATTTCTTGCCTTCTAAAACCCCCACATACCAGATTTGGTTCAATTTGCTGGATTAGTTCTCCCCGGTCACAAACCATCACAAGAATCTTCCCTGTCCCAAAAACCTCTGCATACTAATTTTTACTAGTTTCCAAGGCTATATCTATAAACTATATCTGAGGACGAAATTACATTTTCTTAGACTCTTCGTATGTTTTAGATTAACTCATTTTTTTTTATTTATATTTTAGAAAATTCGCAAAAGTATAAGGAGACGCTGCAGTTCTATATTTTTTTCAAAAAATTCATTTACGCTGTGGAGGTAGGACATAAACGGTATTGGAAACCATGGCAGGCATCCATAATTCTAGCAACGAATGCCATACTCAGGTTGCAAGACATGTTCTTGAACGTGAAAGGGTACAGCTTCCTATTTACAGCGAGATTCACTCAAGATTGTGTCGAGAATATCTTTTCTCTAATTCGAATACGACAGAAGAAACCTACCGCCTTGCAATTCAAATGCTTCCTAAAATCATTAACCATTTCACAGTATTTGACAGTGGTTTCCGGGTCATCTTATGAGACAGACGACACAGATTGGCTTTTGAACTTTCCCTCTAACGTGAAGCAATTGAAGGAGAAAAAAGCCATTGAGGAGCGGAAAGTACCTGATATAAACGAACTGACTAAGATAGACACGCAGGCAGCATTGAAGGAAATTAACGACAATGAGAAGAATGTGGTCTATCACCTTGCTGGAATGGTCGTTTATAAAGTGGCAAAGCATGGCGCAGTTTGTTAACATAGTGTTGAAAAATGCTTAGCCACTGAACCATTTATCTCGGATTACACAAAACTAACCATTACTAAAGATTTCACAGGTCAAGCATTGGTATACGTGAATGAACCAACCTTTATCTTTTTTTTTTGAAACTGGAAATTGTATTCAGAAGCGAGTTGAAAAATATGGAAAACGATACCGTGTTTGATGTAATTAAAGCGCAACTCGCAAACATTCCAGCTACACATTTCAATGAATGTCATGATTTAAAAAAGAAACTAATAAGGCGGTTCTTGTATTTCCGGTTGAAAATTCATCAGCCATAGAAAATTCATAAGAATAAGTACGATAGTAGATCGATGGCAATGTAACTCTATTGATCGACAGGTTAGATGTTCCAGAAAACAATAAATAGTATAGTATAATCCAACTCTTGTTCATTCATTTCATTTTTGCCATTCCTGTAAAACCGAAAGTTTAATTTATGGATAACGAACAGATTCTTTTTTATTTTTTTAAACACATGCAGATTGGTCAAAATACATCATTTACTCTAATATGAAATGTATTAAAGTATGTAATAGGATGTATTTAATACTTTTAAAGGAATACAAGAGCTTGGCCATCAATTAATGCACTTAACCTCCATTTTTGGGGCTGTCCATACACCTTGGTATCTTTTCGAAGGATTTCGACAACCTCCCTACACCTCCGTGAAAAAAATACCCATATAAATTTTGGAAAATTTATATGAACCGTTTACATTATTTTGCTTACCTCATGTCTCTCTATATCTGTCTACGTGGTATATGGACAGCCCTTATCATGATTCTGGTCATAATATTGTATTGTACCTAATTGTATTCTATACTGCAGAATGCCCATAGACGACACCTAAATAAAACTATCAGAGCTAGAATGGAATTGTTCGGCAACACGACAAACCGGATATCGCAATCCACCTTTCCTCAAATATCAACCGCAGATCGCTTTCCACAGGTCAAGGGACATATCATACGGAAAGAATGTCTTTTGGGCAGCTACTGTGGTCAATAGTCTCGTAGTATAAAATATGCAACAATGCATGTGTATTCTCGCAGTACAATCTACATTTACATCTGTTTCACTCCATAAAAAAATCTTCCAGTTCCCAAGATATAGAATTAGCGACATGGGTAGGTGCCTGCAGGATTTCATTCCTTTTTATGCGAAAACTAAATCACGCATATGGATGAATGAAACAAAGAAAACACTGTTAACTCTTGAGGAAAAAAAAATATGAAGAATGAACTTACCGATGTTGGAGATTGGTGTTTGAATAATCCACAATGAAGTATTTTTCCTGACTCAGTATGTAGATTCCCAGTTCCAGGTGCAGCAGCAACATCACTACGCCGAAACACTTCCTGAAGCTTTTGCTTTCCGGTGCCCGGTCTCGTCCATCTCTATTTTGTAGGTATTCCAGATTTCATTATTGTTGCTTAGATTTAGCAGCCTCACACGCACTGGGATACTGTTCCGACTATTCCATAGTTGTCTTCACAATTCGATATTGATTTTACTTCGAAAGGAACCAGCATCAGATAAAATCACTCCCGGATAGCGGAACCAGACACCAGCATATCCCAGTAGCAGTAGTTTATTCGCTGGCTTCCGAGCAAAATAGACTAGCAGCAGGACAAACTCTTTTCGGCAGTAGTTTGCAAAACTACCTTTCATCCCTTCTGGAGAAGTTTTCCGCAGCTGCTCGGGCAAGCGCTAGTTCGCGCTATTCCATGGAATTATCAATAAAATAATTGGCGATCATAAAAACATTGGAATTATAATGAATCTACTTACTGTAGTCGAGCAAAGGGATACAAACAGTTACAAACATTTTGCTATTTTAAAATCACAATGAGCACAATACTCGCAATTTATTTTTCTTCTCAGGCTGAATTTGACAGATCATTTGTTCGTTTGGAATGACGCTGACAGCTCAACGCTGTTCCAATTTTGACATTGGCGTCACTCTTCTTATAGGCACTCTAACACGATCGATACGTAAACACCTCCTGACTGTCAACGATGTCGATAATGTAGTACACCAATAACTTGATCTAGTACGACTGTAAATTGAAAATACGACGAATGGCTCGTACGAAAACAAGGATGGGATTTGCGTACGTATCCTATTCGTTCGAAAACTATGATAAGGCCGATTACACATTATCCGGTTTCTGCCGGACCGGTTTGAAACCCAAATGGCAAATTTCGATCGGACCAACCTTTTTACGGCGCCGTGATGCAGCCGTCTACAGCGACTGCAATGTCCGGTGACCGGACAAGCATTATACGCGATGACCGTAGAATAGTGTCGACGTCTGGTGGAGACATCGGTTTGGGAAAACAAATCATTCTCTATAAGATTATCACACCTCAAGACAGTTTTAAGTTGTTTAAATTTTTAATGAAAACTTTTACTTCATATTATTTGATTGCTCAGAACCTGTGGTATTGATTCTTCCTTAACCATTTTTGTATAGTTTTCTTGATATTTTAACTAAAACTCATCATTGTAATATACAATCATTATCAGACAAAATTATTGTTCAGGAGGTTTCCCAACTTGCAAAAGAACGTATTACTTTATTACATAAAGAACACATTTCATGAGAAGAAGTTAATTTTCATTCATAGTTAACTTCTAAGATATGTGTTTAATGCACCTGAAAATCCATTATCACTATCATTTCCCAAAAGCGGAGCACGAAGCTCCATGCCATGAAAGCGAATTGACAGTTGTTTGTCATGTGATATGCAAGTGATATGGATGCTGAAATTTTTATTTCACTTCTTCAACAACTACCAGTGTTGTGGAACTAATTCTGTGATGCAAGTTTCTTCTCAAAGAGAAGCAATGGTCACAGGTGCACGATGTCATCATTTAGCATATTGCCACGGACTGTGTTATTAACGGTGAGTGGTGTCTTTTGACAAGCAGATCGAGTTATTTAATTGACTTCTATTTTTTGTTCACAGGCAACATCCCTTATCTGAAATAATTATTGAACGAGTTCGGGGATGTCAAACAAATCTTCAATCGGTTCATGGAGGGGCGGATTTCGAGCGGCTTTATCGAGCTGAATGAGAAGGTTAGTTTTTGTTAATTTGAACACACTAAAAATAATTCTCTCGTCTGATATTCTTTGGGTATTCCAGTTTGACCTGACCGGCGACGCGATCGACGAAGAGACCAAGGCACTCCAGCCAAAACTGTCAGATATGTGCTCTGTGGTCTAAATGTTCCAATGCCCGACGCCAAAGCATCGGGTCTGTCAGAACGAAATTCCAGCTTATCTGATTCGGTCATTCTTTGCCCCGGATCCGCGTATTGATAGCTGTGATGCGAATTGGGCTCGAGAAGCTGCCCATGCCCCAGGATTACGTGCTCGAGGAATTGCGTCATATGTTGAGCTCGTTCTTCGACGAGGATCAGCGGAAGTAGCAATGGAATAGTGTTTGAACGAATTATGTTATTTTATTCGTAATTTGTTTACTGTATTAATGAAATAAAAAAAAACTCTAGAATGAATGGATGTGTATACATTCTCTTGTAGGTAAATTCCAAAATAATCACAGAAAGTGAACACATTATACATATAAATAAATAGTGCCTCTGGCTTGTAACGGAATGTTACTATTATTGGTTCATGAGACTGTTGAAAAATTATGTGGCAACAGAGCGTGTGAAATAAATCATACTATTCGTGTATGCTTGGAAACGAAATAATTATGCGTATGAATGAATAAACCGCAGCTGGACTAAAGTTAGTTTTTTAAACGTATTCTGAAGTGGGGCGGAAGTATTCACGATAGGTACGGTAAGAACGCCGTTATGATGCAGGATGTGTGTAATGTCCGTGAGGCCTTTTCTAACTTTGATCATGCTCATGGTGTGCTACACTCCAACATTCGGCCTTATGTGATTTCCAAGGAACATACATATGAGAACGCTCGTGGTTGCCGCAGCAGCTGTGGGTTTAAGGTTTTCCGTCTGCACTCAGCTGCATGTAACCGGAATATTTGAAGCAATGTTTACCTGTCAAATCCACATATAAATAAATGCATATATGTGTTTGTGAGAGATGTACGGTTTTGTGTAGCGCGAGGTCTCTTTCACATTGTTGTCCGGTTTTCCGTCCAAACCCAGCGGCGCTTATTGAAACCGGTCCGGCAGAAACCGGATAATGTGTAATCGCCCTAAGGGTGATAATAAGGATATAATTCTGATACGTGCATTTTCGGCGAGAAAATGTAGCCGATATTGGGCTTACGAATCATGGTTCTGCTTGACATATGTGTTTATTAGTACGGTCGAAAATGACTATCACCCTTATTCTCATTTACGGCCGTATCCGTATATTCATTCGTCGGATACGATACGTCGTCAAAGAAAAAGCTATCCTCATTTACGGCCGTATTTCTGTGTACTAGATTTGTTTGGGTAAACCTCATTATCGACATCCATGACAGATGTTTTTCATTTTAAACATCGGCATCAACGAAACATCGGTTATTCGCGTTGACGGCGGAATGGTGTCGACATCTGGATACGATATTAGTTTGTATGAGGTCAACTATTCTCTATCAGATTAGTCGACCCTAAGGCAGTTTTAAATTGCTAAAATTTGAATGAAATTTTTTTCTTTGCGTTATTTGCCTTCTATAAGTACGCTGTTCTGACCCCAATTTAAACTATTTTCTATCAATTTTCAGATATTCTCACCAAAACTTGCCATTATAATACAAAATTATCTTTAAACACAATTTGTGTATGATATTTTTTTACTACTTGCAAGCAAAAGTGATTTTAGTTTACCTAGAGTACTAATTTGGTTTGGTAAAAATAATTTTCATTCATAATTTTTATTTTAAAAGCACGTTCATTTCTTTTGCAAACCCATATTGTCATGCCTGCTCCCCCATTTCGTAATACGAACCTCAATGCCGTCAACGCGGATGGCACGGCAGTGGAACTTCATACAAATCACTCGTCGAAAAGTGTCTCCTTTTTCACTGCTTGTTTACATCGACGAATATATTTTTTTCCACTATGTTTCGTAGGAGAGTGTATGCATACTGACAGATTTCTACTACGAGGTGTTTAATGAAGGATGAAAGGTGGGAATGTTTATGTTTATATATGATTTATCGTACGATTTAATTGAATGCATAAAAGTTGTCAACAAAACTGGAGTTAAGCACATTTTTAAATTTGAACGAATATTGATAAGAGATTCCCAGCAATTCTTGATGTTTATTGCGTGATTTGGTAACTGTATAAGTTGTTTGAAATGAAGGTTTAGTGTAATTATTTTATTTTGAGGATTATATTCACAAACATACAAGTATGATTAATATATATTGCATGTATATGATGCGCCTAGCCAGCCCATACATGCAATCGTGGAGATCATACAAGTAATGTGTCTTAGATGTATGTATATCGCCTCCAATTTTAGATTTTTAACGTAGGACTACGTCTTACATTAAGGGTGCCAAATCAGAAAACAGGTCACGTTTTTATGAAATAAAGTTAACGTCAATAACTATTTTTGCTACGAACTGATTTAAACGTTTTGTATACCAATCGAATTGGAAATTTTCTAAGATTTTTTTTGTTTGATATGCTATACATTACAATCCCATAGTCTGTATATGGTTCAAATTGATGAAATGGGAAGCATTCCCATTTTTCCATACATTTGTTCTGTCCATTTGTGTGCTTTCCCGAACAGAGCTGTCAATAACGGGTAACTTATGCAGCCGCTAGAACAGAAACAACGAAGGGGGATCGAATAGAAAAAATTTGCGAAGTAAACTCCACCCTTGCATAGTATTAAGCTGTCGCTAGCGTATAAGTATTGCATCTCCTCTGAGGAAAATTCTCAGAATATTTCTGTGCCCGAAACAACAAAGGTCGCTTATTCTGCTCGTTTTGTGTTTAATGTATCCCTTCGAGCTGTGAAGGTTAATGAATATTTCACTTGAAGTGCATCTGGCATTGCAATTAACACAACCATCCGAGGCATGGCAAAGCAGGCGAAAAAAGAGAAGAGTACAAATGATTTTAGGTCGCTTCTAAACATCAGTGTTTGGTTTTTTTGTGTGTAGCTTGTTTTCATTGCGCCAAACAAAGAACTTAGAAACTTTGTTGACGGTATCGACCGAGAGTCGAAAAACGATTTTTCATAAACGGTCATTCTTGTGATGTTTCATTTTTAGCACTGCAACTGTATGCATCTGTTAGACCCGTTTTTGATGCTTGTTGAATGGCGATGCACTTCTTCTTCTTCTTCTTCTTCTTTTGAATTATAGACACTTGAAACTCAGAGAGTTCATTCGTCTTCGATGGCGATGCACGGAAGATGCCACTCGTTAATATTCAGTGCAATGCGTGCATTGATATAAAGAAACGAATTGCGACATATGACCATAGCATATTGTTCTCGCAAGGGCAAAAAATGATCGTTGCTTCTCGAAATGAGTCTACAAAACTACGCAAGCCATTAAACATTTTCAGGGTCCCTAGAACTTTTTACTAAAGAGTTATTTATGAAATTTCGACGTATTCGCAAATAATATTCGAAATGATAAACCATCAAATTTCAAAAGAAAAAAGATTGCGTAGCCCTACGTTCTAAGCGGTCGTATCTCTGATACAACCCTCGAATTTTTTTTTACGATTTAATGTTTGCTGGGCAGGCCCGAAGGCAGTTTTAAATTGTTAAAATATGAATGAAATTTTTTACTTCATGTTATTTGATTACTTGAAACATGTAGTACTGAATTTTATTTAACAATTTCTATATAAATTTGTAATGAAGTATCCGAGTGCAACTCTTTCGTATCATATGTAACTTTAATTGCCCTAGAATCATATTTCAGGTAGCCGTACGAGATAGCTGCGGCTTGATAATCCAAACAACCGGAGTTCAAATCCCATCGGAGCAATTTTATAAGCGTGGCCCCACTCATATCAAATATTTATATATCTGAAAGTCAATTGATTGATTCCTATTTGTACAAACATAATGTTTATAAAGGTTCTATATACATACAAAAATGGTGATTCCCCGGGCCGAACATTTTACTTTAATATTTTCCGCCATTTTTTATGGCAGTGATGAATCGTATATTCGTATGACAACAGACTTATTATGTTATTAGGTATTGCCTAATAACCTTGCATGTACAGTAAATTACCTCTAATTCGACATTTAGTTAATTGGACAGACTTGTAATGGGATACAAATAATAGGACTTTTCCTTCTCTAATTGGATATTTTGTAAACATCGAGTTTGGTACCCGAAGTATGGCCCCAGATTGGAAGTCGCCACAAGACGTCGACATTGTACCACTATCATTGTGAATGTCTAATTACAGGCCAATCACCTCTAATGCGACACTGAGTAGTGCTTCGGTATGTCGAGGATTAGAGGTAACTTACTGTATATGCTATTTAGGCGCATCATATACCACCCAAAATATCAGATATTCGATGCTCTATATACGATAGTTATACGATTGAATGTTTGCTGGGATGGCATACTTGGCAGCTTGGTTTGTCAAGTTCATAATCTCATGTCTACAGTTTTGAGTTAAGTGCAATTGAATGACGAAGTTGAACTAATTTATTTTGTCACTATGTTTATCAGAACTCAAAAGACCGGCAAACAGATAATCTTTCGTTCTTAAAAGTTAAAAATAAAAAAAGCAACTTTAACTTTCACTTTTCTTAAAACCGGAAATATTCTGACTTAAAAATAATTTTTATCGTAATATTCCAAACATACATGTATTTACAAGAATCTATATTAATTATCATAATTATTAAGAACGTTTTCCGCCATTCGTTTTTGGGTTGTCTGTAGTAAATCGTATATACGCATGACAATAGTTGTACTAGATGCATGTAGGATTCGTATATTCATCCATCCAATCATCGTGAATACTGTTGCAAGTGGAAAATAAATGTGTGTTCATTGCTTATGACATTATGCATTATGACATATGCATTATGACATAAATAACAACATAATACAGTAATTTAAATTTAATACGACATGCCGAGGCATCACTCAGTGTCGCTTTGGAGGCGATTTTGGCCTGTAATTGAACATTGGCGATGTGAGTGGTACAGTGTGGACGTCTGGTGGCAACTTTAATGTGGCGCCATAATTTGGTCCCCGAACTCGATGTTTACACAAATGTCCAATTAAACGTGTCACATTACAGGTCTGTTCAATAATCTAAACGTCGCATTAAATGTAACTTACTGTATATAAACAATATTTATTCCCAGCTGTTTTGAGGCATCTCGCACAAATTGACAATATCATTCAGTTGTCAGCGCAAGTCGGTTCGATTTTTAGAGTGTAAAAAAAGTTCACTGTTTACAAAAAGCAATCTCGAATCGGTCCCACTTTTTTGCTTGAAGTTACTATCCCCTGGTTATGGTGAAATTTTGACGATCTTCCAGCTGCTTCGCAGCATTGTTCAAAGCACAAATATAAGCATATTATCCAAAGACATTCGACGCTCATATGGAGAAACATTTGGAGTGAGTATTTTCACATTGGTAAAATCTATTGAAAATAAAGAAAACCCATTGTAGAAGGAAGCAATTTCCAATGTGACATGGAATTCGAAACTAAAAGAGTTGGACAAACACAAACGTCTCGAGCATCGCGACTTGTATGCGACACATGTGGATTATCTATCGAGCAGAAATTTGCCCTAGAAACTCACAGGAAGCGACATGAGAATGTGAATATATGGAGTGAATGTATGGAGTACAATGGAGTACTACACTCGTCCGGAAATGTTTCCCTACGTGAAACAAGTCCACCTGAATGCTTTCCAAGTGAAATGTCCCTATTGCGGGCTTAGCTTCTAGACGAAATAGATGATGATGATGATGATGATGGCCCACCTCATACCCCTACAAAGGTTTGAGCAGGACGATTTATCTTATAGATAATAATTAAGTTTAAAAATATCAAGAGACCAGTACTATAAAAAAAAACGAAGCGAACTGGATCTGTTGCAGGCATAAATATCTATTAATAGAACAGTAAAAATAGGCACAAACTGCGAAAAAACAAACAATGTTCCTATCCATATTGACATTGCCATAGTCATAGTCTCAACTTCAGGCCCAATGTTTTTTCTGAGGCATGTCAAGAAAATTTCCAACCCGGGAAGATCCTTGACTGATTGGGAATTGAACCCAATATCTAAAAGTTTCTACTTAGAACATGAAAGAGATCTGCTACAATCAGAAATAATCGATATAACCATCTGATGAAAGATAGTTTACGACAATTCCGAATGAGCTATCCCAATTCCAGTTTCCACTCCAGACCCTATATAAAAATTTCATTATGTGTCAGTTTTCTGCCAGTGTTCATTATTAACATTTGTCCAGACCCACCAAACGCGCGCGAGGCTCAAACTTTCGTAGACAACGCTAATTTTTTTTTTTTTTTTTTTTTAATAATAATCTACAATTTTAACAAATTTAACAATACAAATTTAACAACAAAAAAAACATCATCATCATCAGTACGAACATGGCAGTTTGAGATACCTGTAAATATTTTTCTAATTTCAATTGATATTAAACATAAATAAATCATTTGACAAAAAATTACGAGAACCTGTTTACAAAACAGATTTTACGTGGGAAATACACATTCTCTTAAACTCTGCCATTGTTGCCGCACGTTTTATTTCTCTGGGCATCGAATTGAAAAAATGTATTCCTTTGTATAACAACGAGTTCTGCGACCTACTGAATATAAAGTTAGGTGTTCTTGCATCATCCGCGTTTCTAGTATTGTATCTATGAACATCACTTCCTCTTTCAATTCGATCACACAAGTATCGAGGCAGCATACCGTTTAAAATTTTGAAGACGAACACCATTGTCAAGTAATAAATTCTTTGCTTCACAGATAGCCACTGTAGCGCGTCCAACATCAAATTAGAGGAAGTGTATCTACTACATCTTAAAATCAAACGCATAATCTTATTTTGTAAACGCTGCAATCTCGTTAATTGTGTATTGTTTGCAAGGAATAGGATCGACGAGCAAAAGTCTATGTGCGGTGAGATCAATGATTTATACAATTTAATTTTACTGTTCACCGTCAGTTCTTTTTTCAAACGACACAAAACGCCGTATTTCTTGGCAATCTTCTTGATGACATTATTAATGTGAGACTTGAAGGTTAAATTGTCATCAATGATAACTCCTAGGTATTTGATTTCATTCACGCGTTCTAATGTCTCACCATCTATTTCAAAATTTACGTCAATACTGGAGTTCACTGAAGAAATCAGCATGTATTTTGTTTTGCCAACATTTAATTTCAATTGTTTAAATTTAAGCCACTGAGCCAGAGAATGCAAATCTTCGTTTATGTGATCCTCGGTTTCTTTTATATCCTTAGCTGCGATGAACAGGACAGTATCATCCGCGAACAAATTAATATCACAATATCGTAAAACCCGTCGCAGATCATTTATATATAAAATAAACAAAATGGGCCCTAAGACACTTCCCTGCGGCACCCCGAGTGAGTTGCCGATGGGATCGGAAATAGAATCATTAAAACGAGTCTTTTGAGTTCTGTCGCACAAATAGCTTTCGAACCATTTGTACGACATTCCTACAATTCCATTGCGCTCCAATGTTTGTAACAATAAGGGCCTAGAAATTGTTTCAAAAGCGCGTTTAAGATCCAGAAATACCGCAAATATAGTCTCTTTCGCTTCGATATTCTCTTTCCATTTTGCTAACACCAGATTCAGAGCGGTTTCACAAGAGTGTCTCTCTCGATATCCCGACTGTTCCGGTATTAGCAAATTGTTGTTATCTACATAATGCATCAGCTGGACTTTCACAACAAGTTCTAGTATTTTTTCTAATGTGTGCAACATGTTAATAGGGCGGTACTCTTCGGCTTTATCCGTCCCATTAACTTTGGGGATCGGAATCACAAGGGATCCCTTCCAAACCGTTGGCACGTGCCCAGTTAGTAAAGATTCATTAATTAGGTCCAGTAGATCGTGTCCAATGACATGAAAGCAATCTTGTATCACTTTTGCGTTGACATTATCGATACCAGCCGATTTTTGCAATGAAAAACAAATATCTCTTAACTCAGCAAAAGTGATGGGTGAAAAACAATCTAGTCTACAATTGATATTAATCGGCTGTATTATTTCGTCAGGTTCGCTGACCAAGTCAATACTTTGGTTGATCAGCAGAACACTATTGACGAAATAACTGTTGAATTTATCGGCAATAGTTTGGTCTGACTGTTCTTCTGACCCTTCGAAAACTATGGATCGCGGTGTACTATTTTTAGAATTTAATAACTTTTTTAATAATTTCCATAGTTCTTTGCTATTATTTTGATGTTCATCGATTTTCCTCTGTATATATTCACTTCTAGTCCTTTTCAAGACCTGTGAATATATATTCCGCGCGAAGGTGTACCTATTCCAATCATTTTCTAAATTAGTCTTTATAAACTTTTTGTACTTTTTATCTCTTTTGCGTTTGAGACGCAGCAGATCAAAAGAGTACCAGCTGTTCGAATTGTTTAATTCAATATATTTTTCAACCACTAATTTATTGGTACACTCTCTCAGAATATCGGTCAGAACAGCTGCTTTATCATTCAGGTGTCCCGTCATTGCTTCAAAATCCAGGCTTGTCGAAACAAGCTGAGACATGGCTTCTTTGGAATATCTATTCCAGTTTTTAATTTTTATTCTATTTCCGTCACGGTCATACTGTCCATTCTCAATGTAAACAAAAATTGTCTCATGATCAGTTATTTTTAATTTGGCCTGTGTAGAAGAATGGACAGTGGCAAAATTAGAATACACGTGATCTATTAGAGTTCTACTATATTTAGATATTCTAGTGGCTTCGTTAACAGATTGTTTTAAGGTAAAGTAATGTGATAATTGTTTCAATTGATTCGAACTTCGGGCATTAAGCCAGTCAATGTTAAAATCACCAGCAATTATATTTAACTTACTGCAATCAACAATGCTTTCCCACCAGTTTTCCAAAATATCTAGAAAACGCTGGTCACTAGAACTGGGGGAATGATATATAATTCCATAATTTCCCATCTGCATGCCTCTTTCAACTGAAATAGCCAAGAACCAGTTATTTTCAACAGCTTCGTTTGAAAGAGTGTTGAATTTGACTGATTCTATTGCATAAATTGCAACACCTCCAGTGTGTTTGGAGTGCGACAAGCAAAAAGCAACTTTATAGCCCGGAATTTTGTACTGATCATATGATTCTCCATCGATTATGTGAGTTTCAGAAAGAAAAACCATCTGAGGACGCATGCTTTCTACAAGATATCGCATTTCTGCGTAATTTGTAGAAAGCCCAGCTATGTTCAGATAAATTATTGCTAACTTATTCACACATTTTTTTTTTTTGGATTGCTATTTGGTTTGAAAAATGACGCTTTTTTTCTTCTCCAGCAGTCTCCGATAGACAGGACACTGGGTGCTATAAGTTGGATGATTTTCATCCAAATTCAACTTCTGTTCATTATTAACTTTGATACAATTTATGCATTTCAATTCAGTTGATGAGCACTCAGATGTTTTATGTTTCTCATTACACCTTGAACATGTTTGTTCTTTCTTGCAATCTGTGCTCTTATGCCCAAATTCTCCACATTTAAAACAGCGCAAAACACTAAAGGCCTCAACCACGCTACATTTATCCCACCCGACACTTACTTTACTAGCAGTCATCAGGTTTCTGTAAGTATCATGGTCAACTTCAATTATCGTGTTGTATTTATTATACTTCAAGCGTGGATTTTCATATTCAACAACGACCTTGACATCCTTGATCGGAATGTTTTCATTTTGACTCTTTAAGTAGTCAATGAAAACATCAGAGGAATATCGATCACTCATCCCAATAATTTTTAATTTTGGTTTTATTGGCTTTGGAATAAAAGTACTAAACCCTTTTCCAAGATTGCTTTCAATTCCACTTTTCACTTGCTCAATATTATCCCCTGCTGCACACTCAACAATAATCGAGCCATCTTTACCGTTCCTGAAATTCTCTATTTTGTGTATTTTAGGATCTAATTTAGTCTTCAACATTTTTCTTGTATCATCATTTTTCTTGTCAGACTCTATTGGCTTTACCACAATGACTGGACGAGCCTTACGAGCCACGACATTAGATATCGAACAATTTGACTTTTAGATTCAAGTATATTTTGTCTGTAACATTTGTTTGCAATTTGAATTGTATCAAAAAACAAATTTCGTATGCGTAATCCGTACAGCTGCTGTTGGACACGGTCATCTTGATCGGGGTGCCATCAGGAATGGGTATTTTACCATTGCTCATTGGGGAACATCCCACCGAGGCGGCACTCATCGAGAGATGATGGTTCCCTTTCAGATGGTTAGTAGACTGTTCCGCCTGATATGTGGATATTTTTCGCTAAGCGATGACTTTCTGCACCGGTCGTTTGTTAGGTGTCGAAGTGGTACTGTTACCGTTATTGTTGGCACCTTCAACAAACGATGGCAAAATGTTTCGAACCTATTATGTCACCACCACTGAGCAGACCTGAAAGTCCATTTGCACCTGCAGATGAGAACAGAGGACACATTAGAATGACCAGCTGTACCTGTTCCTGCTGTTGGTGCACTGAAGCTAGTGGTTGTTGTTTTGAATGGTGGTGGTTTCCCACTGAAGCCTGTTTGAATTGAAATGGGCGACCATTTGGGCGAATAGATACCGCCACTATCGTGCGAGTTTTCCTGGGACCAACGCTTACCGTCGAAACCACCATCGCTTGTGTTATATCCAGAATCTTCGTGAGCACGTCTGTTCCGGGTACCGTCCAATAGACTTCTGGAGTATTTTCTCGACGAGAATGCCGACCTCTGTAGGGTAGCGTCCCATCGAGACCACTCTTCGATTTCTCCTCTTTGGCTGCCGTTGTTTCTAGATACTTGAACACGAGACCTCGAACGCAAAGTTAGGGGTAAAAGTTTTACATGAGAATAATTGAGACAGTTTTGAGTCAATATACGAGATGCTAACGCTTGCTGGTGATGAGCGTCAACAACGGCTTTTCCAAAAAATATTTAGCGATTGCAGTCTCAAAAAATAACAAAACAAAAAGAATGAACATTCGTTTCTGTAATTTACAAACAATCGTCTTATACTAAGAAACATGGTGGGAAAATCTACCACAAATTAATCAATGCAATTTTGCAAAATATAAATCAGACAGTAAGAATTTGTATAAAAATTTCGCTTGCATAAACAATGTGACAATGATGAAACGAAGCACGTTATTATAAAAGATAATAAAATAAAAAAGAAAAACCACAAACATGTAAAAATGTGATCACGAGGAACGGTAATATATAGTAGAAAACAGCATTAAATTTGAATGTTGTAAGAGATAACCATTTCTGCAATGGTAAATGCATTGTAAGAATCCAGTTCTCTCGTAACAAGTAAGAATTGATCTGTAGAATTCGATGTTTTCTAAGAACTTCTAGCGTCCATGAGACCACCACGTTCCTCTTGATACAGTTTTTGCGTGACGGAGGGTAGTTGCTCCTGCAGAGTCGGCTTTGCAGAGAAATATGTACCATTAGGATATTTGTCACCGGCTGGGAACAGTTAATTGAAGGGATTACAATTGTTAGCAGTTCGGCTAAGAACCGAAAGACTTCGCTGCATATTCGGACAAATCGATTGCTGAGCAATTATGTATTTGTTGACTTGATATCGTGCTAGCATATCGATTAATCGATTGAAGGCAGTATTCGTCTCAGAAATGATGATTATTCGGTCCAATGTAATTAGTCTGCAAACTTCGGTTAAAACGTTGATGGTAGTTCTGCGGTGTTTGGTTGCGATCGTCCTCGTTCATTAGTTGAACCGAACGACTGATCATACGCATTACGTCTGCTGAACCATTTGCTAAAGTGCGAACCTGGAGAGCTGATGTTTGTTGCTTTATTCGCCTCAAGCAACGAATCAAGCTTTATGGATTCCTCAAAGGTCATATTGTTCATATTCAGGCTAGCTTGTCTCGGTTGCTGATGAAATTTAAGGTAAGAATCATTAAGCTTTTCACCGGTCATTTGATTTTGTCGGGGTGCTACGAGCTGGCGGTAGTGAGTTAGTATTGGATGAAGCAACACTTTCAATATCATGTTCACGTACGGATGTGTCACTCTAATTCGAGATACTGTTACCCCGTTCACCTTGCGCGTGTTCATAGTGATTCATCATAAAACGATATAGGTTTCTCGGAACTTTTACCGGTATTTTTTGCTTTCTCCAATGAAGATGACGAGGTGTTGATTGAGGCATCTTCGTCGAACCCACCAAGCTCGATTGTGTCCAGGCGAGAGGTAGGTCCTCCCGACACCCATTTTGGCACTTCCTCGTTTGCTGTATCTTGTTGTTGTATCTGTGTTGTTGTTCATCTGCACTTATGAAGTTTTTTCATAATAACATGCTGGTTTCGGTTGGTAAACTCGTAATTGTGACGGAACCTTGGAGCGACGAAAGTTAATTAAGTTGATTAAAGCCAATTAAAATCGTTTTTAGGTCCGGTTTATGTTCATATAGTTTGTCATACCTTCGCTTTTATCAAATCCATAGTCTTTCGAGTTAACTTTGAAACCTTTTGGATTGTAGACTTTTCTCAATTTATCAGGTCCAAATGGCAACATTTGACACAATATGGTCATCTGCTTCTCCCGGATGGCGGTTGCAGAGTAGGGATTTTCTCAATGCGAACAGCTGACTATTCGTATAGCGGATTGTCACATCCCTATCGGTCGACGCTCCTCATCGAAGCAATCTGGATCGTGCAGCCATTGGGAGAGATTGAAACGTCAAGGTGAAAAAATATCATTGTCACGATTTTGCCATTACTATCCATTACCTGAAGAAAATTATATTATTATTGAATTAGAATGCAACGATTATAAGAAATTATGAAGAGGAGAAAAATAGAGACAGAAGGAGAGAATAAGGAAACTAAACGTAAGTGAATTAGAAATGAAGTTGTTTCAGGGAATAATATGAATTGTTGTCTGCAGGAAATTTTTAATTTTGTGAATACAATATTAATTATACGGAACCCGCCTTATTCTTTCGTCTAACGAGTAACATTAAAAATTTCGTTTAAATCTGACGGAAGATGCTTGGTAGAACACCAATCAAGACTAGAAGCAAGGCCGCTCTCTGCGAAAGCCGTCGTCATGGTAACAAAGGCGATGAAAGTAATGTTCGTCACTGCAAAGCTTGTATGGATGAGGACGATACTGATATGGTCCAGTGTGATGATTGTGATGACTGGTACCACTTCAAGTGCGTAGGAGTCAACCAAGAGATCGCACACCATGATTGGTGCTGCAGCCACTGTCAAACAAATAAGGAAGCAAAGAACAATACCTCCACGAATGTTTCTGCTCCACATTTGGTAACTGAACCGCTACCCGTATTAAATTCGAACATGCCGTTAGAGCTGTCAAAGCACCATTCCCGAAACAAGAAGCAAGGTTTCAGGGAAAACGCATGCCAGCACTCGGAAACATCGAAGAAGTCAACAGTCGAAACACAGTTGCAGTTGGAACTACAAATGCTTGATGAAGAGAGGAAGTTACAAGAATGTGAAGAAGCGAAAAAGCGGGAATATCTTCATAAACGGTACGAATTGGTGAAGGAGATTGCCAGTGAGACGTCGTCAGTGATAGAATCTGAGTAAGAAGAGATGGGTGAAAAAGTTAGTAGGTGGTTAGAAGATGAAATTGATATCAATCGTGTTCCTGTTCATCAAGTAACGCAACCTCGCCAACCAAAGGTAGAATCAATCTTTCCGCCGCCTATCATGCAACAAGGACAAGGTCAACCGAAGTTCATTCTGCGAAACCCACGCAACGTGCAACCGAATTCTCAACAAAACCAACAAGAATCGTGCCTACAACGAATCACAACGCCCGCATTTCGACAACAAGGTCTATTCACTCAGCAAATCGAACCAAAATTTGTTCCGGAAATAAGACGAATGAAAATACAAGATGATGAATCATTTATTGATAATCAACAGTTAGCAGAGTCCAATTTTCCGCACCAAATCACTTCAAGACAATCCCTCCCAGGAGATAACGCAAGTAACTTAACGCGTAATCAGATCGCCGCTCGTCAGGCTGTATCGCGCGAGCTTCCGATATTCAGTGGAACACCAGAAGAATGGCCATTGTTTTCTTCCACATTCACTACCACAACCAGTATGTGTGGATATACACAAGAAGAAAATCTAGTGCGTTTGCAGAGGTGTCTAAAAGGGAAGGCGTACGACGCAGTGAAATGCATGTTAATGCATCCCTCAAACGTTCCGGTTGTAATCTCAACTCTCAAGATGCTGTATGGAAACCCAGAAGCCATCGTACAAAATTTAATGATGAAGATTAGTTTAACACCGGCTCCTAAAGTTGATAGATTGGAAACTATTATCGAGTTCGCTCTTGCCGTACAAAATCTATGTGCAACGATCGAAGCTTGCCATCTGGACGAGTATACATACAATATTGCACTCCTTAGGGACCTTGTAGAAAAGCTTCCACCATCTATAAAGCTGGATTGGGCTAGGCATCGACGAAATTTTTCAAGTGTAAATTTATCCATTTTTTCCGCATGGTTGTATGAGCTCGCTGAAACTGTCTGTCCGTTTGCACAAATGTCTACTGAATCTAAAACAAACCGAATTGGGAAAAAGAATCTGTCGTTCCTGAATACTCACGTTGAAGATGAGGAGGATGAAAGCGTTACAGTTGTTCCTCAGTCTCCGCTACCAGTGAAACAGAATTCTGTGGATAGAGTGTGCCTCGTTTGTAAGTTTAGCTGCCCCAGTATCGATAAATGCCAACGATTCGTGGGGCTAGAATACAATTCCCGGTGGGCCATGGTGAAAGATATAGGTTTGTGCAGGAAATGCCTCAAAAAACACAAAGGAATGTGCAAACTTCAAAAGGAATGTGGAATGAATGGATGTACATTTAAGCATCACCACCTTCTTCACAACTACCTACGTGCTGATCCCAGAACGTCCGAAAAAGATGCAGATTCCGTCGTAACGAACTCACTTGAGCGTGAATGCAACATACATCAAAATATCACCAACAAAGGGATGTTTCGAGTCGTGCCAGTTATCGTCTACGGTTCGGAAAAACATTTTAAAACCTTCGCCTTTCTCGACGATGGCTCTTCGCTCACATTGATTGATGCTGCTCTAGCGACAGAGTTGAACCTTAATGGGAAACGGGAACCGTTATGCCTAAAATGGACAGGAAATAAATGTCGCGTGGAGAATGAATCGATGATGTTAGACATCCAGATATCCGGAACAGGAACAAACCATAAGCAATATCGCCTTCAAGGAGTGCATACAGTGTCAAGCTTAGATTTATTTCATCAAACTGTTGACGCGGAAAAGCTCGCAGCTCAATACAAACATTTGCGTGGAATACCAATGGAGTCCTACGAGAATGTGCAACCCCGTCTCTTAATAGGAATAGATAACGCTAATCTCAGCTATGCTCTAAAGGGGCGAGAGGGAGAAATGTATGAACCAGTGGCCACGAAAACCCGACTTGGATGGGTCGTTCACGGAGGTTCAGAAAAACACGACACGTTTGTCGGGCACCATACCGTTCACACATGTCCGTGCCTTCTAGGAAACGTTGACACGTTAGAACATTCAGTGCAGGAATATTTATCGTTAGAAGGGATTGGTATCACAAAACCTGCGGTAGCTCTAACATCGAAAGAAGATCAGAGAGCGCTTCAAATCTTGAAAAGAATTGTCCAGACGGACAATGGACATTATGAAACACATCTACTGTGGAAATACGACAAATTCCGTCTGCCAAACAGCAAACCAGTTGCTTTACGACGATTCTACTGTTTAGAAGCTAGGATGAAAAGAGAACCAGCGTTAGCCGCAGTTCTAAGAGCTCAAATTGACGATTATCGAAGAAAAGGCTACATACGAAAGCTTACGAAAGATGAAGAATTGAAGATAGAAACGCAACCAGTGTGGTACATCCCAATATTTCCCGTATTCAACCCCAACAAACCGAATAAGGTGAGAATCGTGTGGGATTGCGCTGCCGAAACCAGAGGCATATCATTGAACTCAATGCTTTTAAAGGGCCCTGACCAGGTGATTCCTCTCGATGTCGTTTTGTACAAATTCCGAGAAAATAAAGTGGGACTCAGCGGCGACATAAGAGAAATGTTTTTACAAGTATTAATTGCAAAAGCAGATCAGAGTTTCCAACTATTCCTGTGGAAGGATCCGGAAGACGAGCAACCGAGCACGAATGTGGCACAAGTGATGACATTTGGAGCTAGCTGTTCGCCAATCTGTGCCCAATATGTCAAAAACCTTAATGCGGAGAAATACGCTGTACTTTTTCTCAGGGCTGTTGAGGCAATTACCAAGCGGCACTACGTGGACGACATGTTGGTGAGTGTTGAAACCGAGGAAGAAGCCATTCAACTAGCGTGTGAGGTTCGCCATATTCATGCACAGGGAGGTTTCGATATAAGAAACTGGATTTCTAATTCTTCTACAGTTCTCCATGCACTTGAGGAAAAGAAAACCGACGAGAAAAGTCTTCATATCGGAGCAGAGATGGCCACTGAAAAAGTGCTCGGAATGTGGTGGTGCACTGCCACAGATAACATATAAATTGTCGAGGAAACACGATGCTGATCTACTAGCAGGAGAACGTAAACCAACAAAACGGGAAGTCCTACGTATGTTAATGTCCATATTTGACCCGTTGGGCTTAATATCGAATGTCCTTATCATCCTCAAAATATTGTTTCAAGAAGTGTGGAGATCTGCAATAGGCTGGGATGACGAAATCCCAAATAGCATACACGACAAGTGGGACCAATGGCTGCAGGTCCTTGCTAAAGTAAAAGAAGTTAGTATACCTCGATGTTACCGTTACATGACGACGATAAGTTCACCAATCATAGTCCAGCTTCACACGTTTGTTGACGCAAGTGAATTAGGCTACGCAGCGGTTGTGTATTTGCGTTTTGAGCAGGGTAACACTGTGGAGTGTATGATAGTTGGAGCGAAGTCAAGAGTAGCGCCATTAAAATTCGTTTCCATCCCACGTCTTGAGCTGCAAAGCGCTATGATAGGTGCGAGACTGGCGAATACCATCTCTAAGGCTTTAACATTTAATATCACGGAGAAGTTTTATTGGACCGATGCCCGCGATGTCCTATGTTGGATACGTTCAGATCATCGTCAGTACTCTGTATATGTAGGCTGGCGAGTAAGCGAAATATTGGAAACAACAGATGCCAGTTGCTGGAAATGGGTTTGCTCCAAAGACAATGTAGCGGATGAAGCCACCAAGTGGAAGCGACAGCTGAATATCAGAAGCGACAGTAGATGGATAAGGGGTCCTAATTTCTTATGGCAAGCAAAGCACGCTTGGCCTACGGAACCATTCAACACTATCTCTACCACGGAAGAACTGCGGGCACACCTACTTTACCACAATGTGGTGCAGGAGCCATTGCTACAAGTGGATAAATTCTCCAGTTGGCATCGGTTGATGCGTATAGTAGCTACGGTTCTGCGATTTGTAGAAAACTTGCGCTATAAAGCCAGAGGCAAAGACAGAAAGATAGGTCCATTAACCAACGATGAACTACGAGGCGCTTCCAATCTTCTATATCGACAAACACAAAGCGAATCTTTTCCTGACGAAACAGCTATTCTGTTCAACACTGACACAACTGAAAAAAGAATACCCAAATCAAGTTCTATCTTCAATTTGAATCCATTCCTCGACAACCAAAACGTTATGCAAATGCACGGAAGGATCCACGCTTGTGAATATGCTAGCACCGATGCCCGAAATCCAGTTATTCTACCAAAGGATCATCACATCACTAAATTAATAGTTAATGACTACCACTGCCGTTACCATCATCGTAATCATGAAACCGTGCTGAACGAGCTGAGACAGGTTTTTCGAATTCAGAAGCTACGGGTGCTGTATCGGAAAGTCAGAGCAAATTGCCAATTGTGCAAAAACCAGCGTGCATCACCACAACCACCTCCTATGGGCGACCTCCCGAGAGGTAGGTTGGCGACATTCACAAGACCTTTCTCCTTCATCGGGATAGATTATTTCGGTCCACTTTCTGTAGCGGTTGGACGCAGAATTGAGAAGCGTTGGGGTGTACTTATAACCTGCCTGACCATTAGAGCAGTGCATTTAGAAATTGCACATTCGATGGACGCGGACTCTTGTATTAAAGCGTTGAGAAATTTCATGGCGAGGCGAGGAGTTCCGATTAAAATATACAGTGATCGGGTACCAATTTTACAGCGGCCAACAAGGAGCTCAAAGCGGCACTTAAGGAAATAGATCATAATAAAATAATCCAGGAGATAGTAAGTCCACAAACCGAATGGGAATTTCTTCCACCAGCATCCCCACACATGGGGGGTTCCTGGGAACGATTGGTGCAGACTGTGAAAATTAACTTACAACAGATGAAACCTGGGCGCAATCCTAGCGATGAAACTCTTCGGAATTTATTAGCGGAGATAGAGAATCTGATCAATTCCCGTCCATTGACCCACGTACCGGTAGATGATCCTGACGCACCAGTCTTAACGCCGAATCATTTCATCTTAGGCTCATCAAGTGGATTAAAACCTGGGACATGTCTAGACGATAGCGCTGTTGTGTTGCGGCGGTCCTGGCGGGCGTCACAGGTGGAAGCAAATATTTTTTGGCGAAGATGGGTTAGGGATTACCTCCCGGAACTCACGAGAAGAACTAAGTGGTTCAACACAGTAAAATCAATAGAAATTAATGATGTTGTTATTGTGATCGACCCGGAATTGCCTCGCAACTGTTGGCCTAAAGGAAGGATAATCAGTGTAAACCAAGGGAAAGACGGACAGGTGAGGTCAGCAACGGTTCAGACAAAAAGTGGAATTTATGAGCGTCCTGCTACGAAGATCGCTGTTTTGGACGTTCGTCGCGAAGAACCAGTAAGCCAGGAGCCTGGCGTACGTGGGGGGAGTGTCACATCCCTATCGGTCGGCGCTCCTCATCGAAGCAATCTGGATCGTGCAGCCATTGGGAGAGATTGAAACGTCAAGGTGAAAAAATATCATTGTCACGATTTTGCCATTACTATCCATTACCTGAAGAAAATTATATTATTATTGAATTAGAATGCAACGATTATAAGAAATTATGAAGAGGAGAAAAATAGAGACAGAAGGAGAGAATAAGGAAACTAAACGTAAGTGAATTAGAAATGAAGTTGTTTCAGGGAATAATATGAATTGTTGTCTGCAGGAAATTTTTAATTTTGTGAATACAATATTAATTATACGGAACCCGCCTTATTCTTTCGTCTAACGAGTAACACGGATAGTGCATACACGGGCTGTATGTCTAATAGTATGATAGCCGGCAATTCGTAATTTAGAATAGGCCAATCTAGTTCCTCTTGCAGAAGATTTTATGCGTTTAACAATTTTGCATCATGTGCTGTGAGCGTCTCCGTTAAAGCATTGTTTTCGGTTACCGTTGGCTGTTTTTTTTTTCGCCCGGGTGTGCTTTTTTCGCGCGTTTTCGAACTGTTCGAGATATCGTAAAACGCAGTGTGAACTCGGAATTAGTGAGAAAAGCAGAATCATCAAAGCCTGGCAAGGCCAGCCGGCTTTCAGTTTTCGCCGATTTCTCGCCATCGCAATCGAAGTCGGACATCGGTGCTCAGTTGCACGCACACAATACCAGCGCGATTCGCTGTTCACTTACAGCAGTGTGAAGGAGAGCATCACTTCCTAGTGGTGTGTGATAGTGCCGAGCGCTCAAGCGCTCCGATTGAGAAGCAAGCAGCGGTTGCCAGTTCATCAGCACTGGGTGCATTGTGGTGAATAGAAATAAATAAGATATAAGATTTTTTTTTTAGACTTATCTCACTTCTTAACTAGGCGAACCTAGCCAGAATTTTCACCTGCCCCCGGGCTTCTGAATGCCAAAGGGGGACTAGGCTCTGCGGAATGCACGTATCTGCATGCTCGTGCTGTTTCAGTCCTGACCGAGAAATTGTCGGACAATCGCGCAGGTGCTAAGGATGACCGAATTTTGGATGCCGGCCAATTCCTTCTCCATATTCAACACCTTTAGCGCTTCCAGAAGTGTCTTCGGGACAATTCCAGTTCCAGAGAGAACGACTGGAACAATTCTTGGGACCTCCCTTAGCCACCACAGTTCCTTGAGCTCCACGGCCAATGGTCGGTACTTGCAGATTTTGCGACCGTGGGTCTCCTCCAGATTCTGGTTCAGTGGAATAGCGACATCGATGATGGTGACTTTGCGGTCGCTCTTGTCGTAAACCATTATATCTGGGCGGTTGTGGTGGATCGAGAGGTCGGTCAGAACAGTGCGATCCCAGTACAGCTTGAAACGGTCATTTTCCAGGACAGGTGCAGGCAGGTACCGGTAGTTTGGTACGTTGTCTTCCAGTAGAGCACATTGGAGCGCCAGTTGTCGATGAACAATACGGGCCACGTTGTTGTGGCGCTCGGTGTAGGCTGCGTTGGCCAAAACGGGACAGCCTCCCATAATGTGCTCTATGTTTTCACCTGGTTGATTGCACATCCGGCAAATGTCATCAACGTCTTGATGCCAGACGTACCGCCTGCAGTTTCTCGTCGGCATTATCCTGTCCTGGATGGCTATCATGTCGGCTTCTACTACTGAAGAGAGTTCATCACGCGTTAGCCACAGATTAGATGCGGCCTTGTCGACGTGTGGCCGATCCAGTTGATGGGGGTGGGCACCATGCACTGCCTTCTGCTTCCAAGCTGCAATCTTCTCCTCCACTGTCTGCAGATTGCAGTTGAGTTGGTACTCCGCTTGCGCCAAGTGCAGAGCGCTGTATCCTCTGTCGGCGGCGCAGACAGCCCGGTATAGCGCGTTTTGGTTGGCGCGTTCTGCGAAGTACTCGCGCAGTTGTCGTACCTGGGCAACACACAGTGCAGATATGTCGACTATTCCAAGTCCCCCTTCTTTGCGTGGCAGTGAAACTCTCTCCAGTGCCGATTGAGGATGGTGCATTCCGGCCTCTTTAAATGCTTTCCTCATCCTCCTCTCAAGGTCCTCTAGGTCAGTTTTGCTCCATTTGACTACACCAAAACTGAAGGTCAGCAGGGGAACCGCGAATGTGTTGATCGCGCGTACCTTGTTCCCCGCGTTGAGGAAAGTCCTCAGGACACAGTTCACTCGACTCAAGAACTTGTCTCGCAGCTCCGTCTTGATGTCGGAGTGGCGAATCCCGGTGAGCTGTCGGAATCCAAGATATTTATAGGATTCGCCACGAACCATGTCTCTTATGAACTCGCCGTCATAGACCTCGTAACCTCCGGATTCGGTAAGCTGCCCTTTCAGCATATGGACACAGCGGCACTTGTCAAGGCCGAACTCCATGCAGATGTCCCTGCTTATGTCTTCGACATCCCGGATAGCTACACCTAGACGCTGACGTGAATCAGCGTAGACCTTGAGATCATCCATGTAGAAGGTATGGGTCACTTCTTCGTGGGCGCCGTCGCCATACCTTATTTTATAGCCATGACCGTTTCTATTGAGCGTCCTACTGAGGGGGTTCAGTGCCAGACAAAACCAAAGCGGGCTGAAAGAGTCGCCTTGGAATATCCCCCTCTTTATCTGCAGCGTTCTAGACTGCAACACATTTTCCCCATCACTAAGGTGTAGAGACGTACTCCACTGCCTCAT
Organism: Toxorhynchites rutilus septentrionalis; assembly: GCF_029784135.1. Lineage (NCBI taxonomy): Eukaryota > Metazoa > Arthropoda > Insecta > Diptera > Culicidae > Toxorhynchites > Toxorhynchites rutilus. The sequence goes on from NC_073745.1 coordinate 169,094,763, forward strand.
CGCATGCTGCAGGAACCTAACGACGACGGGATCAATTTTGTAGAGCTCCAATACCCGGACGAGAAACGAGTGAGGTATGGAGTCATAAGCCTTCCTGTAATCGATGTAGGCCATACTTAGGTTCCGCTGGTTATATACCGCCTGGCCGACTATGGCTGCGTCGATGATGGCCTGGTCTTTGTAGAAATGCGTATTTTTCCTGCATCCTTTCTGCTCTTCTGCGATGATGTGATGCTGTTCGCAGTGAGCAGAAACTTTGGCGGTAATTATGCTGCTCAGTATTTTGTACAGACTCGATAGGCACGTTATCGGTCTGTACTTTGATGGGTTCAATGTGTTGCTGTCTTTCGGGAGGAGGAAGGTGACGCCACGGGTGGCGAATTCAGGAAGGTTGTGTGGGTCACGTAGCACCTTGTTGAAGCACTCAGCTATCTTTGGATGTGCGACGGTCAGCTTCTTGTGCCAAAAGTTCTGGACACCATCGGGGCCCGGTGCTGCCCAGTTCCTCAGGTACCGCGAGGCTTCGCGGACATCGTTCTCTCCGACGATGATAGCTGGCATCTCTCCAATTTCACCACAACTCTCCTCCTCCCGTCTTAACCACATTTGCCCGTCGCGATGTTCTACTGGGGTCTCCCAAATACCAGCCCAGAAGTTCGTCACATCGCTAATATCTGGCAAACCTTCGCGGTAGTCGGGCTTCTCGTCGCTAATGTGGTCGTAGAACGCTTTCTCGTTATCTCTGAACATCCGATTTTGTTCCTGGCGCTTTGCAGAGTCAAAGTAACGTTTCAGCCGTTTTGTAAGGACGCTCAATTACTGTACCAGTGTGTCGAGTTTTTCCGTCAGCTGGTGAGCTCCCAGCTGGCGAAGTTCAGTAGGCCGCACGATCACAGCAACTTGGCGACATAATTTCACCGATCTGCTGCCTCTTTTGTACGCCATCAGTCTTCCAATTGCGGCGCGCTTGTTTAGGATCCGTTGCTCCAATCTCCTTCGCCATGGAGGCTCACGCCTTTCACGGAGATGTTGGAGCAGTCCGCCTCTTGGCCTAATACGGTATCCTAAACTTTTGGCGGTCGCCACAGCAGCACAGTAAACTTTCAGTTGCAGCTCCTCCATGTTCTCAGCATCAACCAAGTGCAGCGGAAGAACGTGCTCGTTCATGAGCTTTACTGCACTTGTCAGCCTGCGGGAATGCTGCAACTTCGGGATCCTGGGGCGCGACAAAGGGTCCGTGTCGCGGAACTGTGAGATCGCCTCGTCGTAATGGAAGACCAGATCGCGTAGTAGTTGTTGATCTGGCTGTGGATCTTCCGGCTCAGAGGGTTGTTGTACTGTGGCCTCCACTGGTGCTGATTCGCGTGCCCCACTCGCGAATGAATTGCTCAGCCGTACTGAACTTCGTCTCGACACATCGCTTGCTCTGCTTGTTCTGGAGCTTAGTTCTCTCTGCACCTGCTGCTTGATCTCGTCGACTTGCGTTTGGGAGAGCATATTGTTGCGTACAATCGCTCTACGCCTCGCGTTCATCGCGTTTTGGTCAAGCCTCCCGACGAACTCTGGATACGCTTCCTCGAACATTGCGAGTATTCGAGGGCGACCGCTCATGTCCGTCTCCAAAGCAGTGCAGATGTAATAGGCGCGGATCACGAATTCGTTCATTTCGTGTGTCCACATGATCCGTCGCCTAGTAGTACCCACAAGTGTGGACGACTGTCGTCTGACAGTCGCAACACGCCTCGTAGGCGCAGCGTTTCGTTGGTGATGTCGATGGCTGCTGTTTCCGTGTGGCGCTCTTGCACATCGCCCTCCAGCCGCTGGCCGCTCGCTCTTACGCCCGTTCCAGGACCAGCTCCAGTTCGGGGACCCTCCTCGGGTGATCGCATTCGTAGTATTCGTCTTGACCTTAGCTCCATTGTCTGGGTGTATCTCCTTTGCCCGGGAGACAGCGGGTTGGCAAGGCCTCCATGACCCGGGAGGCCTTCCCCGGGAGAGATATAGCGCTCTGACTCGCTCGCACCCCCTCACTTAGCCACTTTCGACACCCGTTCTCGGAGCCAAGACCAGGTGTGTGTTTCCAGTTCACGCCCGATCTAAAAATGTCGTCATATGATCTTCGTGGAGGCGTGAGATAGGAACATTTGAGACCAACAGGTAGGCTCCTACCCTAGTGTTGATCCCCATTTGAGAACCAATTTATTTTTATTTTTATTTTTTTTTTAATTATTATTATTATTAAAACAAAATATTAGATTATAAGTACCAATTACAGAATGGCAGAAGGAGGGGGAGGATCTCCAGATATGGAGATATCTGATGATGACTCCCCTCTGGTTGAAAAAACAAATAAAGGAACAGCGAAGACACTTAAACGCGTTCCTACATCAGAGGATGTTTCGTCCGGGGACGAGTCTGCTAACTCTAGCAAGCCCCCCTCTAAAAAACCTGCAAATATCTCCTCTCCAAACCCCCTCGCTCCTACCCCAGCTCAGATTTCGCCTCCCCATCCTGTTGTCCCCGATCCCCTTCAATCCTCGTCATCTCCTTCTCCTCCTGTTGTCTTCTCTCCACGTGTCAAGGTCTATCCTGAAGATGCACCTGGAACTGGTCCGTGGGTTGTTTTCTTCAGGCCTAAGCCAAACGGAAAAGCACTTAATGTTATTCAGATCATGAAAGATCTGGCAAGATACTCCTCCGTGACAGAAATTACGAAGGTTAGACCGACCAAACTGCGTGTTGTCGTGGCTGATCGGAAAGACGCAAACGGTATTGTCGTCGACCAGAGGTTTACCCTGGAATATCGTGTCTACGTGCCTTCCCATGACGTAGAAATCTCGGGGGTGATAACCGAAACGGGTCTGACGTGCAAATCAATTATGGAAGGAGATGGCAGATTTAAAAAGCTGCCTTTGATTAAGGTTAAAATCTTAGAATGCCGACAACTCGGCAAAGTCTCCCAGGAAGGGAAAGAATCGAAATTTACGCCGTCCGACTCGTTTAGAATCACTTTTGCTGGCTCCGCCCTCCCTGACTACGTTATGGTGGACAAATTGAGGCTACCGCTGCGACTCTTCGTGCCAAAGCCCATGACTTGCCTGAAATGCAAGTCAGTTGGTCACACAGCAGCTTACTGCGCCAACAAGGAGCGCTGTGCCACTTGCGGAGAGCAACATGTGGACAAATCCTGCAGTGCGATTGAGCAAAAGTGCCCATATTGCGGAGGAAATCCGCACGTGCTCTCGGCTTGTGAAACTTACAAGAGTCGCTGGGAGAAGCAGAAGCGCTCTTTAAAGGAACGCTCGAAGCGCACTTTTGCGGAAATTTTGAAGGGCGCTTCTCCATTGGCCCAACAGCAACAACCTTTAACCGCAAACAATGTCTTCGCTTCGCTGCCAGTTGACGAAATGGAAGCGGATACAGCTAACGAGGGCACACCGTACATCTTCCAAGGGAATCCCCGGCGCAAAAATGTGACCACTCCCAAAGTTCAAGGACAAGCCCCTCCGGTTATACCCTCTGTTAGCATGCCTAAAAAATCGAGTGCAGCGGACAAGCAAAATCAGGTTCCTCCTGGCTTCCGTGGGAATAATTCACCTTCGAACGACCCAGCACTCGAAGGGACATCAAAAACCCCAACTGTCCCTATTTTACCGTCCAGTTCAACTTCCCAATCGGGATTTATAAAGTTGACTGACCTTGTGGCTCAAATCTTCACATGCTTTAATGTTTCCGACTCCATCAGAACCATTGTCATATCAATGCTTCCAGTATTAAAGACAATTTTGCAACAATTGATGCAAACATGGCCCCTCCTTGCAATGATTATCTCTCTTGATGTCTAATTCAAATAGAGAGGTCGGAGATATCACTGTTTTACAGTGGAATTGTCGTAGTCTTATCCCTAAATTGGATACATTCAAATTTTTAATTCATAACTTCAATTGTGATGTTTTTGCTCTGTCCGAAACTTGGCTTTCTTCGCGAGATGATCTCTCTTTCCACGATTTTAATATTATACGCTTGGACCGTGATGACAGATACGGAGGAGTGCTATTGGGGATCAATAAGTGCCACTCATTTTTTCGAATTGACCTTCCACCTATTGGAGGGATTGAAGCTGTTGCTTGTCATGCAAACATCAGAGGAAAAGACCTCTGTATTGTCAGCTTGTATTGGCCTCCGAGAGCTGCGGTTAGCCGCAAGCAACTTGTTGACATGTGCTCACTCCTTCCTGAGCCACGATTGATCTTGGGAGACTTCAATTCTCACGGAACTGCCTGGGGGGAACAGTACGACGACAATCGTTCACTGTTGATATATGATCTTTGTAACAGCTTCAATATGACACTTTTGAACACTGGGGAAACAACACGTGTACCTAAACCTCCTGCTAACCCAAGTGCTCTTGACCTCTCGCTTTGCTCGAATTCACTATCGTTAGATTGCAAGTGGAATGTAATCCAGGACCCCAACGGTAGTGATCACTTGCCAATCAAAATTTCCATCACCATTGGGTCGAATTTTTCTGAATCTATAAACATGGCATATGACCTCACAAGACACATTGACTGGAAAAAATATGCGGACGCGATTGCTCTAGCTATCAATTCCAGAGATGGTTTACCTCCATTGGAGGAGTATAACTTCCTTTCTCGTTTGATCTATGACAGCGCGGTTCGCGCTCAAACGAAACCCATCCCAGGCTCCACTATTCGTCGAAGGCCTCCCAATCCATGGTGGGATAGCCAATGTTCCAAGCTTTATCAGGATAAATCGAACGCATTCAAAGCTTTTCGGAAACGTGGAACCATTGAAAATTTTCAATCGTATTTGGACCTTGAAAATCAATTTAAAAACTTGATCAAAGGGAAAAAACGTGCTTATTGGCGAAATTTCGTGGGAGGTTTGTCACGAGAAACGTCAATGAAAAAATTATGGAAAGTGGCTCGAAACATGAGAAATCGCTCTTCATCCAATGAAAGCGAGGAATATTCACATCGATGGATTTTGAATTTTGCACGGAAGGTTTGTCCTGATTCCGCTCCTGTGCAAAAAATTGTTCGAGATATACCACAAGATAGGTGCGATCTTGATTCCGAGTTTTCGATGGTAGAATTCTCTCTTGCTCTGCTTTCATGTAACAATTCTGCTCCGGGATCGGATAGAATTAAGTTCAACTTGCTGAAAAACCTCCCTGATGTGGCGAAACATCGCTTGTTGAATTTATTCAATCGGTTTCTGGAGAATAATATTGTTCCAGATGATTGGAGACAAGTACGAGTTATAGCTATTCAAAAACCCGGAAAACCCGCGTCCGACTTCAATTCGTACCGCCCAATAGCAATGCTGTCTTGTATACGGAAATTGTTGGAGAAAATGATCTTGTTTCGCCTTGATCGATGGGTTGAAACGAATGGCCTACTCTCAGATACACAATATGGGTTCCGCAGGGGCAAGGGGACGAATGATTGTCTTGCGTTGCTTTCTTCAGAAATTCAAATGGCTTACGCCGGAAAAACAAATGGCTTCAGTATTCTTGGACATAAAGGGGGCCTTTGATTCTGTTTCAATAGAGGTTTTGACAGACAAATTACACTCTCAGGGTCTGCCGCCTCTATTGAATAATATGTTATATAACTTGCTTTGTGAGAAGCATTTGAACTTTTCTCACGGAGATTCGGCAGTAAGTCGGGTCTCTTACATGGGCCTCCCCCAGGGCTCATGTTTAAGCCCCCTTTTGTACAACTTCTATGTAAGCGACATCGACAATTGCCTTACACAAAATTGCAGCCTAAGACAACTTGCAGATGATGGAGTGGTCTCTGTCGTAGGATCAACAGAATCCGACCTACAAGAACCCTTACAAGATACTTTGAACAATTTTTCAACCTGGGCCATTGGGCTAGGGATCGAATTCTCCACGGAGAAAACAGAGATGGTGGTTTTTTCTAGGAAGCATAGACCAGCAAAACCAAAGCTTCAACTTTTGGGTAAACCGATCACTCATGCTATGTCATTCAAGTATCTTGGGGTCTGGTTCGACTCCAAATGTACTTGGGGGGCCCATATTAGGTATCTGAGTAAAAAATGCCAACAAAGAATAAATTTTCTCCGTACAATTACCGGCACCTGGTGGGGAGCCCATCCCGAAGATCTTATAATGTTGTATAGAACAACTATTCTCTCAGTGATGGAGTATGGCAGTTTCTGTTTTCAATCAGCTGCCAAAACACACTTTATTAAACTCGAGCGAATTCAGTATCTTTGTCTCCGTATTGCGTTGGGATGTATGCCCTCAACGCATACCATGAGTCTCGAGGTTTTGGCAGGCCTACTCCCACTAAAAGATCGCTTCAATTTATTATCTCTTCGGTTCTTCATCCGGTGTAAGGTCATGAACCTATTGGTGATCGGAAATTTTGAGCGGCTAATCGAGCTAAATTTTCACTCCGGATTCATGAGTTCATATCATGAATTCATCTCCATGCAGGTTGATTCTTCTTCGTATATTCCCAACCGTGTTTGTTTCCCTGACTACATCAATTCCTCTGTGCATTTTGATCTGTCTATGAAGCAAGATATCCATGGATATTCAGATTACCAACGATCGAGGATCGCTCCAACGATCTTCGATGAAAAATATAGGGGTATCAATTGTGATAACATGTACTTTACTGATGGGTCCACTATAAATGAGTCCACAGGATTTGGAGTGTTCAACGAATTTTTTAGCACCTCACACAGTCTTCAGAATCCTTGCTCAGTGTATATTGCTGAATTGGCAGCAATTCATTGGGCGCTGGACAGCGTCGCCTCACGACCTGTTGAACACTATTACATTGTAACGGATAGTCTTAGCTCTGTCGAAGCTATCCGTTCAGTGAAAAGCACTCGCCGTACTTCCTTGAGAGAATACGAAAAATTTTGAGTGCTTTATCCAGACGCTGTTATGTCATTACCTTTGTGTGGGTCCCTTCTCATTGCTCAATTCCGGGTAATGAGAGGGCTGACTCATTAGCAAAGGTAGGTGCGATTGAAGGCGATATTTATCAGCGTCAAATCGCCTTCAATGAATTTTACTCTTTAGTCCGTAAAAATACCATCGCTAACTGGCAACGCAAATGGAACGAAGATGAATTGGGCCGGTGGCTTCACTCGATTATCCCTAAGGTTAGCCTCAAACCATGGTTCAAAAGTCTGGACTTGAGTCGGGACTTTATTCGCACCTTCTCCCGACTCATGTCCAATCACTGTTCGTTAGACGCGCTACTCTTTCGTTTCAATCTGGCCGGCAGCAATATCTGCGTTTGTGGCCGAGGTTACCACGACATCGAACACGTTGTTTGGTCGTGTGAGGTGTATCTTGTTGCCAGATCGAATTTAGAGAACTCCCTTCGGGCTAGAGGAAGGCAGCCCAATGTGCCGGTGAGAGATGTGTTGGCTCGGTTAGACCTTGATTACATGTCCCAAATATATGTTTTCCTTAAATCTATCGATGTTCGTGCGTGATTATCCTTATATCCTTATACCCTCCATTTCTTCCTTTGTGAGTAATTGGTCCGCTTGCTATAAACAGAAGAATGAAATGTAAATTCACAACTGATGTACGAATTGATTTAAGAATTGAGTGTGTGTGATTATCAACATTGTAATAATTTCCTTATACCCCATCCTTTTCCTGAGAAAATGTCACCCTTTTAATCTCGAGTCCACCACGAGTAATCGGTTTCCCACATTACTAACCATAGATTTAAGAAAATTGTTCATATATATAGTTTTAAAAATATATTTAAGATTTCGGCTCCTTTAAACTTATGTAACTGAGCCTGTAAAAATAAACGAATTTATAAAAAAAAAAAAAAAAAACAATTTTGCACAATCAATTTATAAATTTAACACGTTTGATATGAAAACACCTCCTAACTGTCAACGATGTAGATAATGTAGTATACCAATAACTTGATCTAGTACGACTGTAAATTGAAAATACGACGAATGGCTCGTACGAAAACAAGGATGGGATTTGCGTACGTTTCCTATTCGTTCGAAAACTATGATAAGGGTGTATAGATTGGTAGTATTTACCAAAAAATTCGTTATATTTACTAATTATTTCTCTCAGTGTATGTACACATTGGGTCCCAAAGGTTCCGAACTTGAAAATTGACACCAAGGAAATTGAAGTGGAAGCAGGGGATAGTAAAGGCTGATTTAGACGATGCCAGTCAGCGCTCTAGTTGAAGTATCCAGTGAACAGAGAACAGACACTCTGTTCAAGTTACTTGTACCAGTATCGAACAAGTAATTGGCCTCTAACTTGAACAGAGTGTCTGTTCTCTATTCACTGGATACTTCAACTAGAGCGCTGGCTGGCATCGTCTAAATCAGCCTTAACTTCAAGCAAAAAAGTGGGACCGATTCGAGATTGCTTTTATGTAAACAGTGAACTTTTTTTATACTTATGACAGACATACAGCTGTACTTGCGTTGTACTTCGAAAATTGTATGTCTGTCACCATGTACAGCGCTAGAACCATGCAAGCACAATCGCTGTACCTGTACCGACCTGTTTTACCGCTGTACATGGCTACAGTTGTACTGTGCGCAGCGCCATAGACGGTTAGTGGTGGGTAGCATAAACAAGCAGAATCAAATCACTTGATAAACGTTCTTTTCATTGACTTTCTTTTAAGTTAATAACCCAGATTGGAAACTTTTTTGTTGTGTTTGATAGTTTAGACACTAAATAAAAACCTTTTCCATTGAAATATGTGGTGGAAATTGGAAAAATATCTGATTGTCAGTTTGACATACGGTACAATGTACAACCAAAGTATGTCTGTCATGGTACGATGGTACCTGTACAACGCTGTACACGTACAACGCAAGTACAGCTGTATGTCTGTCCCTGGTATTACATTTTAAATTGAACCGACTTGCACTGACAACTGAATGATATTGTCAATTTGTGCGAGATGCCTCAAAACAGCTGGGAATTAATATTGTTTATATACAGTAAGTTACATTTAATGCGACGTTTAGATTATTGGACAGACCTGTAATGTGACACGTTTAATTGGACATTTTTGTAAACATCCAGTTCGGGGACCAAATTATGGCGCCACATTAAAGTTGCCACCAGACGTCGACACTGTACCACTCACATCGCCAATGTTTCATTACAGGCCAAAATCGCCTCCAAAGCGACACTGAGTGGTGCCTCGGCATGTCGTATTAAATTTAAATTACTGTCTTATGTTGTTATTTATGTTCGCATCATAAGCAACGAACACACATTTATTTTCCACTTGCAACAGTATTCACGATGATTGGATGGATGAATATACGACTTATACATGCATCTAGTACGACCATTGTCATGCGTATATACGATTTACTACAGGCAACCAAAAAAACGAATGGCGGAAAACGTTCTTGATAATTATGATAATTATTATAGATTTTTGTAAATACATGTATGTTTGGAATATTACGTTAAAAATTATTTTTAAGTCAGAATATATCCGGTTTTAAGAAAAGTGAAATCTTTTTTTTTTATTTTTAACTTTTAAGAACAAAAGATTATCTGTTTGCCGGTCCTTTGAGTTCTGATAAACATAGTGACAAAAATAAATTAGTTCAACTTCGTCATTCAATTGCACTTAACTCAAAACTGTAAACATGAGATTATGAACTTGACAAACCAAGCTGCCAAGTATGCCAACCCAGCAAACATTAAATCGTATAACTATCGTATATAGAGCATCGAATATCTGATATTCTGGGTGGTATATGATGCGCCCAAATAGCACATACAGTAAGTTACCTCTAACCCTCGACATACCGGGGCACTACTCAGTGTCGCATTAGAGGTGATTGGCCTGTAATTGGACATTCACGATGATAGTGGTACAATGTCGACGTCTGGTGGTGACTTTCAATCTGGGGCCATACTTTGGGTACCAAACTCGATGTTTATAAAATTTCCAATTAGAGATTAAAATGTCCAATTATTTGTGTCCCATTACAGGTCTGTCCAATTAACTAAATGTCAAATTAGAGGTAACTTACTGAACATGCAAGATTATTATGCAATACCTAATAACATAATAAGTCTGTTGTCATACGAATATACGATTCATCACTGCCATAAAAAAAATAGCGGAAAATATTAAAGTAAAATGTTCGGCCCGGGGAATCACCATTTTTGTATGTATATAGAACCTTTATAAACATTTATGTTTGTACAAATAGGAATTAATCAATTGACTTTTAGGGATATAAATGTTTGATATGAGTGGTGGTGACGGTTATAGAATTGCTCCGATGGGATTTGAACTCCGGTTGTTTGGATTATCAAGCCGCAGCTATCTCGTACGGCTATCTGAAATATGATTCTAGGGCAATTAAAGTTCTTACATATGATACGAAAGAGTTGCACTCGGATACTTCATTCCAGATTGTTTTTTGTGCTTTAGTAGAAATATCGCAAAATTTATATAGAAATGGTTAAATAAAGTACAGTACTACATGTTTCAAGTAATCAAATAACATGAAGTAAAAAATTTCATTCATATTTTAACAATTTAAAACTGCCTTCGGGCCTGCCCAGCAAACATCAAATCGTAAAAAAAATCGAGGGGTTGTATCCGAGACACGACCGGTTAGAACGTAGGACTACGCAATCTTTTTTATTTTGAAAATTGATGGTTTATCATTTCGAATATTATTCGCGAATACGTCGAAATTTCATAAATAACTCTTTAGTAACCCTAAAAAAGTTTAATGGCTTGCGTAGTTTTGTAGACTCATTTCGAGAAGCAACGATCATTTTTTGCCTTTGCGAGAACAATACGCTATGGTCATATGTCGCAATACGTTTCATTATATCAATGCACGCATTGCACTGAATATTAACGAGAGGCATCTTCCGTGCATCGCCATCGAAGACGAACGAACTCTCTGAGTTTCAAGTGTCTATAATTCAATAGAAGAAGAAGCACAAGTCCATGGCCATTCAACAAGTATCAAACACGCGTCTAACAGATGCATACAGATGCATACAGTTGCGAAATGAAAACATACTACACACAAAAAACCAAACACTGATGCATACAGTTGCGCAATGAAAACAAACTACACACAAAAAACAAAACACTGATGTTTAGAAGCGACCTATAATCATTTGTACTCTTCTCTTTTTTCGCCTGCTTTGCGATTTTTTTTATCCAAAACATATATATATATTTTTTTTTTATCCAAAATATATATTTTATTAAGGCTCATACGGCGTCAGCCTAACGGGGCCGGGAGTTCAATATTTTGACAATGTTTGCTTAGACTATGTTAGTAATATGTAACCGATTACTCGCGGTTGACTCGAGGTTAGTATTACAAGTGTTTTCATAATTGGTATGTCGCAGTCTTCGATGCTCTGTACGTGTGCCCGACACGGGATACTTCCTATTGGGATGCAGCTGACCATTAATCAGCAACGCCCCCTAGTCTGTACCCCATATCTAGCGTGGTGCGTCTTTCTCGACTCGAGGAATCCAGGATAGAATGGTCACTAGCCGGCGCAATCATCAGCTCGTGTAGAGTTGTCATGCGCGGTACAACCTTTGGCTCTTGTTGAATGATCAGTGGACTGCACAACCTTCGGCCCGTGCATCTGTAAAGAGTGTGTGTATGTATTGCCGCGACTAAGTAAAAGTTTATCGATCGGATAGGAGGAATATGAAACGGGGACACAACGAAGGAAACATCATTAAACGTTGACATCGGCGTTTCTGAGGAACAGGTATAGATGAAGCAGAAGATCAGGATCCCGGCTACCTAAGATATCCCGGACGGGGATATCCGATTGTCTGCCTTGTGCTCTCAGTGCTCTAGAGAGCTGAGAGCGAGCAGCATGAAACCGGATACACGACCAGACAACATGCTCGATGTCGTGGTAGCCATCGCCACAATCACAAAGATTGTTTGCTGCGAGCCCAATGCGATAGAGATGCGTGTTTAGGTTGTAGTGATTGGACATAAGCCGAGATATCACGCGAATGAAATCACGACCTACATTCAATCCCTTGAACCATGCACTCGTCGAGACCTTAGGGATAATCGTGTGTAACCAACGACCGAACTCATCACCACTCCACATGCGCTGCCAACTTACGAGCGTATACTGACGAGGAATGTGGAAAAATTCATTATAAGCAATTTGCCTTTCAAAAAGTGTGCCTTCTAAAGCGCCCACCTTAGCTAGCGAGTCCGCTTTCTCATTCCCCGGAATCGAGCAATGAGAGGGAACCCATGCTAAGGTAATCTTGAATAATTTTTCGACCAAAACACTCAATAGTTGTCTTATTCTTGTTAGGAAATAAGATGAGCGTTTATCAACTTTCATTGAGCGGATTGCCTCTATTGAGCTGAGACTGTCTGAAAAAATAAAATAGTGGTCGATGGGCAATGTTTCAATGATCCCTAATGCGTAATATATCGCACCCAGTTCAGCGACATACACGGAACAAGGATCTTTGAGTTTGAAAGAGGCACTGGAATTTTCATTGAAGATGCCGAAGCCAGTGGACCCGTTTATGAATGAACCGTCAGTAAAGAACATTTTATCAGATCCAACTTTCCCATATTCTGCCGAAAATATCGGCGGAATAGAATCGGAGCGTAGGTGATCTGGGATTCCATGGATTTTTTGTCGCATGGACAGATCAAAAATGACAGAGGAATTGCAGAAGTATGGGAAGCAAACTTGGTTGGAGATGCCTGGTGAAGGGAGCACGTCGTGTGTAAGGTACTCATGGTATAAAGACATAAAACTTGACTGAGGAGTCAGTTGGAGTAGATTTTCGAAGTTATCAATTACCAATGGATTCATGATCTTGCAACGGATGAGAAATCTGTAGGATAATTCTGTGAACCGAAGAGTAAGCGGGGGTACTCCTGCCAAAACTTCGAGATTCATCGTATGTGTCGAATGCAAACACCCCATGGCTATACGCAAGCAACGATATTGTATTCTCTCCAGCTTGAGAATATGAATCCTGGCAGCTGATCGGAAGCAAAAACTGCCATATTCTAACACTGATAATATCGTTGTTTTGTACAATTGAATGAGGTCTCCTGGATGGGCACCCCACCATGTTCCGGTAATTGTTTGGAGAAAATTGATTCTTTGCTGGCATTTCTGTTTCAAATACGCAATATGTCTCCCCCAGGTACACTTAGAATCAAAATATACACCCAGGTATTTGAAAAACATAGAGTGTTGGATCGTTTTGCCGGATAGGTGAAGCTGGAATTGGGCGGGTTCGTGCTTCCTAGAAAAAACGACCATTTCAGTTTTCTCCGTAGAGAATTCGATACCCAGCTTGAGGGCCCACGTGAACAGATTGTTCAGGGTATCTTGCAACGACTTTTGCAGAACGACGGGATTAGTACCCGTGATGGAAATAACTCCATCGTCTGCAAGTTGTCTCAGCGTGCAGTCTCTAGTTAGACAATCATCCATATCATTGACGTAAAAACTGTACAAGAGAGGGCTTAGGCAGGAGCCTTGTGGTAGGCCCATAAAACTGTAACGAGAAGATTTCGAGCTACCATGAGAGAAAATCATGTGCTTTTCTGACAGTAAATTGTACAGGAAATTGTTAAGAATTGGTGAAAGTCCACGATTATGAAGCTTCTCTGAGCGAATTTCCATGGAAACTGAATCAAATGCCCCTTTGATATCGAGAAAAACGGAAGCCATTTGTTCTTTGCGAGCAAATGCGATTTGGATTTCAGAAGATAGCAGCGCGAGACAATCATTTGTCCCTCTACCTCGGCGGAAGCCAAACTGCGTATTTGACAGCAAATTGTTCGTTTCGACCCACTTGTCCAAACGAAGTAGAATCATTTTCTCTAACAATTTACGAATACAGGATAACATTGCAATCGGCCTATACGAGTTGTGATCGCAAGCCGGCTTGTTGGGTTTCCGTATGGCTATCACTCTCACTTGTCTCCAGTCATGCGGGACAATATTCAGCTCCAGAAACTTGTTGAACAAGTTCAGCAAACGCTGTTTTGCCAAGTCGAGAAGATTTTTCAACAAGTTGAATTTAATCTTGTCCGACCACGGAGCTGAATTGTTACATGAGAGAAGGGCAATTGAGAATTCCACCATCGAAAAATTCTCATAATCGCTTTGAAGTGGAATGTCGCGTACGACGTTTTGTGCAGGAACGGTGTCGGGGCAAACCTTCCTTGCAAAGTTAAAAATTCAACGGTCAGAGTATTCCTCACTTTCGTTTGTATGGTTCCAGCCACGCATTTTCCAAGCCGTATTCCAAAGAGGTCTCATAGCGGTCTCCCTTGACAAACCATTGACGAACTTCCGCCAATATCCACGCTTTTTTGCTTTAATCAAACCTTTTAGTTTGGCTTCTAGAGCTTGGTACTTTAGAAACCATTCCACTAATCCAGTTTTCCTGAATTTTTTGAAAGCGGATGATTTTTCAAGGTAGACCTTTGAACACTCCTTGTCCCACCAAAGTGATGGAGGACGACGTCGGAAAGTGGTAGCCGGTACACGTTTCTTTTGAGCTTGAAGTGCGCTTTCGTAAATCAAACTCGATATAAAGTTATACTCTTCGAGTGGAGGAAGTTCATGCATTGAAACAATTGCTTCAGATATTATTTCCGCAAATGTTCTCCAGTCAATATTCTTCGTGAGGTCATACGAAATATTGACTAACTCACGAGAGCTTGATTCATTAGCGATCGATAAAATTATTGGTAGGTGATCACTACCGTGGGGATCTTGGATTTCCTTCCAAATGCAATCCAGGGATAACGAAGAAGAGCATAGAGATATGTCTAGCATGCTTGCCCATGCAGGAGGGTTGGCTATTCTGGTTGCTTCCCCAGTATTCAAAACTGTCAATTTGAAGTTGTCGCACAGATCATAAATTAAAGTGGCACGGTTGTCATCGTAGAGTGATCCCCATGCTGTTCCATGGGAGTTGAAATCACCTAAGATTACCCGCGGCTCCGGCATTGCCTCGATAGTATCAAAGAACTGATGGCGGCCTACCGTAGTTCTGGGAGGGATATATATCGAAGCAATGCAGAGGTCTTTGCCATTGATTTGTGTCTGGCAAGCAACAACTTCAATGCCTGTCATCGATGGGAGAGTGACTCTATAGAAGGAGTGACATTTTTTAATCCCCAATAGTACGCCACCAAACGAGTCATTTCGATCGAGGCGAATAATGTTGAAATCGTGGAAATTCAGCTCATCGGCTGAAGAAAGCCATGTTTCACAGAGAGAAAATACATCACAGTTAGAGCTGTGAACTAAAAATTTAAACTGATCTAGTTTAGGAATAATGCTTTTGCAATTCCACTGTATTACAGTGGTCAAATCCTTGACCTATTGCACTGATTCAGGCATCGAGGGAAATGAACGCTGCCAAAAAAACACATTTTTCTTTCAAAAATGTTCTCACAATCGGAAGCAAACATAATACTATGCTTTTAAGAGGGTCGTTTATATTTAAAGCATTTAAAATGTTGTCCACCAGGTCAGAAAGCGCAAGCAAGCCAGATTGTGGCTGTTGCCTCGACCGCGAAAAAGGAGCAGACGTGTTGGGTGCTGCTCCGGGAAGTGCTGAGGACCCCTGGTGCGTAGAAGAACCGCTTAAACCAGGAGGTACTTGCTTCGGTCTATTCTCAGCACGTTCAATTCGAGTTTTCATTCCAACTTGGGAAGTTTCGGTCGTCTTTCTGGGGAGTGATGGAAAAGAAGTAATTTTTCTTTTCCTGATGGCACCCTGCGATGTTTATTGTCTATTCATCAACAGGCTGTGAAGGCCCCAATGATGTTACTTATATCTAAACATGAATGTTACACTACATAAGTTCGTCACATAATAAAACTAACATCGAAACTAAAAACCTATGGTAAATTAAACTAGTTCAGAAAAAAAAGAGCTAAACCTCCGGCGAAGAAGCGTTCGGGATAAATGGAAGTCGTACAACATGGTCACTCTGTTGAATAATCTTTGCAAACCACTAAATCCACCAAACATGCTGTAGTTCGTACGTTGTACGGGCAATCTTAGCATCGCATTATTCCGGAGAGCTCGAGGTCGGACGTTGATATTGATGTTCTCCAAGAGAACGGGACAGTCGATGCGTCCTTGCAAAACATCAGCTATGAACAGAGCTCTGGCTGTATCTCTACGGACCGATAAAAGTTCCAGGTTAATCAACTGACAACGACTCTCGTAACTCGGTAATCGGAAGGGGTCCGTCCACGGCAATCTGCGGAGTGCTGATCTCACGAACCTTCGTTGAACAGACTCAACTCTTTCGACGCCATTGTTATAGTGAGGAGTCTAAACTGCAGAACCATACTCTAAAACAGAGCGAGATAGAGAGCAGTAGAGAGATTTGAGGCAGTAGATGTCAGTGAAATTTTTGGCAATTCTGAAGATGAATCCTAGAGTTCTGGTCGCTTTATTGACAATGAACGAGATGTGCGGTTTGAACGAGAGTTGCGTGTCCAATATTACCCCTAGGTCTTTGACTTCACTAACGCGCTCGATTTCTGAGTCACGCAAGACATACGTATACAATATGATCTTTCTCGTGCGCGAGAACGAGATGACGGAGCATTTAACGGGGTTTACATCCATGCGGTTGAGCATACACCAATCGGCGAAAGCATCCAACTGTCTCTGAAGGAAGTGACAATCTTCAATTGAGCAGACCCGAAGGTAAATTTTCAGATCATCTGCGTATGACAGTCGTGGTCCTTCAATCACCAAATTTACGTCGTTAAAATAGATCAAAAAAATCAGCGGACCCAGATGACTACCTTGTGGTATGCCAGAAGTAGCAGAAAATAGAGAGGATTGACAGTCGCCAATAACGACGGCTAGTCGGCGGCCAGTGAGGTATGATTGGAACCATTGCAGAAGGTTGCCGTTAATCCCAAGCCTGTCGAGTTTGGCAACAGCTATACGGTGGTTCAATTTATCAAAGGCCGCAGTCAAATCTGTATAAATGGCGTCCGTTTGAGCGTATTGTAACATAGAATTGGTAATGTAGGAGGTGAGACACAGTAAATTTGTGGTGGTGGAGCGACCCGTCGTGAATCCGTGCTGGTCAGTGCTAATGTACGGCTTGCTGAGAGCGTTGAGCGGTTCCATAATAACGAGTTCAAACAATTTAGCCAAAGCGCAAAGCGAAGTAATGCCACGATAATTATTGACGTCCCGTCTATTTCCTTTCTTATGGACTGGGAACATATACGATAGTTTCCAACAGGTCGGAAAAACGCCAGTAGACACGGAAAGCTGGAATATTTGGAGCAGCGGGGTCAACAAGTCATTCATGTGCGTTTTGAGAAAAGCTGATGGGATTGCGTCAGGTCCCGGATTGAACGACGCTTTGAGTTTCGAGAACGACCTAGAAATCATCTCCAAACTGATGTCAACTCTACTCAGGGTTTGGTTGGAGAGAGGGACGTAGCCAGCAGCATGCCTGATATGTTCGTCGCTCAAACTCTCATCGGTGAAAACGCTGGCAAATTTATCTGAGAAAAGGTTGCAGATATCCCGTTGCGTAGAGGCCACGATTCCATTGAATGCCATAGACGATGGCAAACCGGCTGGCGCTGCTCGTTGACAAATTTCCAAAACTGTTTGGGATGTGATATGAGTTTTCTCTGTACACGACGCTGATAATGTAGGAAAGATTGCTTCGCAACACGTTTATATTCGTGGTTGATTCGCGCATATTGATATTGAAGAATTTGTGTGCGGTGTGTGGTGAAATTTCTCAAGGCGGCCCTCTTCATTGATTTCAGTCGTCGAAGCACACAGGTCTGCCATGGTTTGCGGTATGCATGGTGGCATTTCTTTTTCGGCACATATCTATCGATAACATATGCCAGAACGTTGGAGAATGTTAAAGCTGCAGATTCGACGTTAACGGTGTCTAGTATATCGTCCCAGTTGAAGCTAGAGAGTAACTGGCTGATACCACAATGGTCGGCATTACGAAAGTCATAAGAAATTGCTACAGGTGAGATATCGAAATCCTGTGACAACTTAGTACCAACGGTAACCAGCAGAGGTGGATGATGAGGAGTGTGCTTAACAAGAGGAGCAGGAGCTCTGCATAGGAATGGGGCTGTGTCCTGCGCACTCACAAAGCAGAGATCCAGACTACGGTCATTCTGATGTACCGGAACTTCCTGCATTGGGAGCGTCAGCAACAGGCTCGTCGTTTTGCAGAATGGAGTAGGGATTGTCCTGAGTCGTTGGAACGGGACTCTTAAGCATTTCTGCATAGGTCCGCTTGGAACGTTCTTTTAAGGAACGCTTGATTTTTTCCCCTCGTTGTATGCACACCGGGCATTGAGTAAGATAATGAGGAGTCCCGCCGCAATGAAGACACTTGCGCTCTTTCGGGCAAGGATTCTCATTATGGCTCTCTCCACAATCTGCGCAACGTTTTTTGTTGCAACAATAGGCGGCCGTGTGACCGAGTTGCATACATTTGTTGCATTTCATTACCCGGGGTACAAACAACCGAACAGGTAAACGAAGTGCACCTATTGCAACGTAGTTAGGAAGGGCGGAACCCTCAAATGTCACACGAAAAGAGTTTGTCCGATTGAGGACTCTTTTGTCATTTTTAAGTGACACAGATTTCAGTCGATCGCATGCAAGAATCTTCACACTTTTAAGTGAAGAGTTCTTGAAGCGACCGACACCATCGAGTATCTCTTTTCGAGTCAAACCCTTTTCGTTTATTACACCGTCTATTTCAACGTTGCAACAGGGTACGTATACGCGATACTCGATCGCAAAGAGATCACAGCGCGTTATTTCATTCGCTTGGGTTCTGCTGGAGACGACAACTCGTAATTTGTCTGGCCCCATCCGAGTAATCTCGGTAACTTCGGAAAATTGCTGTGTCAACTGTTTTGAGATGCGAATGACGTTAAGTGGTTTGGATTTTCGTCTAAAGTATACGATAAATGGGCCTTTGGCGCCATCAGGGATAGACGAAAATCCTGCTTCTCGTCTTTTTCCTCATCTTCAGAGCTTTCTATCACGTAAACAGAATTTTCCTCCTCATCTTCTGTTTCATCCTCCTGCTCTTCAGGAGGAGGTTCATTATCTGATATATTCTTTGGCGTGGATGGGGGATCCTCCCCGCCCTCTGCCATATTGATAAAAACGAAGAAGTAGACAACTGTTCGATATGAACAGAATATAATAATTTGGAAAATATAAATTAGTAAAAGAAATTATATTTCTATATTAGTTATTGTTGAAAATTTTATTTATTTCAATTTTTGTTATTATGTGTAATTTGAAAATGAAAAAAGTTCCAATAATAGTTCAACGGTGATGTATCAAAATGGACACCCCTAATGCCAACGCTTGCCGATTTGGTAAACACGAAGTTTAAACAATGGTGTAAATCGTGCACAGAAGCTATACAGAATGATGGAAGAAGAAAGAGGAAAATAAACTTCTACTTGCCGCCGCTGTGTAGCGTGTGTGATGATGTGTCTTGCTGCCGGATTGTCTCGATAGCGCACCACTTTTTATGAGCTTTACTTCGCTCGCAGCGCACCAGATGAAAAAATACACACTAGAAACGGATGTAAAAAAACACCTGTATCGGATCAAATATAGGTTCGACCGATCTGCTTGCGAGTTGTCGAAGCAAAATGACCTGCCTGCTTTGCGATGTCTCGGATGGTTATGTTAATTGCAATGCCAGATGCACTTCAAGTGAAATATTCACTAGCGTTCACAGCTCAAGGGGATACATTAAACACAAAACGAGCAGAATAAGCGACCTTTGTTGTTTAGGGCAGAACAAATGTATGGAAGTATGGAAAAATGGGAATGCTTCCCATTTCATCAATTTGAACCGACTGAACAGACTATGGGATTGTAATGTATAGCATATCAAACAAAAAAATTGTAATGGGTTGTATCTAAGACACGACCGCAGTTTTCGACGTAGAACTACGGAATTATATTATTCAATTCACTTGTTAATCACTTCGAATATTATTTTAGAATATTTTCGAAATTTTTGAAATAACTTTTTAGCTATTTAGTTTTTTATTACTTGAGTACCCAGCAAACATTAAGTCGTATGAATAGCTATAATTGGAGGCGATATAAATACAACCAAGACACATTTGTATGATATATGATGCAGATAACTAGCATATACACACAAAAGTGGAGGCGATATACGTATATGCCATATTTTGTACGCATATAAAGCCGTATATAACGATATGCGATGCTTTTTGGACTGATATGCGATTTGATACGACAACGTTACCACTCAATCCATCGATGACATGAAAAATCGTGTTTTTGCATTTTATGCGATTTCAGATATATATGATCGATATTTTGATTGATATTTTATGCGATTGTGATTTGATACGAAATTATATGTGACTTATCATGTGCAAAGTTATACGATTTAATGTTTGCTGGGTAGACTCGAAAGAGTCCAGTAGAGTCGAAAGCTATCAGCACTTCTCATTTATTTGGTTCAACTAGCATCAGACTTTCTTTTTCCAACTCGATACAGAGGGCTTCCTCTCCTTGTATATGTATATAGTATATCAAACAAATCTTGGAGAATTTCCGATTTCATTGGTATGCAAATTTTCAGAATTTGTTCGCTGTGAAAATAGTTATTAACGTTAACTTTATTTCATAAAAACGTGACCTGTTTTCTGATTTGGCACCCTTCCTGAAAGACGTAGTTCTACGTCAAAAAATATTAGAAAATTTTCAATTCGATTGGTATACAAAACGTTTAAATCCGTTCGTAGCAAAAATAGTTATTAACGTTAGCTTTATTTCATAAAAACGTGACCTGTTTTCTGATTTGGCACCCTTAATGTAAGACGTAGTCCTACGTCAAAAATCTAAAATTGGAGGCGATATACAAACATCTAAGACACATTACTTGTATGATGTGTATAACTGGCATATGCATATGAAATATACATGTATATGGGGTATCTGATGTAATATAAACGATAATTATACGATTTATTATTTTCTAGGATGTATGTATATCGCCTCCACGTTTGCATGTATGAGCTGGCTAGACGCATCATATACATGCAATTTATCTTAATTATGAATATAATCCTCAAAATAAAATCATTATACTAAACCTTCGTTTCAAATGACTTGTACAGTTACCAAATCACGCAATAAACATCAAGAATTGCTGGGCATCTCTTATCAATATTTGTTCAAATTTAAAAATGTGCTTAACTCCAGTTTTGTTGACAACTTTTATGCATTCAATTAAATCGTACGATAAATCATTTGTAAACATAAACATTCCCACCTTTCATCCTTCATTAAACACCTCGTAGTAGAAATCTGTCAGTCTGCATACACTCTCCTACGAAACATAGTGGAAAAAATATATTCGTCGATGTAAACAAGCGGTGAAAAAGGAGACACTTTTCGACGAGTGATTTGTATGAAGTTCCACTTAGTGATCCCCGACTTTTGAAAATAATCGTTCATCAGCTAATCGAATACTTTTCAGCAGTTTGTTATTCGATACGATTTATCGCCCCAAATAATCGATTAATCGATTAATCGTCACAATGAGGGAAATAATTAGATAGACTAATATTTCACATTTGCTAGAAAGTCATCTGGAATCAAAAAAGTGTTCATTCCGCCTGAAAATCAATTATTATATATTACGCACCTCTTAATTCGTAAACAAAGCTCAATTCGCGTTGACGGCATTGAGCTTCGTTTGCGAGTTGAGGGGAGCGTCAAAGATAATGCTTGATTTTCAGGATAAAACTGCAGCGGCCGTACGTTTTTTTTCTCTGGACTTGGAACGATTAATCGACGTAAATTATTCGTTCGCTTCGATTATTGGTGGCGCAGTATTCGTTCGATTAATAATCGATTTCTGTAGGAAGTATTCGATTAATCGATTAATCGAACGATTATCGGGGATCACTAGTTCCACTACCGTGGTGGAAGGTAAAACGTAATGTCAGAATTGCCGTTCGGACGTATCCCGTAAGTTTGAACTTATTTACATAGATGGTATCCAAACAACACTAAACATTGACTACAGTTTCGCCGGCACGGTTGATTGCCGTTATGAACCAGCACAAAAAACAAAGTTGCAAATTATGCGCCAGTGGCGGTACCACGATCAAAGCATTCCCTGAATCACATTAGCCGAGCCAGCTGGCGGAAGCATATGCATAAAGGTTACTAGGTTACTATTTTCAACGACAACTGTTTATTTATTATACTGCTTTAAATACCTTCGACGAAATCAAGTGTAACCATACCAACGTAAGTAATAACATAAACAAATCCAAACTTTTCGTCTTGCCATTCCTCATACGTCTTTTCTAAATTGTGTAAATTACGAGCCACCTGTTAACTCCGCCATCTTGGTTGCCACCAGATGTCAACACTGTACACGGCTTACAGAGACAAGGCTAGCTACTCCGGATCAGTCATTTTTAGTGACGTCATCTGAGTCGTTGAAGTAAATAATGTGTTCTTATTTTTTATTTTTCGTGCTTTGTAAGTTTGTGCGTTGATAATATAGTTGATTATATTTAACACCATGAATAATTTGATAAAACATTTATCCACAAAGAACATAATTCTCGGTTTTTCGGAAAGCGAAAGAATCTCTTTTTTGGCTCGATAATGTCATTTTCATAATTTATACACCCGCTCACAGCGCATTGAACCATTTTCGATTTTTCATTTCAGGAACATTCGGAAATCGGAAAACAAAATACAACTAGCGACTGTTTACACTGACGAATCAGATGACGTCATCAAAAAAAAAGTTTACTCGCTAAAGAACTAGCCTTGTCTCTGTACGCCTTGAACACTGTACATCTGTCATCGCGGATTCATTCGTTCTTTGACAACGCGGCGAGTGGTAAGTTTTGCGTAAGCATATTTGCCAAAATGGTAATGGTAATGAATTAGAGAGACTTTAAACTCTGAGAGTTCATTCGTCTCTTATATATTTGCCAAAACTAAATATCTTTTCTTTTTATAGGCAAAAATGATGCCTTCTGATAACATCATAGAAGAGTTGATTAAGTGGGACTTAAGCGAAAATAAAGCTAAAGAAACGTTGAAAAATGCTGCTCTCACTAGAATTGTTCAAATGGCTCTTTCATATGTGCCCAAAAATCACGTCTATGAAAAGGGAAAAGGCCAATTGCTATATCATGTATGTACAAAGATAAAACAACAAATAATAAGCCACCTGGAGTTTCTGGTTCAGGAAATTCTCAACAAACGCTTGGATACAGTGATTCGAATTGATGCTGCCCTCGAATTTCTATTGTCGAATGTCACAAGCACGATTAACATTGTTGAGTTTGAAAAGGCCTGTGGCATTGGGATTGTTGTTACACCAGAAGAAATTGATCGTGTGGTTGAAACTGTGATCAATCGTAATAAGGAGGCGATCACCACTCAAAGATATCGTTTCAATGTTGGAAAGCTGCTTGCTGAAATACGTTCTATTTTGCCTTGGGCAGATGGGAAGGCTGTCAAAAATGAAGTTGATGTTCAAATATTTGATATGCTCGGGCCGAAAACTGAAAGTGATTCGATGCGACTACCGAAAGCAGACAAGAAAAATAAGGAAAAAAATAATTCTCTTGCATGTGAAATAAAGAATGAGTCGATTGAATCGACTGCCATTTCGGTCCCAGAATTAATGGCATCAGTGCACTTCCATTCGCCAGGTCAAAATCATAAAACCGACGGTTATGTTATCACAGATCAAACTGAGCGGCTAATGCGAGAGCATTTGATACGAACAAAAGGTCTAGTTCGTACGCGGTTTCCTCCGGAGCCTAACGGTATTCTACACATTGGTCATGCAAAGGCCATAAACATTAATTTTGGATATGCACAGGCCCATAATGGAGTTTGTATTTTACGTTACGATGACACCAACCCGGAAAAAGAAGACGAAAAGTTTTTCATCGGAATTAAAGATATGGTTGAGTGGCTAGGATATACTCCTTATGAGATTACTCACTCTTCGGACTATTTTCAACAACTTTATGAATGGGCAATATTGTTGATAAAAAAAGGATTAGCATACGTGTGTCATCAGAAGGCGGATGAGATGAAAGGTTTCAATCCAGAACCATCGAAGTGGCGTAATCGTCCTGTCGAGGAGAATCTTCGACTATTCGAGGATATGAAAAAAGGAAAAATTGACGAAGGAGCAGCAACTTTGCGCATGAAAGTAACCCTTGAAGAGGGGAAAGTTGACCCGGTTGCATACCGAATCAAATTTATCCCTCACCATAGGACCGGAACTCAGTGGTGTATCTACCCTACGTACGATTACACTCATTGTTTATGCGATAGCATTGAGCATATTACACATTCTTTGTGCACTAAAGAATTTCAATCAAGACGTTCTTCATACTATTGGCTTTGTAATGCTCTCAACATTTACTGTCCAGTTCAGTGGGAATATGGTCGATTAAATGTGAATTACACTGTAGTTTCGAAACGGAAAATAGCAAAGTTGATAACAGAAGGTAAATATATATATAGAACAATTCGATTTCATGTTTAGAAAATGATCTGATATTGATAGTTTAATGTTTTGTCTAATTCAAGTGCTTGGGAGGTTTCACAAAACGTCATATAGATTCAGTGTTTCTTCTGAATTATACTTACATTACATTTGTGTAAACAAATACTGCAGAACATCAGTTAGTCTCATCCATTTTCCTCGATTCCTACCATATTCGGTACATCAGCGTTTGTCATACTGTGCGCCACTCTGTGATTTGTCTTGGGTTTGTTATTACGCGAAAAGAATCACAATACACCCATACCTCGCTATATGACCGCTCTTTATACGGCATTTCGCTATAACGGCCATCATCAATTAAGGTATTTTTCGATTTACGGCCCAAAATGATTCGCTATAACGGCAAAAAAACTTTTTTTCGATGTCGATATGCAGCCATTCCATGTCAAACTGACAAAGTTGTTCTCAGATTTTCGTGAAGAGTGGTAGTTTTGTTCCTTGTTGAAAAATATTAAAAATATTATTTATTTTTTCACTAGCAGACCGTCCCGTCCAAAATTTATTTTTCGTTATCACATTCACGTTTTCTTACAAAGTGCACGTTATTGGGTCCAATCGTAAAACTATTCATTGATTGATCTTCTAGTCTACCCTTCAAAATTACCTTTTACTATAAAATTCCTAGTACTTCTACCAAAACTCGTCATTATAAAGTCAGATAATTTTATGGCAGCCCCCATGGGGGGTAGGTGTGTCGAACCACCATAGAAACGTTTATCGATCCCTAAAACCACTATATGCTAAGTTTGATTCCATTTGTGTGTGTAGTTCTCGAGTTGTTCAGCAACAGAAATTTGTGTTTCATTTATAAGGCAGCCCCCCTTAAAGACGGGGGTGGAGTGTCTAACCACCATAGAAACATTGATTCCACCCTCATTCGGTTTCATTTGCTTGATTAATTCTTGAGTAATGCAGAAATTTGTGTTTCATCTGTATGGCAGCCTCCCCTTAGAAAGGGGGGAGGGGTCTCAAACCATCGTAAGAACCTCCCCCGACCACATAGAAGCTCGCTTCCTTATTGGCAAAAAACTCGGATAGTCAATTTTCACAGGCCTCTTTTGTGGCTGCACTTCTGACTACCTAGCTCGTTCGCCATGAACAAAAACAGGTAGTAGTCACTTGGTGCAAGGTCCGGACTATACGGCGGATGCAAAAGAACCTCCCATCCGAGCTCCCGGAGCTTCTGGCGCGTCACCCAAGAAGTGTGTGGCCTGGCGTTGTCCTGATGGAAGACAATGCGGCCTTTGTTTATCAAATATGGCCTCTTCTTCACGAGTGCTACCATCAAGCGGTCCAGTTGTTGGCAGTACAGGTCCGAATTGAGCGTTTGGCCATAGGGAAGCAGCTCATAATAGATTATTCCTTGACTATCCCACCAAACACACAGCAGAACCTTCCTGGCCGTTAATGAGGGCTTGGCCACCGTCTGAGCCGCTTCAGCGGGCTTCGACCACGACCGTTTGCGCTTCACGTTGTCGTAAGTGACCCACTTTTCATCGCCAGTCACCATCCGCTTCAGAAACGGGTCGATTTTGTTGCGATTCAGCAGCGATTCACATGCGTCGATACGGTCAAAGATGTTTTTTTGCGTCTACGTATGTGGCACCCATACATCGAGCTTCTTTGTGAATCCAAGCTTCTTCAAATAGTTAATAACGGTTTGATGACTTATCCCCAGCTCTTGGCCGATGCTACGGCTGCTTGTATGCCGGTCTTTCCCGGCTAATTCAGCGATTTTGTCGCAATTTTCGACGACAGGCCTTCCGGAGCGCGGCTCATCTTCGACGACCTCTACACCAGAACCAAAACGTTGAAACCATCGTTGTGCGGTGGAAATGGAAACTGTATCGGGTCCATGAACTGCACAAATTTTATTGGCAGCTTGAGATGCATTTTTGCCTTTGTCATAGTAGTACTGTAAAATATGTCGGATTTTCTCTTTATTTTGCTCCATATTTGCGACACTATAACTCACGAACGACTTAACCAAACAAAACACTGTCAAGGACTATATTATAGCGCTATATTATAGGACTATATATTCCAACAAGCTATAGTATGACACGATACAATATATATATATATATATATATATATATATATATATATATATATATATATATATATATATATATATATATTTATATATTTATATATATATATATATATATAAATATTAGCTAACCCGGCAAACTTCGTCCCGCCCATTTACTTGATTAATTCTCGAGTAATGCAGAAATTTGTGTTTTATTTGTATGGCAGCCACCCCTAAGAGAGGGGGGAGGGGTATCTAACCACCATAGAAACATTCATTGCATCCTTAAGTTTCCATATGCCTAATTTGGTTTCATTTGCTTGATTAATTCTCGAGTAATGCAGAAATTTGTGTTTCATTTGTATGGCAGCCCCCCCTTTGAGTGGGGGAAGGACTGTCTAACCATCATAGAAACATTTATTGCACCCTAAAACTTTCACATGCCAACTTTGGTTTCGTTTGCTTGGTTAATTTCCGAGTAATGCAGAAATTTGTGTTTCATTTGTATGGCAGCTCCCCCTTAGAGAGGGGGGAGGGGTCTCAAACTATCACGAAAACCTTCCCCGGCCCCAAAAACCCCCACATAGCAATTTTCATGTCGATCGGTTCAGTAGTTTCCGAGTCTATAAGAATCAGACAGACAGACAGACATCACTCCATTTTTATATAGATATATATATATATATATATATATATATAGAAAACGTGGATGTTTGAAGGTATTGATAACAAAACACAAATTTAGGGCGGGACGAAGTGTGCCGGGTCAGCTAGTATATATATATATATATATATATATATATATATATATATATATATATATATATATATATATATATATATATATATATATATATATATATATATATATTATATATATATATATATATATATACTTTTATTTACCGATCTTTGGATTATAAAGTCAACTTAGATACTAACTCTAGTTCCCTGTCGCTAAGCCTTATATAACTATCAATTTCTAAGTCAGCATAATTAATTCAATCTTGGTTGGTTCCCGTTCATGATGTGTCGTGTTGCATCTGGTTCTCCGGATTCTGCTGACGATGTCTTCTATGGCGATAGCGCTGGAATTTGTTTTGGCATCGTACGGTTCGTTGGAAATGTTTACATGATGACTGCGTGGCACGATGATTATCTGACCTTGATGTGTAGTGTGGATTGTTGTGCTGCTGGGCTGGTTTCCGTACATAACTATATATATATATATATATATATATATATATATATATATATATATATATATATATATATATATATATATATATATATATATATATATATATATATATATATATATATATATATATATATACATATACTAGCTGACCCGGCACACTTCGTCCCGCCCAAAATTTGTGTTTTGTTATCAATACCTTCAAACATCCACGTTTTCTTACTATGAGTAAGTTCATAGGTCCTATCGCAGAACTGTATATTGATTGATCTTCTAATCGACACCGTTGAATTTACCTTTTACTATAAAATTCATAGTATTTCTAACAAAACTCATCATTATAATATCAGATTATTTTCAGACACAATTCTCGTTCAAGATTTTTCAACCACTTGCAAATAACATGTTTCTCCGTTACATGGAATAAATGTTTTATACAGAAAATATGATAGAATCAAGACAGCCCTAAATCGTTAAATTCCTTCCTCGAGTTCTGCATCTATCAAACACATCCGGCGATCCTGTTTTTGGTATAGGTAAAAGAAGATATAGGAGTGCGTTTCATCACATTAAAATCCATATCCAGTTTCGAACAAAGATCAATTTCGCTAGCGCAAACATCAAATGGACTAACAGCCATTGTCACCATGTAATTGTAGAACATATGGGAGTTTTTCGAATTTTCCCCTTTTGCCTTCAGAGTTTTCCGAAAATTTTCAATTGTCATGTTTGGTTGGAATAGGGAGGGGTATCTTACCATTATAGAAACATTTCTCATACCCAAAAACCCTCACAAGTATACAGCCCTGCGCTGACTACCGTTTGACATAGCTGTCAACCAAAGCGTCATATCGTTAGTTGAATGTCAGCCATTTTACAATATGGATCGTTTTAGCATCGCACAACGTGTTAATTTTGTTAAATTATACTACAAAAATGATGAAAACCCGGCAAATGTTTTTCGAGCATTACGGACGGATTTTTTTTTCCGTAGCGGATATTGTGAAACCTGTGCATCATCTTAATGTGCGTTCGGCCGAAAATATTGCTGCTGTTGCTGCCAGTGTGGATGATGACCCGCATGTTTCGATTCCACGGCGTGCTCAGCAAATTGGGCTTGTCAAACACATCATTATGGCGATTTTTGCATTTGGACTTGCTCCTACATCCATATAAAGTCCAACTGCGAGGACTTTATATGGATGTAGTTGTATATAACTTATCGCGATGCGATGTCGTCAAGAGTGAAATATGATGCGCGCGCCACTTTATGCTGATGTGTCCTGTTGAGCCAGGTGTTTCTGCTTTCTGCTGTGCGGGATGATAACGGTGTTGATTGATTTACGCTTTGTTTATGTCGTTGGTTCTCATGGTTAATTTAATGAATGGTGGAATTGTATGGCTTCTTCTATGCGCGATGGTGATTCAATTTCCCTTAGCGCGACTGCTACTTTTTGCTGTTCCAGCGATATTGATTCTAGCCATTTTGAGCTGTTTTCCGTTGAAGGCGATTTGATAATGTCGTTCTCAACTACTTCCTCCTTTGAAGAAGAATCGTCTCAATTCGAAAAAAAAACTTATGTTCGACATTTGGAGTATCTATGGGCGATTGATGGTTTTGTTGTATTTTGATTTGTAGTTTTCTATTTCTCGTGATGAAGACAAGTGTTATGATGCCGAGGATCATACTTAGGCTGGATAAGCTGATTGATGTATAATTATGAATTCTATGCTGTTTATCCAGCATTTTCAGTTGAATTCTGTTTGTAATATTGAGCGTTTTGATGTCTAGATTTGGTTCAAATGAGATTTCCTTTATCTCAAGGCCGTCCATCGGAATTACTAGTGTACGAACTCTCAACGAACAATTCCAATATTGGAGAATTCTGATACTTTGATAATTATGGAACAATTGCGGTATTCTATGAGAAATGTTCCGTTAAGGGATCGGCTATCTATTCCACAGGTAGATTGTTTCTTTAGGTTTATGGTTTGTATGGCAAGTATTAAGTTGCTTGTCAGAGCTTTTATGGTAGAAACGGAATTATGGCTTACGAAATTACAATCTCCAGATAATCCTTTTAGTAACATAGAGAAACATTTGTCATCTGTGAAGTTTAGCAAGTTTTCATGGCTGCATATTGTTGTTTTCTCGATGAGTGGACATTTCGTTGCGATGAAGATGTGGTTTTCATTGACTATAGCTCTTTTTGCAGGTAATTTCATTATCTTATTGTTTATTGGTAATGGCTCTAACAAAACACTCGAATATTTTTTGTTTTCCGTATGGGGTATTAGTATACCAAAAATTAGTTGGCTGTTGTTGAAAAATACATTGAGTTCTAGGAATTCGTACATTTGTGTTGTATGTGTTACTTACTCCTCCCGCTTTAAGCCTATTGCTTGCAAAACTTAATTCTTCAGGAGAGAGAATATTTTTTGATATTATTTTTATTCTGGCAAAGTGTATGGCTTCCTCGATGTTTTCTAGATGTTCGTTTAATTGGTCTAGGCCCATTACCAATTTTATGGATTCCCTTAAAATAACTACGTTTTCCTTACTATCTTTGCGCTCTCTGGCGGCAATAAGATTATTCGTTATTGTATTTTGTTGTTCATTTAGTTGTTGTATAATTTTATTGATTCTATCTTGGAAATTTGAATTTTATTGTATTATTTTCCTGAACTAACACTGTATTGCTTCGTCTTATTTCTTGTATATTACTATTGATTTCGATTAAATCATTTTCATCGAGGTTGCCTGTAATTTGTTTCATGCCTGTACCCAAAAAATTTAACAGGTCTCTTTTAGATCTATTGTGCGGATGCAAGTGATTTGATGTCTACTTGTACAGCTTAGACATCGAGGGACGTGGTATTAGCAATGTACTACTCGCCATGATTTGAGGTGTAAGAATGATTTTATTAACTCTCTCAGACATATTCTACCATGCATGCGGCGATGCCTACGTGACACTTTCTGCCGCAGTCAGCATAAATCGCAATCGCCTGTTCTCGGAACTTTGGACTCTTGCTAATTCTGCTGATCGCGCGCCTTGAATGTATCGTTAAGGCGGGCATCCACCACACGCCCTTTCTTATAAAATTTAAAAATTATGCTATAGTTTAATTTTTAAATCAAGTTTAAAGTTGTTATAATCTTCTTCTTATTTATAGTAGTATTATAAGCAATATAATAAATTGAGTTGATGATAAATTGTTATTAATTGATATTGTAATTGATTACATTGATATTGTATTGATATTGAACTGTTAACGCTAAAAATTAATATTGTATAAATATATTTAATTGAAGATCATTTAATGTTTCAAATAGAGTGTTACAATGAATTATTATGGTGAATTACAATTATGGCATATTATAATTATTATTATTATTATTATTATTGTTATTGTTGTCATTTTCTAAACATCCACCACACGTCCTATGTATGGTTTGACTCTACATTTATGCACTAAATCTTGTTTTCCTTGAATTAAAATTTTTATGTTTGGATCTAAATCTTCCAATACTTGAAATGGACCAGAATATTTCTCATCCAATTTCCTTGCTGTTTCATTTTTTAGTAGGATTAAATCTCCTTGTTTATGATTCCTTATTTTCGCGTTTCCATTTATGTGTTCTGTCCTGACGGTTTTTTCTCGTATTAATCTTTCCTTTACTTCGTTGTGACATATTTGTAGTCGTAGTTTCATGCGTTTACTATAATCGTCAAAGTTATAAATAGGTTCAGGTTTGTTGTCTGTAAGGTTTGATGGCATTCTAGACTGTTGGCCATACACGAGATAGAAAGGTGTAAATTGTGTAGTAGAATGAACCGTATTATTATAGGCAAATTCATAATATGGTACCCAGTCTATCCATGAAAATAACTTGTTATCACACTGGATTCTTAAGAAATTTCCAAGTGCTTTGTGTGAGTTTTCTAATGCTCCTATTGATTCATGGTGGTATGCTGTGCTATTTAGTTTTTCAATATTCAGGAGTTTTGCAACTGATGTGAACAGTTCCGACATAAACTCTGTTCCTCTATCAGTCGCAATCCTCTCTGGCACGCCATATTTTAATACGACGCTTTTTACGAAAGCTGAGGCTACTGTTTCAGTTGCTTTGTCCTTTATTGGAGTAGCGGTAATGAATTTTGTCAACTCGCACTGCGTTGTCAAGATATACTCATAACCTACTGAAGGAATCAACGGTCCAACAAGGTCTAAATAAATCTTTTCAAACGCTGCGCCAGCTGTTGTAGTAATTGTCATAGGAATTTTCTCTTTGTTGATTGATTTATATTTTTGACATTTTACACAAGATTTAACAAATTTCGCTACATCTTGGTTCATGCCTTTCCAGTAGTATTTTTGTCTGATCGTGTTTATTGTTCTTTTGATGCCTGCATGTCCTGCGGTTGGCAACAAATGATAGTCATTAAGGATCAACTTTTTAGTTAATTCGTCCGTTATAATTTTCACCTTGTTTGAGATTTTGATTATATTTGGTATCCCTTTGATTAAATCATGATTTATTATTTTTTCATAGAATTTGTGCGCACATTCATTGTTGATTTTTATGTATAATTCGTCGACGTTATGAATTTTGCATATTGCTCCAAGTTTATCCATTGTTCGTCGTAACGATACCAAGGATTCTGTTGGTTTAATAATTATTTCTTCTTTCTCAGGGATCCACGTTATGTTCTCTTGAAAATCATTATTTTGTATTTTAATTTGAGCTTTCTTTCCATGTGAAGTATCATGGCCATTGATCACATCACCTGTGGAAGATTCCGATTTTTCTTTTCTAGCTTGCATTCGGGTTGTTATGAATGCATCTTGGCTTAATTTTGTATTCATGTCTTTCAATTCAGCTGTTGAAATACGTGATAGCGCGTCCGCTACTACGTTCTCACAACCTTTTATGTAATAGACATCGAAATTGTATTCTTCAAGAGCTAGACGAAACTTCGTCAGCCTGCTTGAAGGGTCAGTTAATGTAAAAAGGTACACTAAAGGCCTGTGGTCTGTGTACAATTCAAATTTTCGCCCATATAAATAGGTACGGAAATGTCGGACTGCCCAAACCACAGCCAAAAGTTCCTTCTCTATAGTTGAATAATTTTTTTCTGCGCTATTTAGCGTCTTGCTTGCAAAGGCTATTGGTTTGTCATTATTGTTACTGAGTACTGCACCTATACCATAACCTGAAGCGTCAGTATGTAGTTTAAAAATATTTCGTTCGCTAAAATCTGGATAATCTAACACCGGTGGGTTTATAAATTGTTCCTTTAATTTTTGGAATGCTGTTTCTCATTCCGAAGTCCAATTGAATGGAATGTTTTTTCTCGTAAGGAAGTTTAATGGAATACACGTTTCAGCAAAGTTTCGAATGTGTTTCCTGTAATAGTTGGCGAATGCTACGAAGCGTTTAACTTCGTCAGCATTTGAAGGGCTTTTCCAAGTTTTTATAGTTTCAATTTTTGAAGGGTCAGGAAGGACACCTTCTTTTGAAATAAAATGTCCTAGATAAAGCAGTTCTTGCTTCAAAAAATTACACCTAGAAGGATTAAGCTTCAAATTTACTCCTCGAAGTCTTTGAAATATAGAAATTAAATTTTCATTGTGTTCGTCAAATGTTTTACCAAACACAATAATATCATCAAGGTAGATTAAACATCTTTCCAAATTAAGTCCCGACATCGCTACGGTCATCAATCGTGAAAAAGAGGATGGGCTGGTTTTTTTTTATTCTTTATTTCAGAGGTTTTCAGCCTCCTGGGCTGGTTCACCTCTTTATCGACGGCATTGCCGCAAGGTTTCGTTAGGAACAGATTGCACATAAATTATCACATAAAAATTGGACGTAAAAATTTAACACATATAAATCCTTTTGCGAGACATGACTTAACAAAGAACTTGCTGTTTGCTTGTTGGACCAGATGGCATGGATGTCCTCGGACCATGGCTCCAGGCCAGTGGAGAGGAAGCCGTGCCGTTGAAGATGCCGGCGTGTTCTTATTCCCCTTCATCGTGGAGGGGAAGGAACAAGGATCTTCTTGACTGATCCATTGTTCAGACGCTAGATCTTAAAAAATAGTTCGGCATCTTTTAGGTAGCAGACAAGTGCTGCTACTCTTGCTGGATCGTCCTTCAAGATTTCCCTTACACTCCCGCTGATTCCATGTAGGTTTCGTAGATCATCGAATTTCGGGCAACCACACAAGAAGTGCTCGACGGAGTTGTGGATTTGGCAGAGGTCGCAGAGTAGATGGAAGGGTCCTCTATTGAATCCGTGTGAGACCGAGCAGTGACCGGTCCTCAATCTGGACAGGATTCGTTGTTCTCTCATTCCTTTAACATCGTCAAACCTGACAATCGTGCCCTTGACTTTTCTGAGGAACTGCCCCCTCTCTGCAAACCACCTTTCGGTCCAAAAGGTGCGGAAAGAGTTGGTGATCCACAACTTCACATCGTCAAGCGGCACATCCCGAGTGAAGAACGGTCTGGTGTGACCAATTCCGGCAAACTGGTCGGCCGCTTCATTCCCTGCGATGCCGTTGTGTCCGGGGACCCACATGAGCACAGTGTCGGGCAATATGTTCTTCCTGATGGCCTGTACCCATGGATGTTTGGACCTGGTCGCACCGATGGCATCAATGGCGCTTGCCGAGTCGGAGACGACCAACAACGGCTTGGAAGATGAAGTTGTAGTTGCCTCGAAGATGCCGGCCACTTCGGCCGAGAAGACCTGGCAGATGTCCGCGAGTTTCTTGCTGGAAATCAGACTATTATTATTATCGCTTACCCCAAATCCAACTCCCGATGGTCCTTTTGAGCCGTCCGAGTATCTGATCTCGTGGAGACGGTATTTTTCTGCTATGATGGCCTTGAAATATTCTAGCAGACCGATCGAGCTCACCCTGGCTCGAAAGTTGTCCCTAATACCGTTCTCGACGAGAACAGTTGGGAACCTCCAGTCGTTCGCACCAAACCAGGATTGTTTTGCCACTGGGGGGAGGTTGGCGTGCGCCACCCGCTGCAGGATCGTGTTGCTAAGGGCGGTCAGGTGGGTCTCCCCTCTACCGCTGGTTTTCGACAAGAAACTGGCAGTCCTGGCTACGATCGCCGAGTCTATGATCAGATCGAAAGGAGGTTCTCCAATTTCGGCGCAGACAGAGGCAGCTGGTGTTGATGGCAGGAGACCGGAGACAGTCCGTAGTGCTTTGTTGTAGATCGGTGCCAGAGATTTTGGGAGCTTGTCTCCAGCCAAACACGTCAGTTCAAGGCCATAGGTGAGGCGGCTGCTGATGATGGCTTTAGCCACCCGTAGCCGAATATTTCTGTTGTTGCTCCGGTGCGGTTTGGAAATGGTTTTCAGAAGGTTCATCCGGGTGGCACAGCTCTTCTTAACTTCCTCGAAATGGCGGAGGAAGTTAAGTTTGTGGTCAACAAACACTCCAAGGATCTTTAGCGTTTTTCGGCGGGGAATGTTGTTTTTGTATAGCTGGACCCTGGAGTTGGGACCCTGATGTCTATCGCTGCAAATCACCATATGGCCGCTCTTCTGCGCTGAAAGTCTAAATCCTCTCTCGGCCGCCCACCGGCCGATGGCATTGGTAGCTGCCTGTATCCTGATGCGTGGAATCCTATGGGTGTCACCCACTGCCATCAGAAGAATGTCGTCCGCGTAGACAAACACGAAGACTCCCCCAGACAGGACCTGGAACAGGCTATTCATGGCGACGAGAAAGAGGGTGACGGTACTCCTGTTTCCTCGAAAGCTCGGGAACTGATCTTACCAATTTTGACCTCAAAGGTTCGGCGTGTGGCGAAGTTCTTGATGAAGTGCAGTAATTTCCCGTCAACGCCCCAATCTGCCAGAGTTTTCAGCACTAACGGAATCCATGTTCTGTTGTATGCCTTTTCTAGGTCCAGTGCTACCATCTCCATGTGCTGACGGTTCCTGTTGGCTTCGGCTATCACGTCTCCGAGGGTCGCGAAGTAATTGTTGGTGCCCATACCCGGTCGGAAGGCGAACTGTCGATAGTCCAATTTCCTATTTTCGGTTAGAAAGGTGACCAGGCGTCTATTCGCCATTCTTTCCAGGATCTTAGATGAACAGGAGGTTAAGGAAATTGGACGGTAGCCTTTCACGTTGTTGCTGCTTTGACCGACCTTAGGTATTACTAGGCTGTGTCTCCAACCCTCGGGAAATTCGTGTGTATTCCACAGGTCGTTAAAGATGCTGAGAAGGGTGGACTGTCCGAGCTGAGACAACTGTTTCAGCATCTTATAGCCGATACCGTCAGGGCCAGTTGACTCACCTTTTGCGGAACGTAGGGCAACAGAAAGTTCCTCGATGGTGAAGTTCCGGTTGAGAGGATTATTAGGACGACTCATAGGGACCACAAAGTTGCTGACCGAAGTGATACCCGCTCCCTGTCGACGGATGAAATCGGGCTCATATTCGGAGATCGAGGACAATCCCGCGAAATATTCGCCGAGCGTGTTCGAAGTATCTACCGGATCGCTGAAGGTTATACCATACACTTGAAGAATGGGATTGTATGGCCTTCTCTTCCCATTTAGTGCATTTACTCTGCGCCAAAGATCCGCAGAGGACTGGTTTTCGTTGATAGACTCCAGAAAACCAGTCCAACTGTCTAACTTCGCCTTCCGGATTAACCGCCGTACTCTGATGTGTTGCGCTCGATACCTGTTCATAGCAGCTTCCTTCATTGGGTCTCCTACTGGTAGTCGTTTGGCCGTACGCAGAAACTTTCTCCGCTTCTTGACCTCCCACTTGATGTCCTCGGACCACTAATGCAGCGCTTTTTTCCCCGGAGTGGTTTTCGTTCTTGGGATGGAGGCTTCGGCCGCCTCCATAATGGTTTTGTTGAAAGTGGCAATGGTGGTTGGGTTGTCTCTAGATATCAAGAAGTCGGAGGATGTTTGAAAGGCTGTCCAGTCAGCTCTTTCGAAGATCCATCTTGGTCTGCGAGTAGTGAGCGGCGGCGGGCCGTTAAAGCTAATGGTTATCGGGTGATGATCGCTGCCATGAAGGTCGTCGGCTTTGTTCCACCCTAACCTATCCACCAAGTTGAGACTAGCTGCTGAAATATCAATGGCTGTGTGGCTCGTTCCTCTACGGAAAGTGTCAGTGCCGTCATTTAAGACCGAGAGCTCCATCACCCCCAAGAGGTCGGCGATGATATTCCCTCTGACGTCTGGTGTTTGCATTCCCCAGTTGCGGTGATGAGCATTGAAGTCCCCCAAGATGATTTTTGGGTCCTCCAAGCCTGCTACCGCTTCAAGCAGCTTCCGTCGTAGTTCCGGGATTACGCCACACGGCAGGTATATACAAATGATGGTCACCGGAATCGGGGCCTCGATTCGGACTGCTATTATTGGCAGGTCAGTGGATATTTGTTTTCGCAAATGGGGAATGTTTCTCCGGACACCCAAAGCAACGGAGTGTTGCAAAACAGAGCCCCGCTTAGTGTACCAGTGGAATCTACCCCCGACAATTTTCTGTATGTTCGTTGTGGAAATTCGATTTATCTCTTGGAGTGCGATGACGGACGGACATAGCTCTCGGTCAAGGATCTCCAGTTCTCCCAAGTTGTTGTACAGTCCATTGATGTTCCATTGCAGAGCGAGGTTGGTGGACATACTTTCCTGGTGAT
This sequence comes from Toxorhynchites rutilus septentrionalis, assembly GCF_029784135.1. Lineage (NCBI taxonomy): Eukaryota > Metazoa > Arthropoda > Insecta > Diptera > Culicidae > Toxorhynchites > Toxorhynchites rutilus. The sequence continues at coordinate 169,132,405 of NC_073745.1, forward strand.
GGGCGGTGTGGTGGGGTATCAGAGGTGTAGTGGTACTGAATGTGACGATTCCCGGTGGAACTCCACCGACGATAACAGGTTGGGCAGCCATTCCACTCGGAAGCAGCCGAGGAAAGGTGGTGAGGTTCGTTGGGGAGCTGGAACTCCCGGCCATAGCTTGCGTGAAATCTCCTCGGCTACGTCTCCATGCATCATAGATATTGGCATCGGACCTCGCTTCGGCTGGTATAGGCGAAACAGGCCTGTCATGAGCTTCCAGTGGAGTGGTTGTGGCGGCCGGCTTAGCCCTGGCGGCGAGACGAGCGGATCTTCGGCGGATTGGGATATTAACTGTGGATGGTGTTGTGTCGGCAGCTGGAAAGATCGCAGTGGCAACGATACGCGGTGTTGTCGAACAAGACAGCGGTGCGCGGCGACTGGGAGTAGAACTCTCAACCAGCGTTCGTTCACTTGACCCGACGGCGGGAAAAAACGGTTCGGCGTCACTGCAATCCTCTGCGCTACTTTGTGATTTGGCGGTGGATACTTCGGTGATAATGGCACAGGGTAGCGGAAGTTGCACAATGTCGGCAGAAGAAACTCCAGTGAGATCGATCGGGGAACGAGTGATTCCACCCTTGTGCGTCCCGAGATCTGATGCAGTTCCCACGCAGTCCTTCGGGGAATAGACGTTGCCGCCCTTGTGCGTCCCGATTTCTGGTGCTGGTCCCACGTGGTCCTTCGGGGAACAGGTGTTGCCACCCTTGTGCGTCTCGAGTTCAGGTACAATTCCCACGTAGTTCGTCGGGGAATAGGTGTTGCCACCCTTGTGCGTCCCGAAAGCTGGATCGTAAAATACTGCATCTCCCTGGCGCCGGGGGTAGACCGTCAGTACCGGTGGGGGTATAACGTCCGCACTGACGGGGCCTCGACTACCAGGAAATATCGCTGGGTTTCGTTCTTCATCGACGTTGGTTTGTTTCTTCGTCCACAGGCTGCAGAGGTTGTCCAGCAGTTCCGGTGGGGGTGTAACGTCCGCACTGCTGGGGCCCTGCATACCTGGGGCTCTGCTGCTTCAGTCAGCGACAGTTCGCGGCGAGGGATGCCGGAGGTTGTCCGTCGATTCCGGTGGGGCTGTAGCGTCCGCATCTACGGGGCCCCGACTATCCCTACCGGAGAGCTGATTGGTGGAGTAGTGGTTGGCGACAGGTGAGGTCGAAACACTATTTGGGCTGACGGTCCTTACCGCTAGTCAGCGGTGGGTATGGAGAGTCTGATCGCTGATTAGATCGAGGGTTATATGGAGGCAAGGCGGGTTGCTTGCCTACTGTTGACGATCTCTGACGGATGTCCTTCGGTGGTTGTATAAGCGGGGATTCAGGTTTTCTTTTATTCGAGGGCGTTGCATTTGTAGTTCGATCTCCAGACTGGGCGGTAAGAAGTACTGGTGTAGACGGAGATGGTGTTCTCGTAAGCGTGTCATCTAGTTCGTTGGATTCTATGTCGGAGTCAGAGGAATTGACCAAGCTGGAGTTTTGTGGTAATATGCTTGTGGATTTGGCCAGTCGGGAGGATGTAGGGGTGTTTAACAAGGAGGGAGGGCTGGAATGGGTGACTTTTATTACCTCGGATGTTTCGACACTTTTTGTTTGGGGCAATAATGACCTGGCTTTAGATATCTCCTTCTGTTGCAGAGTGATGATTTTGTCCTTCTGGGTCAATCGTTGCTCCATGGCCGCTAGTGTATTGGCCATCTGATCGATTTTATCCACCAGAGACTTGATCATCTCCGTGTTTTTTAACGCCTCGATACGTTGTAACTCCATTGAAGCGGCCATGTTCGCGATAGTAAGATCTTTTTCTTCTATTTTTTCACCAGGTCATTTGTTTTTCGATCCGGGGCTGCCTCCTTATTTGGTATGTGGTCGGGTACTCTGTCTCCTCTGACAGCTTGGGCATAGCTTACCGAGCGACCATTTTCTGCCTCAAAGATTAATCTTGCCATTTTGTAATCGACGTCCCTGTCCACTTTAAGCTTTTGTATTGTATTCTCCTTCTGGTATTCCGGACAAGAACGGGAAGCAAGATTGTGACCTGCGGAATTGCATCTGCTGCAGAACGAGGGCTGCTGGCATTTGGGACCTTCCGCCGGAATCGCATGGTTAACGGAACAATTCCCACAGGTTGGCGTATTTTGTCTACACTTGATTTTTGTGTGACCGAATGCCCAGCATTTAAAGCATTGCATGGGCGATGGGTAATACGGCCTCGTTCTTACTCGCAGATAGCCAAAGTAGATGAATTCAGGTGTACATGTACCATTCACTGTCAGGATTAACGCAGGAGTGTTTTCTACTGCGTCTGGACCGGTCCGTCGTTTGAGTCTTCTAGCCGCTGTCACTTTTTGGTCTTTGAGGCAGTCCACAATGTCCTCCTCCGACATATTAATTGTTTGTGCGCAACTGACAACACACTTGGTGCTGTTCAAGTGTTTGTGGTAGGTGACCTTGACGTTTGTACCATCAGATAATTGTGTCAGCTGTAGTAGAGCATCCGCTTTTTTTTTATTACGAACTTTGAGAGCGTAAGCCGCACCATTGCTCTCTGGGAAGGCGCCCTCGATTTTCTTAACACAGCTCTCAATAGATTTACGAATGAGAAAAGGTGCGGGGGGAAGGTCCTTATCTTTACCGTCATCGCCAACACCAGTAATGCGCAGTACAATAAGCTCACCGTGTTCACCATCCGGATCCATATGTTCTGGTAACGTTGCTCCCGAATAACTGCCTTGAATATTGCGGTAGTTCCCACCGCCTTTATGGCCCCACACCGTGGGTGCGGGGCCGGGGACATCCGCCATGGCGGCGGCCCAGCGAATACTCAATCACTGCCAAACACCACTAAAATGTTTTTTGTTATCACGCACTACGGGGGAGGCCCGACCCTTACCCGACAACCGGTACGGCTTCTATGTCCACAAACAGCACGAAAATTATTTGTTTTGTACAATTAAAAAGTGTTACAAATTGTACACCAAACAGGATAACACAAACGATATGTCCAAAAACTTGTGTACGGCGCTGTAACCGCACCAGCGCTAGCTACTCAACAAACGTAAACAATTGTTCACAATACTACTGGTACACACGATATTCGCGGCGGATAAACAGGCGGTACGGACACAAACTAACGACGGTAAAACTCACTTCCACGGCCTGCGTGGTGCCCCGTGAAATTTACACGTACAATTATATATAATGTTAGACAAAATAAACATAAACTACGATTATTCGCAGCGGGAGAAAAATCTATGTCTACTCGCTTGCGATATAACAATGGCTGTGAGGATGGGCTGGTTTTCAGTCCCATCGGCAGTCGGGTCATCTGATATTGGCCCGACGGTGTTGAAAAAGCAGTAATGTGTCTGTCTTCAGGCTTTAGGTTACATTGGTAGTAGCCTTGCGACAGATCTAAATGAGTAAAGTATTGCGCACCTGCTAGTGAATCAATCACCTCCTCAATGTTTGGAAGAGGGAATTTATCATCTTGAAGACTAGTGTTGACTTTTCTATAATCAATCACCAATCTCCACTTCTTAGTATCATCACTTGATTTTTTTGGTAAAAGCAATAATGGACTGTTCCACTCTGACTTGGCTTCTTCAATAATTTTTTCCTCTAACATTTTGTCAATTTGTCGACAGATTTCATTCTTCTGTGAGACTGGTAGTCTGTATTGTTTACTAAACGCTGGTTGACTATTGGGTTTGGTGGTCAATGAAGGACAATAAACATTGGTGGTTCCAAGTTTATCTCCCTTTACACAAAATATATCTGAGTACTTCAGACAAATTTGCTTAATTGTTTTTTCATCATCCCCAGATAGATGACTAAGTTTCAATTCTTCCAATAGTTTTTCCGCTCGTGTTTTGTCAATATTATTCTCTTGTTTTTTAAATTCGATAACATTGTACTTTTCAGCTGATGTTATCTTCGGTTCCAGTTGCTTGATTATTACTGGTTTATTTTTTAAATTGATTATCCTAACAGGTATTGAAAATTTCTTTCCTGACAATTAAAGAAAATTTTACGCTTTTTCGCGTGAGTTCGTGGTTTAAGACTCACTTTATTTTCCAAATATGTACAATATATATACAGACATTCTTAACCTAAAGATGAGGAATATCTCCTCTCTCTTTCATGAAACCGATACACATCGGTTCCATTTTTCTTAGATCACCCACATGGACAATCTTCTACATTATCTCCACGCGACGACCACGTGGTCGTCACCGTGGGCCTATCTTATTTTCGAGTTGGCCCTTTCCATCCTTCGCCCTAAAAATAAACCTGAACAAACATCATCTTATATTTTATTACACTCTGCTGGCGTATCTAGCCGAGCGCGCAGCTAGGGATGGAAAGGGTAATAAATGCATCCTAAGTGATGCGTGCATTAAATTGTTTACCAGACGCAATCTAAATATTCGTTGCTCTTACACATTTTCCTTCGCTCAGCTGGGGTCTTGTTTAAAATGTATATTTTGTCTTACTTATTTCGTAGCCTATCTGTCCGCGACATTCCGGACCCCGTAAATATATCCCATAGATTTACAATTACAGACAACTATCGCGGTTTACAATCATAGGAGGATTTCTTGATGTTGATTCTTCTCGTAATCCATTTAGCCTTATCATTTCTAGAATAGAACGTGGTGGTTCGTTATTTTCATTATGTTGTCTGTTCCTTCTCGATTTTTTCTTTATAAACATGAAAATTCCTATTATCATAATTACCGATATGATGCTTATTGCACCGCCGAATGTAAAGACATGCTTCCTTTGAATTAGATCATTTTCAGGGATGCTTATGCCTCTATGTTCAAATTTTTATATGGATTTTCATTCGAGATTGTTTTGTTTAGTTTTACATCTGCGTCTAATTTTACAATATTATATGGAAGCTTTTCTATTGATTTGAAGAATATTTTTGATTTTGTATCATTTCCTGATATTTGGGCGTATAAAACGTTATTCTCAGTTAGAATTTTACAGTCTGGGGATAATTCTACAATCGCAACCTTATAGGGTGGTGATATCACTGTATTATCGCAATGAATTATAATTGTCTTAGAATGGCTGGTTATATACACTATTGAATTAACTTTGCTTAGTTGTATCAACGTTGCGTATGGCTCCTGTAGTGTTTTTGTTATACACATGTTCTTTGTAGATTTATGGAATACAGCGCCAGCTATACAATCTATTGTTCTAATAAATTCTGGTTGATTTATTATATAATGACTATTATTAAATTTTACTAAATTTTCGTTTGGGTAGAAAAATTCTTCGTTATCGTTTATTGCTATAGTAGGGTGGTCTATCTGTACAATACTTCCATTCTCAGGAATCGAGATTACTCTTAAGAGTTCGAAATTGTTCTTAAAGATAATAACATTTTCCATTATTATGTGTATAGTTCCATTTTCATTCTTAAGTTCATATTTGACTGCTAGCGGGTCCCCAAGGATAGTGTATCCTCTCGGCAACTGCCGTCTGATTTTCTCAGTTGTTTTTTGCATTTCATCGTTAGTTAAGGGGTGGGTTTTTAATGTTCTATACTTTTGAGTTATTCCTTCAATCAGTCGTGAAGCTAATATTGTTGTTTCAAAAAACTTTTCTGTAAATTTATTAATTTTTTCTTCCGAGTACTTTTCCTTCAAGGCTGTCATTCCTAAATTAAGGTTAAAAAATTCTCTTGCTTAATTCGTCTCCCATATTTTTGCTTTTCTCATTTAGGGTTCTCATCGTCTGTGAAATTTCATGAAGCTTCTGCTCTTCATGGATGCGTAAAGATTGTACTTCGTCTTCCACGTCATTACTTCCGAATAGTAAATCCTTCAGAAAACCAAGTATTCCTTTACTTCTTTTTAGTCGACGTAAAAGAGTTATTTCTTGTTTAGCGTTATTACATTGTCGTTCTATTGACATAGTTATTTCTGCTAAAGTTTTGTCTCTAGTTACGTTTCCCAAAAATGTCAAGGCTTCTGCTAAATTCGAATGAATTGAATCAAGCATGGATATATCGTCATTAGGTGCTATATTGGATACGATGTTCGTCCTCCAGATTCCACGCTTTACTAGGCAGGATCCTAAATGGTCGAACATCAATCCTCCTCCTTCGAGAGGCTTAATGCTCACGGCACTTGTTAAATTAACTAATGCCAAAACTGCTAAAGCAGTTACTAATTTGTTTTGTATTGAGCCAGTATATGGTCTCATTTTCCCTGTAGCTTTCTGTTTTTGATTTTGTTTTGACTTGAAACTCGATGCAAGTTCTTTTACATGTTTGTCGTCAGCTGTTTTCCTTATTCCCCAGTTCGGAAACTTTTTTCGTTCTCCCACTTCCATCTTATTCTCTGGTGCAGCTTGTATTACACCAACAAAGTTGAGAGGCGATGAAAAAATATTATTTTCTGGCGAGCTCTTAGTGTGGTCTGTATCGTTTCGAATCACCTCTAATACTGCTAATTTCACAGCTGGTCTAATAAATTCCCCTTTTATTGTTTTTACGGTTGCGGATCTAACTTGTCCGTCCGTATTAACAACGGTTTTAATCACCTTGCCTTTATGCCATTTGCCTTTTTTCTCCTCATCGGCGAATACAACTATGTCGCCTTCCTTCATAGGTTTAACTTTCTCCAACCATTTGTTTCTTTTAGTTAATGTTGGAAGGTATTCCTTTACCCATCGATCCCAATATCCTTTGACAGTTAATTGCGCTCTTTTCCAGTGCTGCCGAGTGGCCTCCGCCTTTGAGACATCGTCGATAGAAGCTACCGCTTCACCAGCGCATCCCAACAAAAAATGATTGGGAGTTAAAACTTCGTCATCCTCAATATCTAGTGGAATATGTGTTAATGGTCGATTGTTGATAAGAAATTCTATTTCGGTTAGAACCGTTCGGAGCTCATATTCTGGCATTGTTCCTTGCCCTTGCGGCAGCAAACTTTTTATTTCTTTTACCATTCTTTCCCACGCTCCGCCGAAATGTGGTGAAGCGGGAGGATTGAAGTGCCATTTAACTTCGTCATTCGATAATTTTATAAGCATTCTGTCGAACTCGTTTTTGACTCCAATGAAATTAGTTCCATTGTCGCTAAATAATTCTTGTACTTTACCTCTACGATATTGTAGATTTCGAAAGCATATAATGAAAGAGTCTGTGCTCATATCTTGTGCTAGTTCAAGATGCACTGCTCTAATGGTCAGACAGGTGAATAGGCATCCCCAGCGTTTTTCTACTCGTCTGCCTATAGGTACGCAATATGGCCGAAATAGTCTGTTCCAGTAAACGTAAATGGTTTGCAATATGGCGTAACTCTACATGGTGGTAGGACTGACATTATTGGGGGAACAGGTTTCGCGGACATGTTTTTACAGTACTGACAGTTTCTTTTAACGGTTTTAATTGCGACTCTTATGTTTGTGATCCAAAACTTTTGTCGTACGGCTGCTATCACCGTTTCGCTTTTTCTATGCCGATATTTCTCATGGTAATGGCGTAATATTAATGTGCTTACGTAGTGTTTGTAAGACAGTATGATAGGCGTTCTAGCTGAAGTAGGTAGACAGTTAGCATTTTCAATGCGTCCTCTTGATCTTATCAGTCCGTGTGCGCAGAGCTCAGGATTGAGCGTTCTTATCTCGCTTTTTTGGTGGATTTTCTCTCCCTTCTGTAGTAGTTCCATTTCGCTGGGATATGACTCCCATTGCGCTTTTTGAATTAAGATGCGTTCGGCATAATCCAAATCAACTTTCTCGATGGTTTTGTTGAATTTAATTTTTCTCACTTTTGATTTTAACCAATCAATATATTTGAATACAATGGCTAGTGATCGCTTTAGCCTTGTAAATTCCGAACACCAATTTATGTGAATATTATCAAGACCATTGATTTTTTTCGATTTGATAGGGTACATGGGTCTAATTTCTTCGGAAGTATCAATTTTTTCATCTTCCTTGGGCCAATTTTCCTCATTGGCATGTAAGAACTCGGGACCAGAGAACCAGATCGAGTAATGTTTTGTATATTTCGTAGCTTCATCAGCTGGATTATTTTTGCTATTTACCCATTTCCATTGGTTTACATATGTTGTTTCTAAGATTTCTCCAATTCTTAAGGCAACAAACTGCTTATATTTGCGTGGTTCTGAGCTAATCCACGCTAATACTGTTCTTGAATCTGTCCAAAAAACTACTCTTTTTATTGATATGCGCAGTTCGTCTTTCACCGTCTTTACCAACCTAGTTCCTAATACCGCGGCTTGTAATTCAAGCCGTGGTACAGAAATAATTTTAGTTGGTGCTACCCTTGCCTTCGCGGCTACGATATTGATGTCAGTGCATGATTCATATATATTTTTAAGGTACACTACAGATGCGAAGGCATTCTCTGATGCATCTACGAATACATGTAGCTCTCGTTCCTTAGGGTAAGAAAATTTACTATATGAGCGTGGTATTTTGGTCGATTTAGCTTCTTCGAGTCTTTGATGCCATTTTTCCCACTTAACCTTCATGGTTGAGTTAATTGGTTCATCCCATGTAATTCCACTTTTCCAAAGCTCTTGCATTAAGATTCTAGATTGAATTGTTATATGCGAAAGTAATCCTAGCGGGTCATAAACACTCATGCTTTGTGAGAGCAATCGTCGTTTAGTAAATTCTTGAGTAATAGGGATTTCTACTTTGTAGCTTATACAATCTTCTTTTGTATCCCAGTATATTCCAAGTACTTTCTCGTATGATTCCTCGCGTTTTTCGAACAACTCTTTTTTAATTTCAGTCCTATTTTCCATTGGAATTTTTTCTAGCTATTGGATATTGGATGTAAAGTTCCTAATGTTAAAGTGGCCATGTTTATGTATCGCAATAACCTCGTTTACGATTTTTGACGCGTCTTTTGAGTCATTGAAACTATCTAGGTAGTCATCCACGTAATGGTTGTTTTGTATAGCTTCTACCGCTTGTGGGTGAGCCTCTCTAAATTTCTCTGCGTTTGAATTCTTCACGAATTGTGCACAAGCTGGTGAGCAAGTAGCTCCAAACGTCATTACTTGCATCACGTATACTTCGGGATCTGTATCAAAATTCTCCCTAAATAAGAACCTTTGAGCATTTTGATCCTCTTTTCTTATTTTTACTTGATGGAACATTTCTTGAATGTCCCCAGCAATTGCAAATTTTCCCTCTCTAAACCGTATTAAAACTCCTTGCAGCGACGTTGTTGCGTCTGGGCCTGATAATAGCTTTGTGTTTAGAGATTCTCCTTTAACCTTTGCAGCAGCATCAAATACAAGTCGTGGTTTTATAGGGAATTTATTTGGGTTTACCACTGTAAAGTGTGGTAGATAGAAGTTTTCAGGATCGTGTTTCTGTTGCTCTTTAGAAGTGAGTTTTCTTGCGTATCCCTTGATTACATACTCTTTAATTTTGTCCACGTACCATTTTTTCAAGGCTGGATTTTTACTCATCCTTGATTCCTGACCGTGAAGTCTGTTCAAGGTTGATTGATAGCTATTTGGGAACTGTACATTATCATGTTTCCACAACAGTCCGATTTCATACCTTCCTTCTTGATAAGTCAGAGTTTTATTCATGATGTCAATCGCTCTTTTCTCATCGTTAGACATCAATGCCTTCACAGGTGCTTTTGCTCCAAAGTCTTCTAAACTGAAGTAACCTTCCATCAGTCTGTTGAATAGATCTGATGAGTCAATTTCGTCATTGGTGAGTACATGCTCTTTTTGTGTTTTACATTCATTTGTCTGTCCAAATAGCACCCATCCGAGCTTAGTTCTCTGAGCAACTGGTTCATTGAACCTACCCGATCTCGCCTCACTACCGCTTATCAAATATGCGTGTGGGAGACCCAACAATATTTCTGGTTTGGCGTTATTATATCCTTTTAAGGCTAAACCTTTTAAATGGTCATATTTTTGTTGCAATTCATCAACACACATTGATTGAGACGGAAGCGATAAATCTGATACGGTTCTCAGATTTTTCAAATAGAAATGTTGATCATTGCTCCCGCATATACCTACAGTAACTTCTTCACTGTCTAATTCTTGTTGAGTTTCGCCATTAGTCCAAATCAATGTCAATGGATTATTCCGACCCTTCATTCTTAGTTTGGTTTTAATGTCATCGTGAATTAAGCTCACAGACGACCCTGGATCAATAAATGCGAAAGTTTGAATCTTCTTACTTCCGTTGTCTAGCGTTACCGGAATAATTTGATACAAAACTTTCTTCTCCTTATTCACGTGACAATTGACGAACTCCTGAGGAACACTGTCCTTGCCTTTTTCGCTACTTCTGTGCAATAGAGGATGGTGTTTGAATTTACATCCATCAACTCCACAAGGCTTTGCTATCCTACAGTTCTTTGCCATATTGTTCGTGAAATTACAGCAGGCTAAACATAGTTTATGTTTATAAATGAAATCATATCTCTGAGGAACATTAATTTTTTCAAATTCTGGACATGCTGATGTTTTGTGATCACGTTTGCATAAGAAACACTTAAGCGGACGCTTGTGTTTGGAATTCGTTTGCCTTGTAACAAGGGAGTTTAGACGATCAACTCTAGTATTTCGCTCGTTATTTTCCGAGAGTAGCATTGTAGCTAATTCTTCATGCGGTTTCAACCAGTCATTAAAATCTTCTAATGTTGGTATGAATGGGTCTATATCTACTCTATCTCTCTTTGAATCTGACACGAATTTTATCCATTGAAAATGTAGGGGTTTTGGGAGTTTTGCAACCAAGTCACGAATCAATCTTGGATCATTTAGATATTCATCATGTTTTAACATTTTAACGTTTGTTACGAAGCAGTCGATCGACGTGACAAAATCAATGACTGTTTGTGGTGACTGAAAACGAGGGTTCTTGACATTTATCGCATCTTTCAACAAATTTGAGTATATTGTTTCTGGGTTACCAAAACGCATCTCTAATTTCTCCATTATTTTGGGAACGTTTGATTTATCTATTAAGAGCGCACTTACTAACCTCAGTGCATCTCCTTTTAGATGCTTTTGAAGGCGATTTATATTTTCTAATTCAGAAAATTTTCCTTGAAGGGTGGTTTCCTCAAAAGTTATTTTAAATCTAGGCCACACTCTGTGTGAGCCGTCAAATATTGGAAGATCTGAAAGAGATTGTCTTACCATTAATCTAGATAGATCGAGATCTTCTTCTTTGTTTTCCGTTTTAACGTTTTGGAAAGATTCTACCAGAGTTTGTATCGATTCTCTGTGAATTCTCATAAGATCCTCTAGTGAAGTTGCAGACTTTGATTGGAGCCTAAGCAACTCACTTTCTATGCGTTTACATTTGATACATAACCATCTTTCATTTTTGGCAGGTGTATCCGCACATAAGATTTAATTTTGATGGATTTGAACTGTATTTTATTCACAGGCAAAAAATCTTATCTTCTGATAATTATGGAAATCGATCTATTTCATACGATTGCAGATTCCAGACTAACTAATTCTGTCGCTTCTATCCTCTGTAGAACCTGGCTTGAGTAATTGTTCGCCTATTGTTACAAATATTACAACTTTCTCTCTTATCTAGACTGGATTTAGATCAAGAGCAGAACGATCGGTTATGGTATGACAATGGAAAAGCTTTCATCTCAAGCTAAGCGTGAGAGATAACGGCGATAAGCTTTAAAATGTAGGGTGGTTCATGAAGTTCCCTTTTTGGCGTGAACATACCGCCCGCCTTGAAATAGCGCATATTTCAACTAACTATTGATAACATATTTCAACTAACTGATTCATAACTATTTGGTTCTAACTAATGATACAATTTCAACATTGTCATTTTTAAATTCATATACAATATAACTCGATGTTGCTGATGAGGAACTGCATTTGCAGTTGTACTGTTTGGGTGCCCTTGATATGCTGCGTTTCCTGTGTCTCTGCGAGAGCCATATAACTCCTGTGGTACTCGGAATTGGAACTCTTCTCCTTATATCGGCTGGTGGCTGGTGTAAGGTAAACTCGTCTGCTGGTACGTTCGATTTCGCTGGTGGATGGTGGATGCTCCTGTGGTTTGGTATCTCGTGACTACGGACCGTTCCAAACCACCCTGGCTGGGGTGGATCGACATCATTGCTGGGAAAGAAAATAGAGGGCTTTTTCAAACTGAATTAAAATAAAATAAAAAGTCTTCCCTGTACCGGGGGCCCTCTGGCCCCCGGCTCCGCCGTCTATGGCAGAGATGATGCTCCTTCGTTGTCTTCTATCGCAAAGGAATCTAGTGGATAGTGTGGACGGATAGTCGGTACTGCTTCGACGGTCGGTGATAACTCTCTGGTATTGCTTTCTGGTAACTTTGATATCTTCTTCTTGGTTGGTAGAATTCGAAGCTGGATGGGTGATCAATCCTCCTGTTCGAATTCCTTAATGGGCGAGATGTATCTCGTACAAAATGACAAACATTAGTTTGATTTCACGGAAAATTCGTTGAATTTTTCTATGACGTAATGGTTAATTTCATCCTTCAAGTGGTCAAATTAATCGAACGTTAGCAGGACTCCACAATGGAAATTGTAGCTGGGACCTTCACCAAAACATGCGTAGTGTACCTTAGGAGCAGGATCTATTCGACAAGACGTCAGGGAACATTATATCGGCTCGGTTTCGTGAAGTGTATAAATTTTTGATTGTACGAATGTATATTTGATGACAGAATTAATTTCCTCCGTCGCTTGAATTAATATTGTCGCGAATGGGAAGGACGCACACCTTGGAAATCGCTCTCTTGAATGTTCCTCCTTGTGTGCGAATCGTCACGACCCGAATGTTGTTATCAGATCCACGAAATATTTCTGTAACACGGCCAAGAGGCCACTTTAGCGGTGGTAATCTTTCGTCCATTAAAATGACCATGGTTCCAATAGCTATATTGTTGCGTTGCTTGGTCCACTTTGTCCGATTATGAAGATCGGACAGATAAAGTGTGGTCCATTTTTTCCACACCAATTGGATGTAGTTTTGGGCTCTTTGCCAGAGTGATAATCGATTGGTTGGAACAGATTCTAGGTCAGGTTCAGCAACTGCTGTTAGTTGTCTTTGCACCAAAAAATGACTTGGGGTGAGGGCCTCTAAGTCGCCCGGATCATTGCTTAAAGGAGTTAATGGTCTCGAGTTTAAAATCGCCTCGACTTGCGTAAGCACCGTATGCATTTCGTCGTACTGCAGAACTCTTGTGCCGATCGTTCTTTTAAAAGCGCCCTTGAATAATTTGACAGCAGCTTCCCAGAGCCCACCGAAATTCGGAGATCGAGCTGGGATGAATTTGAAGTCGATTCGATCTTCTGCCATTTCCTTGACGACCGAATTTTGAAATTGCTGTTTGTAAAACAGATTTCTCAACTCCTTGAGCTCACGGTTTGCCCCAACGAAGTTCTTCGCGTTGTCGCACATCATAGTAATGGGTTTTCCGCGCCGTGCGATGAAACGCTTTAGAGCAGCTAAAAACGCTTCGGTGGTCAAGTCGGCTACTAGCTCTAAATGAACTGCCTTCGTGACGAGGCAGACGAAAATCGATATAAAGCATTTCATTGGACTTCCTCGTCGATTGGGATAGGTTACATGAAAGGGGCCACAATAGTCCACTCCTACCCTGAGGAATGGTGGAGCTGGAGTGACACGTTCTGGGGGAAGATCTCCCATCAGTTGTTCAGTAGCTCGAGGTTTGGCCCGAAAACAAATCACACACTTGTGGATTACCTTCCGAGCAAGTTTTCGGATATTTGTGATCCAAAATCTCTCTCTAACACTGGCGATAAGCATTTGTTGTCCTGCGTGGTACAACTTGATGTGATAATAGTCGAGGATCAACTTAGACAATGGATGGTGATTGTCCAGAATTATAGGATGCTTCCGATCTTCTGGCACTGAGGCGTGTCTAAGACGCCCCCCGACTCTTATTATGTCATCTTGTAGCAGTGGATTTAAGGAACGAATTCTCGATGAATGTTCCACTTGTTTGTTCTTCGCTAAGTTGAGATATTCACGGTGAAAAGATTCCTGCTGTGATAATCTAACAAGATGTTCGATGGTTATTTCATACTCGTTGGAATTTATCGGTCCGCCAATTCGGCAATAGCGATGCCTTTCTTGAGCATTATGACGAAACCGGCGAATGAGAGCTATTAAACGAACCAGTTTCGGGAAGCTAGATCGTAGATAAAATATATCGTTCCGGCAAGAATGCTGTGTAACCATTGACACATTGACTTTTTCTTCCAAAATCGCAGAATCAAAATATTCAACCGTTGAATGTGCCTCTTTTGGCCAGTTGATCGGATGTTGATGCAGCCATGCTGGGCCATTGAACCAGCTGTGTTGTCTCTGCAGCTCCTGAGGAGTTATCCCACGAGAGAGAATGTCAGCGGGATTTTCCGTTCCCGGAACGTGATTCCATACACCATGTTTTGTCAGGTGTTGGATCTCTGACACCCTATTAGCGACGAACACCTGCCAACGCGATGGACTAGACGCCAACCAGCATTTCACAATTGTGGAATCTGTCCAGAAATACGCCTTTTCTGTGACAGGAATGTTACGATGAACTTTGTCGAAAAGGTGACTGAGCAAAAGGGCAGATGATAGCTCCAGTCGAGGAATCGATTGCTTCTTTCGTTTCCTTCTGGTCTCGTCTAGAGGAGCTACTCGTGACTTAGAAGTCATCAGTTGAATAGTGATTGAACCATCTAATTGTGAACATCTCAGATAGATGCATGCTCCGTACGCCTTCTCAGATGCGTCACAAAAGCCATGCCATTGTACGTCGACGCAATTGCGTTTGAATCCGCTCCAACGCGGAATGAAAAATGTCTTTGATGAGGTGAGATTTTTCCGGTATTCGCTCCAGTACTCTTGGAGATCTTCCGACAGCGGGTCATCCCAATTACTGTCTATCGTCCACAATTTTTGCATAAAAATTTTTGCCTGCACTATAACAGGACCAATGAGACCTAAAGGGTCAAACAATTTCGAAGCGTCAGACAAAACTATCCTCTTGGTAATAATCGGAGATTCGTTCCACAATGGGACTGAAAATGTGAAACAATCGTTGACCAGATCCCATGTGAGACCCAAAGTTTTCACGGTGGATGATGCATCAATTGCAATCAAGCTTCGATCATCTCGAAGATCGTCGGGAATTTCAGTTTTAACACTTTCACAATTTGAATTCCATTTTCTCAGTATAAACCCAGCGGTGTTGAGAAGATCAATCATTTCGATTACCAAACGCTTTCCTTCCTCAGGCTCGTCTACCCCCGTGATTAGATCGTCTACGTAAAAATCGTTTCGTAGAATTTTTGCAGCAATTGGATGCGAAGATTCTCCATCGATTGAGAGTACGGTTACGGTGGTGAGCTCGAAAGCTCGTAGCATTTCACCAGGATTTTGTCTCCAGAGGATTCTTTGCAGTCTATGGTCTTCTTTCTGTACGTTGACCATCCTATACATTTTGGCGATATCTGCCGTTATAGCCACCTGATGCATGCGAAAACGTGAAATTAGTGACATGAGATCGTCCTGCACAGTTGGCCCAACCATCAAGCCATCGTTGAGTGATAGTCCTGACGTGGTTCGACAAGACGCGTCGAAAACAACACGTAGCTTCGTTGTTGTAGAATCTGGCCGCAACACTGCATGATGCGGCATGTAATATGCTACGTCACTGATATCGCTTTCATTGACTTCAACCATGTGACCCATGGAACGATATTCAGAAATGAAATCACAGTACATCTTTTTAAGCTGTGGGTTGACGGCGAAACGTTTCTCCAAATTAAGAAAACGTTTCTCTGCAATTCGTCTTGAATCTCCAAGCCTTTCGATCACGCCTTGTTTCTTTGGGAGACTTACTCGAAAACGTCCACTGTCATCTCTAGTTGTCGTTTGATTAAACATTTCCTCACACGCGGATTCTTCGATTGAATTGGTACTTTTCACGTAGCATGTTTCCAGTTCCCAAAACTTGCTTAGTTGATCTTGAAGTTCGGCTGTCGAACAGGCGTATGAAACGGTCGTTGCTGTCAGGTCGTGTGGATCTGGCAGTGGCCCAGAAACAATCCAGCCGAGTGAGGTGTTCTGGATGATCGGACCAGTGTCGAACAATTTCATTTTCCCATCTTGCAATAGATCTAGGAAGAATTCTGCTCCTATGATCATATCAATCTCTCCGCTTTCAAAGAAACCTGGGTCTGCTAAATTTATGTTTTCTGGAATATTCCAATAACTCACATCGAAGCTTTGAGATGGTAGTGGAATAGTGAGTTTTGTAAGAACGTTGAAGTAAATTTCTTCGTTGAAATTGGAGATTGATATCATTCGAGGTTTGATGTTCACTTTCACAACTCCTTTAGATGAACTGCGATGGGTTCCGATTCCTTGTATTACCATCTGGTTTGGAAACTCTTTCAGTTTGAGATTGCGACAGCAGGTTGATGTTATGAAGCTATGTTGAGAGCCGGAATCCAACAAGGCTCTCACGAGGTTTTCGTTACCGTAGCAATCAGTTACGCGCACAATAGCGGTAGATAGTAAAATTTGACACGTAGGTATACTACTGTGCGCAGGAAGTGCGATAAGGTTGGTGTGGGGTACGTGTAGGTCTGTGGTTTGCTGTGGGTGAGTGTTATGCGACAATGTGTGGGCAGCATGTAGTGATGTTGTACCGTGTTCTCTCGGCCATGTATATTGTGTGGTGAGCTGGTTTTGCGGTCTCGTCTGTGGTTGTTGTGTCTGGTGGCGTTGGCTGTCTACTGTAGGTCGATTCGTCGGTTGTGGAACGGAGGTACATTGTGGTGCATTGTTCGAGGATTCGTTGGATGTATGTAGCAGCGTATGGTGTTTTCTTCCACAATTACGACAGGATCCCTTGGTGCACTGTCGAACCATATGCCCTGGTGAAAGACAATTCAAACACAGTCTGTGTTTTCTCACAGAGTCATATCGATCGGAAAGCTTCATTTTCTGGAATTTCTTGCAAAGGAAAACGGAGTGAAATGGTTCAGAACAAAAAAAGCATCGACCTGGCGTGTGAGTGGATGACTGCGTTGACGGATGACTCACCACAAGTTTTGCTTTCCTAGCTTCGGCTTGTAATGGTTTGGCTGAGCCCACTGATTGCAGTACTGATAAATGATTTTTCAAATATGTTATCAAGTTTTCATAAGCAGGTACCTCTTTAGAATTGTGATTGGTCTCCCACAATCTGAGAGTAACAGGATCGAGTCTGGCACAAATCATGTGAACTAGAATTGTGCTCCAGCCATCTGTATGCTCTCCTACCTTACTCAACATCTGGAGGTTTTTGTCGAACTCGGATATTACGTGGTTAAGGGACTCGAAACTTTCTCGTTTCATTGTTTCGATTGCAAACAGTGCATCTAAATGGGCTTTTACAATAAGCTTTTTATTTTGATATCTCGTTTGTAATACATTCCAAGCAATAGAGTAATTTAGAGCAGACAATTCTAATGAACCGATTTGTTGAAGTGCTTCCCCAGAAAGCGACGATCGTAGGTATGTAAATTTATCTACCTCCGAGAGTCTTTCATTCTGGTGAATGAGGCTCTTGAAGGCATCTCTGAAGGTGACCCATTCGTGTAGTCTTCCAGCGAAGAGTGGTAGTTTGATCTCTGGAAGTTTTATCGTTGACATCGTGGTAACTGGCGCTGATTGTGGGTGATTTTCCTTGGTGTCTTCCGTCCGGTACTGCACTAGTAAGGCCTTGGTACGGCAGTACAAATCTTCGACTTCTGTGAGAATCGCGGCATCTTCAGCTTCTCGTTTCTTCGTTGCAGCCTCCAATCTTGCTCGGCGTACAGTCGTTGTTTCCTCCAATCCTTCATCTTCGTCTTCTGCAGTTTCATCCATTATGAAACCAATCTTTTCTCGCACTTCACAGAACACTTTGAATGCATCTTCTAGTCGTTCTAATCGAATTTCTATTTGATCTTTATCATCCTCCTCACTGAAATTATCCGCGAAACTGAAGACTGCGTCCATCGTGGTACGTAGCCTCCGTTCCCGTTTCAAAAGCTCTCTCAAGCTATTATTCATCTTGAAACGAATATTTTATTCTCCCACGGAACGATTGGATTCTGCAATGCACTTCACTTAACTCACTGAGAACTTGGTTAGTTGAATCAATTGTGTAGTATTTAATATTCATAAAATTGACTGACAACCCAATAGACAATAGCCAACCAGAGAGAAACCAAGCCAATAAAAACCCAGCAATGTTCCGAGACAAGAACAGGGACCACGATGTGTAGAAATCAAACTAGTTTGTTCATGCTTATCAATTCTCTTTATTTTGTCGCATTTGATCAACTCAACCCAAGCACCAATGCAATCCTTGCATGCAAAAGGACCACATACCATTTACCTCAAATTCCTATTCTTGGGAAACTCCGAATGATCCGCCTTGTCTGCCAAGCACTTCCAAAGAATCTGCCACGTGGATTGTTACAGCAACACAACTGGAATATTGTTCCTTTTATTCGTGGAATAATTGTTTTTTGTTCAATTGTGCTAGCACAACACAATGCACTATTGTTCACTGCACGAACAAACTATTGTTTTATGACAAACGCGAATTGTTCCACTGTTCAATTTTCACACCGGAATATGATCCGGTTCGAAGGACCACTTTATGTATCCGCACATAAGATTTAATTTTGATGGATTAGAACTGTATTTTATTCACAGGCAAAAAATCTTATCTTCTGATAATTATGGAAATCGATCTATTTCATACTATTGCAGATTCCAGACTAACTAATTCTGTCGCTTCTATCCTCTGTAGAACCTGGCTTGAGTAATTGTTCGCCTATTGTTACAAATATTACAACTTTCTCTCTTATCTAGACTGGATTTAGATCAAGAGCAGAACGATCGGTTATGGTATGACAATGGAAAAGCTTTCATCTCAAGCTAAGCGTGAGAGATAACGGCGATAAGCTTTAAAATGTAGGGTGGGTCATGAAGTTCCTTTTTTGGCGTGAACAGCAGGTTTTTGTTTTAGACCTGCGCATGTCAAATTAAACCATCGGTCGCATTCGTCACACGCTACTAGGTCATCCCTAGAGTCGGGTTCATTGCACAATCGGCAATTTCCATTCTTATTATTAGTGAATTGTACAGACATTTTCCTTACTTATTTATATGTTTGAATTTTATACCTGTTTCCGGTGAAGTCGTCTTGTACTAAGTCACTCTGGTTTCGATCCTACTGCGATGGTTTTCTACTGCTGCTGCTACTGCTGATGCTGCTACCGTTGCTGCTGTTGATGCTGACTGGTTGTCAGTTCTCCCCTGCTGGTGTGGTGCCTGGTTCGACCGCCCGTCGCTCCCAGGTCTTTGTTCAACAGCTACTTCGCTGCTGCAGTTGGTTCGTTTTCAACTGTTTGTGACACCGGACACTGGCAAATTGAAACTCTTTTAGACTTTTCACTGGCTATCACCGCCAATTTATTTTTGTTCGCAATCGACAAGCACTGTTAATTTTTGAAAAAATCACTTGGCAATCACTGCTGTTTTAGCTTTTGTTCACAATCGACAATCACTGTCAATTTTTTTGAAAAATCACTTGGCAATCACTGCCGTTTTAGCTTTTGTTCACAATCGATAATCACTGTCAATTTTTTTGAAAATCACTTGGCAATCACTGCCGTTTTAGCTTTTGTTCACAATCGACAATCACTAACAATTTTTTTTGAAAAATCACTTGGCAATCACTGCCGTTTTAGCTTTTGTTCACAATCGACAATCACTGTCAATTTTTTTGAAAAATCACTTGGCAATCACTGCCGTTTTAGCTTTTGTTCACAATCGACAATCACTGTCAATTTTTTTGAAAAATCACTTGGCAATCACTGCCGTTTTAGCTTTTGTTCACAATCGACAATCACTGTCAATTTTTTTTGAAAATCACTTGGCAATCACTGCCGTTTTAGCTTTTATTCACAGGTCGCTTATGGATGAGTCAGGAATCAGCACTGAAACTTTCACATTCCTCTCTGGAGCCACCATGAAAATACATTTGGCATAACCTGTTCGCTAAGTACTACACACGTGTTGCAAAATTTTGTTTTTACATTGGTAGTTATTTCTGTTCTTGGTGGTATAACAATCGACACAGTTCCATTAAGTGTTAGGGGTATCTGATTCATTGTATTTTGGTTGTTTCTTAATGTCAAATTTAAAGCTTCAAAATCAATATTGGCTTTATATTTCAATAAGAAATCCGTGCCTATCAATCCTGCTATGCTGCTCGGCAATTTTGGAACAACATTAAATTTAATGTCGAAATAGTCATTACCGAACTGCAATACAGTGTTGACGGACCCAACGGATTTTGTTAATCCATTTATTCCTTTAATTGAGATTATATCTTGTTTGTCTATTCTCACATTTTCAGGTATGTGTTTTATATCAATAACACTGCACGATGCTCCGCTATCAATAATAAAACTAATAGTATTGTCAAAAATGGTAAATGCTGTTCGGGGTGACGAGCTTAATTTTCCTTGATTCAAGTCAACGAAATAACTCGATCAGATTAGCTTCCTCTGTAGGTTGCTGTGCTGCAACTGATGCATTCGATTGCTGAGGCTCGTGATCTGCCAAATGTGCATGTTGCCTATGGTTTTGCTGTTGCGAATGTTGTTGGAAATGATTATTACCGTTCCCCTGGTTTTGGTAATTACCGCGTCCTCTTGAGCCTTGATAATTACCTCGACCTTGGTAATTACCTCGTTGTTGTTGTTGGTGGTTACCACGGCCTCGGAAGTTTCCCCTTCCACGAGAGTATCCACGGCCTCGTGGATTTCCACGGCCTCTTTCATTGTTGTTGTATCCTCCTGATCTGTTTGAAAACCCAAACCAGAAAGCATTTTCAGTTTTTGACGCTTCTGGTGCACATTCTAGTGCGTCTGAGATCGCCTTATTTAAAGTACTAGGGTTTCTAGCCTTTAAGAAAAACATGGTCTGGGGATTTTTCAATCCTTCTATGAAAGCTTGTACAGCTATTGGCTGAACAATACTGGATGCAGCAGCTTCCGATGTGAAGGTATTGTTCGACACGTGTGCCGCTGCTAGTTTTGTCGCTAGCTTTTCAATATCAGCGCCAAACTCGCTGACAGATTTGTTCTGTTGTCTTAATTGACGAATCTCGCTCTCCACCGCTCTAGGGGTGAGGCGTATGGTAAATTTGTCTTTCAGAACTTGCTTAACTTGTCCTAACGTAGTCACATTTTCAATGGAGCCATGGGCTGCTCCTATTAATCGAGTTTTTAGGAATTTTATGATGGATGCCTCAGGAACATCTCTCGAATATTCTTTGAGCAGATCCATCGTTTCTAAAAATAATGATAGCCCAGTTGGCTCGCCATCATATTTTTTAATAAGTTTCATAGCTATTCCAAGATCTTGCGTAGCCATTTTGGATGGTTCAGGTTCAGATTCACTTGTTTCCTCTTCTGATAAGTCTGAAAATTCACTATTCTGTTCTTCCTCTTCTTCTTGTTCCAATTCTACCTCTTCTTGCTCTTCGACTTCGTCTTCTTCTTTGTCTTCCTTATTTTCAGTATTTTCCCCAATTTCTAAATCATCATCCTCTATAGCTGTGCATTCGAGGTCGTTTGATTTCAATATTACCAAACACTCCCTTGCTATGTTTTTAAGATCGATGTATCTGTTTTTGAAAGCTATCTGATTTTCCGTTCCTCTAGCATCAATCACTACAAGTTTAACTTCTAGCAATAGCTGTTTGATATCTTTAATTTTTTGTTTCTTTGTGGGTAGCGTATATGATTTATGCTTTTTTAAATTAGTTAAAAGCTTATTTAATCTATCCCCCACTGTAAAAATAAAATCCATTTACTTACATTAATTTTCGTTGTTTTGCTTTGTACTAATCTACATGGTCGTTGAACTGATTGAAGAACACTTCACTGGCGGTCGTCTGAATCAGGTTTCCGGTTGCTCGTTGTTTGGGTGCGGCCTGCGGAGGCGCTCTCCTCTACGCAGCCTGTTGATAATGTTGCTGTTGGCCTGCGGAGGCGCTCTCCTCTACGCAGCCTGTTGTTAATTTTGAAGTTAGCTTGTGGATGCGCATTCCGCATTGCGTCGTGAAATGATAACAGGACAATGTTGATGGTCGCATGCATTCACTGATGTTCGCTGCGGTTGATTGTTGCTGCTTTAAACCGTTCTGCTGTCCCGGTGCTCTCATTCGGTCACAGTATTTTGATAATTAAATTAACTGTGTGCTATTTTTCGTTTTGAATTTCGCACTACGGTGCGGCTGGTCTGAGTCTTTATGAATTATTCACTTTATGGTCTTTATGATTATTCACTTCACAGGTCACATAGCACAAACGTTAAACATCGTTAGAAGTTTAAGGGTTAAACGTTCGCTGCTAAATTGTTCATTTGAATGGTCCGGTTGGCCACTCGCTCTGTCTGTTGGCGGTGCAATTTCGCAATTAATTTAATCGCGATGTATCCCACGGCGGCTGCCGCAAGTATGCAGATTGCTATCGTCTGTGCGTGGCTGTTTTCGGCTGTGCTGTTAATTGCTGCCGGCGCGACGATCTCGTCGCTGCTAAACCAACCCATTGTTGGTCGGTAATTAATGATTGCTGTGATCGATTTTTCTTCTGCCACTTATCACTCGACTTTTGCACTGTTAAAACTCAACTTTTACTCTGTTAAAAAGGTTAACTTTTTACTCGACTGGCGAGGGATCGCCATGATTTGATGTCTACTTGTACAGCTTAGACATCGAGGGACGTGGTATTAGCAATGTACTACTCGCCATGATTTGAGGTGTAAGAATGATTTTATAAACTCTCTCAGACATATTCTACCATGCATGCGGCGATGCCTACGTGACACTTTCTGCCGCAGTCAGCATAAATCGCAATCGCCTGTTCTCGGAACTTTGAACTCTTGCTAATTCTGCTGATCGCGCGCCTTGAATGTATCGTTAAGGCGGGCATCCACCACACAAGTTATGAAGTAAGCGGTGAATATTGCTCAATTTCGTATCCAATAGTGTTGTCAAATCGGAACTGTTTGGAAAACATTTCATTCCATTTATTATTATAACAGATAGATTGTTAAAAATTGGGTCATAAGCATTTAAGTCAATTATATGGAATAGCTTATGGTTCCCTATTTAAAAAAAAATATTTCCTGTATTTATTGTTAGAAGTCCTGGATTTTTTGTTAAATCTGAAATTAAAATAGTCGTTAATAATGATGTAAATAGAGCTGTGAGCAGGATAATGTGGAGTGTGGGAGCTGTCATGGTTTTACCTAAAATTATAAGATTCCATTAGTATGCAAGATAATTGATAACAATAAGGGCTTATTAAAAGAACAAAATAATGTTATTTTATTTCTCATTCGTTTGTTATTATTGATGAATATTCGTGCTTAAAATCATTGTTTTTTTTCTGTGACTACACAATTTTCTTTATTAGTCGATGTTGTTATTTATTGGGTTGATTATTTTCTTTATTTTTGTCTGTTAGGGCATATATTGGTACATAGTTTTTCTAATTGGGTTCCAATAAATTGGCTTCCTGGTTGAGATACTCCTTAATGGTGTCCATTATAGCGAAAAGATGGTCGGTTATTTCTTTCGTCATGTCACGATTCACGGCAATTCCTTTTTTTTTTTTTTTTTTTTTTTTTCTTTATTTTTGAGACTTTCAGCCTCCTGGGCTGGTTCGTCTCAGTAAAAACGGCCGAAACCATGCCGCAAAGTGCGCTTACTATCCATTTTACATGCACATACGGACAAGCAATTAACAATAAAACAATAAAACAAAAACAGATTTCGTCACAAGAATTTCTACGCATTTGAGCTTTTTTTTCCCCTGGTTTGACGAGGATGTCCGCTTGCCATGGCCCCAGGCCACAGATGGGGAATCCGCGCCACTCGAAGATGCCGACTGTTCTTGTTCCCCTTATCGCGAAGGGGAAGGAACAAGGATCTTCGATTTAATCACAAGTTTTTTGGTCAAATTTTAAAGTACAGATCGGCATCTTTCAAAAAACAGAGCAGTGCAGTAGTTTGTGAAGGGTCGTCGCCAAGCACATCTCGAATGCTCCCGCTGATCCCGTGTGAGTTCCGGAGGTTCTCATACTTTGGGCAAATACAGAGGATGTGTTCGACTGAATTGCGAACCTCGCACAAGTCACAAAGGGGATGAAAGGGTCCTCTGTTGAAGTTGTGTGACATGTTGCAGTGGCCGGTTCTTAACCTGGATAAGATTCGTTGCTCTCTCATCGTTTTGACGTCTTCGAATCTGGTGATGGATCCTTTGATTCTCCGGAGGAACAACGTCGCTTCAACGGACCATT
Source organism: Toxorhynchites rutilus septentrionalis (assembly GCF_029784135.1). Taxonomy (NCBI): domain Eukaryota; kingdom Metazoa; phylum Arthropoda; class Insecta; order Diptera; family Culicidae; genus Toxorhynchites; species Toxorhynchites rutilus. The sequence goes on from NC_073745.1 coordinate 169,156,874, forward strand.
TTTCCGCCCAAAAAGTTTTGAATGTGTTGGCGATCCATAGTCTGATGTCGTCTAGCGGTACTTTGCGCGTCAAAAGTTGTCCAAGGTGACCGATTCCAGCAAAACGGTCGGCCGCTTCATTGCCGGCTATGCCACTATGTCCGGGGACCCACATGAGGACTGTATCCGGCAGCAGATACCTCCTGATAGCTTGTATCCATGGGTGCCTAGTTATAGCCGCGCCAACGGCATCGATGACGCTAGCCGAGTCGGTAACTATCAGGATCGATTTGCTTGACGGTATAGTGGCAGCTTCAAATATTCCGGCAGCTTCGGCCGAGAAAACCTGGCAAATGTCGACGAGCTTCTTGCTGGAAATAAGAGAGTTATTATGACCGCTTACCCCGAAACCAACTCCTTGCATCCCTTTGGAACCGTCCGTGTAGCGAATTTCATAATTGTGATATTTTCTTGAGACAAGTTCGACAAAGGTTTGCTCCAGACCCACAGAGCTTGCCCCAGCTCGAAAGTTGTTCCTGATTGTATCATCCACTTGGACCACCGGCAACCTCCAGTCGTTAGTCCCAAACCAAAGCTGTTTAGCTATCGATGGGAGGTTTGAGTGTGTCACCTGCTGCAAGATTTCGTTCGTTAAAACAGTCAGGTGTGTCTCCTTACCTCCGCTGGTTTTAGCGAGAAAGCTCGCAGTTCTGGAAACTATCGCCGCGTCCACAAAAATGTCAAACGGAGGTTCTCCTATTTCGGCGCATACCGAGGCTGCTGGTGTTGATGGTAGCAGACCAGAGATAATCCGTAGTGCATTGTTGTAAATCGGTGATAGAGTTTTTAGGAGTTTATCTCTGGCCAAGCATGTCACTTCGAGACCGTAGGTGAGGCGGCTATTGATGATGGCTTTGGCCACCCGTAAACGGATCGTTCGGTTGTTACTCCGGTGAGGTTTGGAGATGGTTTTTAAGAGGTTTAACCGGGTGGCACAGCTTTTCTTCACCTCGTCGAAATGGTGCTGGAAGTTCAGGTTGCAATCGACCACCACTCCCAGGATTCTCAACGTTCTACGGCGGGGAATGCGGTCGTTGTAGATTTTGACTCCCGAATTGCAACCTTGGTGTTTGTGACTGCATACCACCATGTGACCACTCTTTTGCGCCGAAAGTCGAAAACCTCGTTCGACAGCCCATTTACCGATAGCATTGGTAGCTGCCTGGATCTTGATGCGTGGTGCCCTGTGCGTGTTCCCCACCACTACCAAAAGGATGTCGTCCGCATACGTGAATACGCATACTCCCTTCGGTATAACCCGGAACAGGCTGTTCATCGCTATCAGGAAGAGGGTGACGGCTAAGACGGAACCTTGAGGTACACCAGTTTCTTCATGAAAACGCCTGGAGCTGGTGTTCCCGACTTTTACCTCAAAGGTCCGGTTTGTCGCGAAGTTTTGAACAAAGTGCAGCAGGTTGCCGTCTACCCCCCAGTCAGCCAGTGTTTTAAGAACTAATGGAATCCAGGTTCGGTTGTACGCCTTCTCTAGATCCAGGGCTACCATCTCCAGATGCTGTCGATTTTTTCTGGCCTCAGCTACCACCTCTCCAAGGGATGCGAAATACGTGTTTGTGCCCATCCCCGGTCGAAAGGCAAACTGTCGGCAGTCCAACTTCTTGTTTTCGGTCAGGTAGGTGACGAGCCGTCGGTTCGCCATCCTCTCTAGGGTCTTGGACGTACAGGAGGTCAAGGATATTGGTCGGTATCCTTTCACGGAGCAGCTGTTCTGGCCGACTTTGGGGATGGGGATCACAATACTATGTCTCCATTCCGCTGGGAAGTCGTGCTTTAACCAGAGATCATTAAAAATGTCGAGGAGAGTGGTTTGACCTAACTGGGGTAGCTGCTTGATCATCTTATAACCGATGTGATCGGGACCAGTGGACTCCCCTTTGGTGGAGCGCAGAGCGACGATGAGTTCTTCGACGGAGAAGGGTTTGTTGAACGGTTTTCCAACCCGATCATTCGGAACCACGAATCGATCGACTGAGTTCGTGTCCGCTTTTTGTTGTCGGATGAACTCGGAATCGTATCCCGAAATCGAGGACAGTTCAGCAAAATATTCCCCTAGCATGTTCGCGGTGTCGACTGGATCGCTGTAGGTCGTGCCATTCGCTTGCAGGATAGGGGTTTGGAATCTTCTTTTCCCATTCAGCGCGTTAACACGTCTCCATAGGTCCGCAGAGGACTGACTTTCGTTGATGGATTCCAGGAAGCCGGTCCAGCTGTCTAGTTTGGCCCGTCTCACTATTCGCCTCACCCTTATGTGCTGCGCTCGGTATCTGTTCATTGCCGTTTCTTTCTCCGGACCATCGTGCCGGATTCGTTTTGTCGCACGCAGGAACTTCCTCCGTTTCTTGATTTCTTTTTTGATGTCCTCAGACCACCAGTGCAGCGCTCTCTTTCCAGGGTTGGGCTTTGTTTTAGGGATGGCGGATTCTGCTACCTCGATGATGATTTCGTTGAGCTTCTGCATGGAGGTCGGGTTGTCTCGGGCGATCAGGTGGCTGGAGGAAGTCCTGTAGAAATCCCAGTCAGCTTTGTCGAAAATCCACTTTGATCTTCGGGTGGATTGAGGCGACGGTGCGTTGAGGATAATTGAAATCGGATAATGGTCACTTCCGTGTAGGTCGTTTGCTTTATTCCACCCCAGTTTACCTACCAAATCAATACTGGCTGCGGAAATGTCGATGGCTGAACTGCTACGACTTCGACAGAAGGTGTCGGTATCGTCATTCAGGACCGAGAGCTCCAACGATTCGAAAAAATCAGCGATGATGTTCCCCCTTACGTCCGTTGCTTGCATCCCCCAGTTGTGGTGGTGAGCGTTGAAGTCCCCCAGAACGATTTTAGGATCCTCCAAGCTCTCAAGCACCTCTAGCAGTTTGCGTCTCAAATCCGGGATCTTGCCACATGGTAGGTAAACGGAGACAATAACTACCGGAATTGGAGATTCTATTCTGACCGCAATTATCGGTAGGTCGGTGTTGATCTGCTTGCGCTTATGGGGGATGCTCTTCTTGATGCCCAAAGCCACGGAATGTTGTAATACGGAGCCCAGCTTTGTGTACCATTGGTATTTACCGCCGAGGATCTTCTGGACGTTCGTTGGAGACACTCTGTTTATTTCTTGAAGAGCGATGACTAAAGGACACAGTTCCCGGTCTAGGATCTCCAGCTCTCCAAGGTTGTTATACAGACCATTGACATTCCACTGCAGGGCCAGGTTTGTTGATCTGGTGACTGTTGGACCTCGCTGGCGGTTGATGACGTGGTGATTACTCGGTGAAATCAAACTGTTGTCAGATACCAGACTCGATGGAGCACCCTGGGTGTTCGGAAATACCCTGGAACTCAACGGAGGTGAAGATGACGTTGTTGACAGGGGACCGGAGGACCCGGCTATAGCTGGTAGAAAGTCTCCAAGTCTATGTCTCCATGTGTCGTAGATAGCAGCATTGGATTGGGCTTCGACGGGCATGGACGGAACACCCGCGCTCTGAGTTGCCAAACGAGAGGGGTAAGGACGGATATCTCCCAGTGACCGACCCCCCGACCTGACGGTGGAAAAAAAATCAGCGGCTTGGCCCTTGGCGGAGGTTGTTGGGGATGGTAATGCCGAACGAGACAGAGGGAGGCAGCGGCCGGGTGGAATGGTTCCGACCGAAAGCCGCCCGCATGACCCGACGGAAGGAAAAAATAGTTCGGCTTTTTTAGGGCAATCGACTATGGTGGTTGGTTCTTCGGCGACAGCAATGACAGCAGGCCCTGTCTCAACGATGCAGTTGCACGACGTAGAAATCCCGTCCGTCGGGGAACAAGCGTTTCCGCCCTTGTGCGTCCCGAGATCATATACGACTCCCACGTGGTCCTTCAGGGAACGGGCGTTGTCGCCCTTGTGCGTCCTGAGATTTTGTGTTCCCGCGTGGTCCATCGGGGAACGAGCGTTTCCGCCCTTGTGCGTCCCGAGATATATTTCTACTCCCGCGTGGTCCATCGGGGAACGAGCATTTCTGCCCTTGTGCGTCCCGATTTCTCGTACAACGGAAGCCACTTTTCCCCGGCGCCGGGGGTTATCCGTCAGTACCGGTGGGGTTGTAACGTCCGCACTAACGGTGCCCCGGCTGCAGAGGGCTGTCGCGGAGTTCCGATTTTCTGCATCGTTTATCTGGTTCTTCGTCCTTGAGCTGCAGAGGTGGTCCAGTAGTTCCGGTGGGGGTGTAACGTCCGCACTACTGGGGCCCTGTATACCCAAGGCGCTGCTACTCGTATCATCCTCAGGTCGCGGCATGGGATGCCGGAGGTTGTCCGACGATTCCGGTTGGGCTGTAGCGGCCGCATCGGCGGGGCCCCGACTATCCCTTCCGGAGAGCTGACTAGTAGTATGGTGTGGAGCGACATGTGTGGATGTGTGTTGGTTCAGGTGAGGCATTGTGGGATACATTTTTAATTATTCGCTTCTGTCGGATGCCAGGGGGTAGCTGGTCGCTGGTTCGACCGACTGGTGTCTGGCGGCGACGTGGGCTGCTGGTCTGTGGCCAACTGTCTTTTGCGGATGTCCTTTGGCGGTTGAGTGAGCTGGGAGTCCGGTTTTCGTTTTTTCGAAGGCGTGGCGGGTGCGACTACGTTATTTTTTGGTTGAGAAGAACGGTATACTGGCGTGGGCGGCGAGGTGATGTCCTTAAATGTTGCCGTTTGATCGTCGGAATCGGCAATTCCGGCAGCCAATGTAAAAATGTGTTTAGCTTATATAAGTTTAGCGGATGCCTCTTCAAGGCTAGGGTAATATTCCATGTTTTAGCATTCATTTTTCATATCGTGTAACTGTGATAAGCAGAGGCTATAAAGCATGTCGTCTCTGCTTTTCTTATTCATTCTGGTTCTGAAAGGATAAAAATCGATTTGATTTACTTTCTTACACGACGTATGTTATTTTTGTGCAATTTCTTTCCATCTTCAGTTAGAAAGGTTTGTACTTGATCGTTTTGGACGATCGTCGATTTATACTGATCCTGTCTTTTTGATTTAACTCCCTGACGTTTTGATAAGATTTCTTGTCCTGCTTCGAGGTGCGGTGGTTCTTCACGCTGAGTATTGTGGTAAGTATGTTGTTTATTCTTATTAGTTGTCAATGTAACTACAATTTCATCATAGAGTTTGTTTCGTACATCCAGTAATTGTTGTCTGTCAAGTGGTCTTTCTTCGCCGTCTTTTATTTCGTAGAAGGCTTCCCGTGGTTTGAGATTGATAGAAGAATGTATTGCAATATTGTATAAAGTGCAGGATAATTGGAACATTTCTTTGAGAGTTAGGTTTTCATTTTTTTTTCCAAAATATATATTTTTATAAAGGCTCATATGGCGTTAGCCTCACGGGGCCGGGAGTTCAATACAATTTTTCTTATTATCTATGTTAGTAATATGTAACCGATTACTCGCGGTTGGCTCGAGGTTAGTATTACAAGTGTTTTCGTAATTAGGATGTTGCTGTCTCCAATGCTCTGTACGTGTGCCCGACACGGGATACTTCCTATTGGGATGCAGCTGACCATTAATCAGCAACGCCCCCCTAGTCTGTACCTCATATCTAGCGTGGTGCGTCTTTCTCGACTCGAGGAATCCAGGATAGAATGGTCTCTAGCCGGCGCAATCATCAGTTCGTGTAGAGTTGTCATGAGCGGTACAACCTTTGGCTCTTGTTGAATGATCAGTGGACTGCACAACCTTTGGCCCGTGTATCTGTAAAGAGTGTGTGTATGTATTGCCGCGACTAAGTAAAAGTTTATCGATCGGATAGGAGGGATATGAGACGGGGACACAACGAAGGAAACATCATTAAACGTTGACATCGGCGTTTCTGAGGAACAGGTATAGATGAAGCAGAAGATCAGGATCATGGCTACCTAAGATATCCCGAACGGGGATATCCGATTGTCTGCCTTGTGCTCTTAGTGCTCTAGAGAGCTGAGAGCGAGCAGCATGGAACGGGATACACGACCAGACAACATGCTCGATGTCGTGGTAGCCATCGCCACAATCACAAAGATTGTTTGCTGCGAGCCCAATGCGATAGAGATGCGCGTTTAGGTTGTAGTGATTGGACATAAGCCGAGATATCACGCGAATGAAATCACGACCTACATTCAATCCCTTGAACCATGCACTCGTCGAGACCTTAGGGATAATCGTGTGTAACCAACGACCGAACTCATCTCCACTCCACATGCGCTGCCAACTTACGAGCGTATATCGACGAGGAATGTGGAAAAAATCATTATGAGCAATTTGCCTTTCAAAAAGAGGTTTTCATATTTGTGTTTATTATATCTAAATATTTCGGCTAAAGTGGAATGAAACCTTTCCACTATTCCATTAGTTGCACTATGATTTACTGGGGTAAAGTATTGTTGTATGTTCAAATCGTTAAGCATTCCTCGAATTTCGATAGATTTCAAGGCTGGTTCATTGTCAGATACAATGAGCTCTTGCTGGCCATAAATGGAAATGTACTTGATTATTGCTTTCCGTATATCGGGCGTCGCTCTTGATTTGACCGGGATTAATGTTCCGAATCTGGAAAATTTGTCTGACTGAAAGAAAGATGCACGGTTGTGAAATAAAAATGTCCATGTGAACGATTTCTAAGGGTTTCTTAGGGATTGGCGTTCCTCCGAGAATATCCTTGTGTGGTTTTCTTTCGTATTTCATTTTGTTACACATTTTGCAAAGATTTATATATTTCCTTATTTTTATCTTTATTCTGGGGAAATAAAACTTTCTAAGAATTTCGATTTCGTTTTTATTAATTCCTCGATGAGAAGTTTCGTGAGTATTTTCAATTATCCGTTCTTGTTCTTCAACGTCGGGGATATCGATGAGTATTTTTTGGGAAATCTTCACACGTAGTTTTCGTTAACGATTTGGATGGATGGAATAAGGCACAAAATACAATTTTGTTTCCTCAGATCCATACATTCTTATATTAACATTCTGATTAGTCTTGGTACTCCAAAGTTTAATTTAGTTATTGTTCGTCTATGGACGTTAGGGAAAATTTCTTCATATGTTTCGAAATCTTCATCTCCTATTTTGAGGATAATTTGGTTATGGAAAAAGTTGATCGGAAGTTCGGTACATATTATGAATTCTGATTGATCAGTGTCAGCGGAATGAATTGAGCTGTTGTCTTCACTAGTTTCATTCATATTAATTTCCGTAGGAATTCTTGAAAGTGCGCCGACCACTACATTCTGTTTTCCTGGTCTGTGTTTTATTTCGAAGTCAAATTCTGTCAGTTGTAATCTCCACTTGACTAATTTTGAATTGGATGTTTTCAGATTAAGAGCATACGTAAGAGGTTGATGGTCGGTGTAGAGTGTAAATTTTTTCCCAAACAGGTACGGTCGGAAATGTTTAACTGCCCAAACTATAGCAAGTAGCTCTTTTTCTATGGCTGAATAATTTTCTTCTGTTTTGGTTAAAGTTCTACACTGAGAGAAATAATTAGTAAATATAACGAATTTTTTGGTAAATACTACCAATCTATAGTCATTTTCGACCGTACTAATAAACACATATGTCAAACAGAACCATGATTCGGAAGCCCAATATCGGCTACATTTTCTCGCCGAAAATGCACGTATCAGAATTATATCCTTATTATACCTCCGTATTGCCTTATGGGAACAATGAAAATTGTTAATACGCGCTTTTTTCACCAATTTTCAGATATGACAATATCCAAGCTTACTAATGTTATCGAGTAAAATATACTAATCTCTGGTAGGGATGCGGGTTTGTTGACAATATGTACAAAAAATTTGTACATTCTACTAATTTTGCATTACCAAATGTATTTAGTAGTTTTCGACCGAGGATTTTTCTAAGGGTAGATGCATACGCAACAGGACGGTCTTTTCCAATTTGTTCTTGGGATAAAACTGCTCCGATTGCGAAATTACTAGCATCAGTGGTCAGTATGAAGGGACGCTCAAAATCTGGGTACTGTAAGATATCACTCTGTGTTAATAAAGTCTTGCAAAATTCAAATGTCTTGATAAAAAGAGGGGTATGTTCTATTTGTTCTCCTTTTCGAAGTTGGGCGGTTAGTGGTTTGGTGATTTTGGCAAAATCTCGCACAAATCTTCTGTAGTACCCTAGAATTCCTAGGAATCCTTCCAACTGTTTCTGATTTTTTGGTAAAGGCCATTTCTGAATAGCGTATATTTTGCTGGGATTAGGTTTCACACCTTGATCAGTGACAATATGTCCTAGAAAAGAAACTTCCATTTTCAAAAATTCGCTCTTGTCTAGTTGAACTTTTAAATTGCATTTTTTCAGGGCAGCAAGGACAGTGACTACAGTTTTTTCATTGAGTTTTGTATAGTCAACAACTAGTCGCCATTTCTGTTGGCCGGAAGCATCAATTTTTTTTGGCACGATCCAAATTGGAGAACACCAGGGTGAAGTGCTCGGCTAAATAATTCCTTTAGAAACCATGTCGGTTATTTGCCGTTGCACTTCTTCTTTATGAATGAAGGGATAGCGATAACTTTTGCTATGAATAGGGATATGGTCTTTAGTTTCACACACACACTCCTAGTTACGAATCGTTCGTTCAGAGAGTCGCGTAGGATTTTGTATTTCTGATACGATTGCGATTAAATGCTCCTCTAATTTACTCCAAACTCCAAAAAATCGGCTAGAAAAAACGGCTGAACGTATCAATACGTATCAATATGGATTATTGGCTGTCAAAAACGTCCTGCGGTATTTTTTTTGAATTTTTATTTGTTCATAAAATTAGTTACAATCATCTGTTTTAAGTCAAATATGCGCCGTTTTGTTCGATGACTTGTTCCCAACGAGATGCCAACTTCATAATACCCCTGTTACAGAAGCTCGCTTCCTTATTGTCAAAAAACTCGGATAGCCAATTTTCACAGGCCTCTTTTGTGGCTATCTTCTCACTACCTAGCTCGTTCGCCATGGACAAAAACAGGTGGTAGTCACTTGGTGCAAGGTCCGGACTATACGGTGGATGCAAAAGAACCATCCGAGCTCCCGGAGCTTCTGGCGCGTCACCCAAGAAGTGTGTGGCCTGGCGTTGACATGATGGAATACAATGCGGTCTCTGTTTATCAAAGATGGCCTCTTCTTCATGAGTGCTACCTTCAAGCGGTCCAGTTGTTGGCAGTACAGGTCCGAATTGAGCGTTTGGCCATAGGGAAGCAGCTCATAATAGATCATTCCTTGACAATCCCACCAAACACACAGCAGAACCTTCCTGGCCGTTAATGAGGGCTTGGCCACCGTCTGAGCCGCTTCAGCGGGCTTCGACCACGACTGTTTGCGCTTCACGTTGTCGTAAGTGACCCACTTTTCATCGCCAGTCACCATCCGATTCAGAAACGGGTCGATTTTGTTGCGATTCAGCAGCGATTCACATGCGTCGATACGGTCAAAGATGTTTTTTGCGTCAACGTGTGTGGCACCCATACATCGAGCTTCTTTGTGAATCCAAGCTTCTTCAAATGGTTAATTACGGTTTGATGACTTATCCCCAGCTCTTGGCCGATGCTACGGCTGCTACTATGCCGGTCTTTCTCGGCTAATTCAGCGATTTTGTCGCAATTTTCGACGACAGGCCTTCCGGAGCGTGGCGCATCTTCGACGACCTCTACACCAGAACGAAAACGTTGAAACCATCGTTGTGCGGTGGAAATGGTAGTAGTACTGTAAAATATGTCGGATTTTCTCTTTATTTTGCTCCATATTTGCGACACTATAACTCACGAACGACTTAACCAAACAAAACACTGTCAAGGACTATATTATAGCGCGCAAAAATACCTTTCCAACAAGCTATAGTATGACTCGATACAATGAATACAACTAGAACTACGCGCTTACAACGACACCTCGCGGAAATACCGCAGAACTTTTTTGACAGCCTAATATATACAGCCATTCCATGCCAAAGCGATATAGTGGTCCTCAGATTTTCGTCGAAAGTGGTAGTTTTGTTCTTTATCGCAAATTATGAGACCCATATTTTTTTATTTCGGGTAGGGTGAAAAAATTTTTTTTCGAACCACCCTGAAATGGAAATGGGTAACCTAACGGGCTATCCACATACCGCGTGGACAAGCGTGGACATTTCTTATACCCATCCGCTTTTGTCCACGTGGACATTTCTAATTTTTTTGGAAAATAATTGTTGATTGCGTTTGAATTACGTTTCATTTCAATTTTTTGTTTTTTTAAACAAGAATATTTAAGGGTTGTTTCCGAACCATGATTAAATAGTTGACGTAGGATTACTGTGAGATATTTGTTGTATGTTGAATTTGAATATCTTCGAACAAGATATGATGATGTTCAGAAAATGAAGTAGTCACGGGTCGAGGTTATGTAATTTTGGATCGTTGAACACCCAAGTTGTCGCTCAAACTCAAAGTCGTCAATCAGTGGCCAATTTCAGAGCCCATTCACTTAGCTGATCTGCAGATTCATCATTCCATTGAAATAAATTTGGAATTGGTAGATGCTATTTGGTATCGTCTTAGCAACAATGATACACCTCGCCACTACAGAACACAAAACTAGGCTGAGTAGTGTACCTATGATCTTCCTGTGTAACTTCTTAGGAAATATTTGACTGGTCGGAAAACTCGCGCCGGTTTTAAGGAAAAACTTCAATATATATTTTCTACCGGTTTGTTCCACAATCTTTCGTCAAAAAACTATCATTGTGTTTTCTATACTATCCAAAGAGTCGCATTTCTTGCGATTAAGGAGGGACCCCTGTCTGAAAGGTAGGAAAGTAATGAACTTTCATGAATTTTTTCGAATGTTAGGAATAAAGTGAAATGTTTGGGTATTTTGGTTATCGTTCAAGGTATATTTGAAGGTGTATTTTCCATTTTTTGAGTGCACGAATAATGATTTTTACGTTGTTGACATCTGGATGCGTAGATGTTGTCTGCAATTCGGTACCTTTGGTATCGGATCTGAAGCAACGGGGTGTCGCAGAACAAATTCCAATAAATATTTTGAAACATTAGGACAATATCTAAAACGTTACATAGGGATTTTTTAAAATTCCAAAAATATCCAAAATGTCCGTCATTTCCTGATCCTGAGATCCTGTAGATCCTGAGATATCTATACCAACTGTTGAAAAAATATGGTTTCGAATAAAACGTGTTAAACATTCGTACAGCAATACTATATCCCTTGATCCCTCAAATATCACGAAATCCTTTTAGGACAACATGTCGGAGGGCATATGCTTCCCAAAAATGCCAAAAAAAAATGGGTGGGTTATATCTAAGATATAACCGCAAGGTTGACGTGGGATTACCTTAGCTTAGCAATCATGTGTTTGTATTGATTAAATTTTTGATTGAAAGAAACAATTTCCGAGTTCAATTGAATCCAATATATTTGCTTTGTGAGTAAAAAGATTATATGATGCCATGTAAGGTCAATTCATGCAATGTGATAGATTGTGTTCTTCATTACAAGTAAATTTAGGACTGTCATCATTTTACGTTTGGTATGATGACATCTTTGTTTTGAAGCCTTTGTTTGGCAAACACATTTCAGTCGTAACAAAAATGCCCCCGATTTTCATGAATATGCAATGCCAATTTCCCCAGGCACCTTGGTTCTGATGTCTGTATTGGGGAAACACATTTTAGTCGGAACAAAAATGCCCCCGAATTACATGTAGTGATCCCCGATAATCGTTCGATTGATCGATTAATCGAATACTTCCTACAGAAATCGATTATTAATCGAACGAATACTGCGCGACTAATAATGCGAACGAATAATTTACATCGATTCATCGATCCAAACCCAGAGAAGAAAAAAACCTACGGCCGCTGCATATTAATCCTGAAATTCAATTATTATCTTTGACGCTCCCCTAAACTTGTAAAAGAAGCTCAATGCCGTCAACGCGAATTGAGATTCGTTAACCAGTTTAGGGGAGCGTAGAAGATAATGATTGATTTTCAGACAGAATGAACACTTTTTTGATTCCAGATGGCTTTCTATGATGATGAGAAATGTTGAAATGAGAAATATTAGTATAACTAATTATTTCTCTAAGTGTAACGATTAATCGATTATTTGGGGCGATTAATCGTATCGAATAACAAACTGCTGAAAAGTATTCGATTAGCTAATGAACGATTAATTTCAAAAATCGGTGATCACCACTTACATGTATTTGCAATGCCAATTTCCCCACGCTCCATGGATTTGAAGTCTGTGTTAGGGAAACACATTTCAATCGGAACAAAAATACCCCCAACTTTTATGTATTTGCAATGCAGATTTCCCCAAGGCTGCTTGGTTTTGTTGGCTGTGTTGGGGAAACCGTAAATCGGTCCAATCAAAACAAGGCAGCTAGGGCGTTTTGATAACGCTTAACATTTTACAGTTATTCAATTGTTTCTCTAATGAAAAATAACATTTTACTAATCGCGATAGAAGCGTAGAAATATTTCCTATCAATTGATGCAAACATCTTTCCGATCCAGTAAGAAATGTTCGAGTTATAAGCATTCGGAATCTTTCATTTTTTCTTGCATGTTCTGTGTTTAGGTTTTCATTTTACCCCCCATATACTCCAGTTAGACGTAGTCCCACGTCAAAACAAAAATTCGATTTTTTCGTTTTTCCAGAGCTGGGTCCCCCCTTGAAAGAATTGGACAGTGGTCTGTATAAGTAATAATCTGAAGGTTCAATATCAGGTGACCACGGTGAGTGGAATAGCGCATTCCAGCCAAACTCCAAAATTGTTTCCCGGAATGTCAAAGAGACATGAGGCCTTACGTCACTCTGGTCTAACACGACGCCCATCAGATTGATTAATACTGAACGGATCACTGGCCTCGATTCGTCCAGTTGCGAACTTTATTTATTGTAATTTATCGAGTGATTGTTTTATAGAAGTTAATAATTCCTTTTCAATTCCACCAGACACAGAGCATAACTTTCTTCGAGAAAAGACCGGTTCTTAGAGTAGCTAAAGGTTTCTGTCCATTTTCCCAAGATCTTTCCATTCAAAATTGTTGTTACGTTTTGCAACAAGAACGACAAACGGAAGCTGAATAGAAACCCGCAACTAAGAAAACAATGTCGAGCATTTTTATATTACCATACTAACAGTATGTAGTGATATTTTCATCCTGGTGGAATGAATGATCCTCTACTAACAATCAGTCTTTAGAATGCAACACGGTGCTGATGCGCAACAAAATTTTTGTACCCAGTTAAGCTCCCACTCTTTGTGTACACTTGCGCTCTGGCGAATGAACACGCTCGAAACACAGATGGAATGTTTTGTTGTCAGCGCCCTTTTTGAGTTTTGAGTTTCACGCCGAATTTTGCGCCGTATTTCTATACTCCGCGCTTGAATCTGGATTGCTCTCTCTGTTGAGATATTTTTGCAAGAATGTTATGTGTATGTATGTGTGTGCACAGAAATAGACGCGCATCGCACAAGTCATGCCGAGGCAGTACAGGTCGGACTCGATTACATATAGTCGACCATTTTTTTCAACAATTATTTTCAAATCCTATACATAATCGAATCTCAAGAAAACTATTTTTTCATTAATGTATGAATGTCAAACATTAAAAGAAAAATAGCTTTTTTGTGATTCGATTATGTATTGGATTCGAAAATTAACGTTGAAAGTGAAATTGCGATTATATATAATCGAGTCTGGCCTGTATTCAGAACAGTGGTCACTAATGGTCACCATCGTATGACTGTTCATGGAGACGTATGTGCTGTGTCATTAATGAACATCATAAAATGAACAGTCAAAGAACCGTCGAACTAAAAATGTCATATGACATTTCGGCTTTTTTTCGTCCTATACATTAGATATTCATCGCCCCGTAATTAAACAACAGTGTTCACGGGGAACGCTCACCGCTGAAAACGTTCATTCAACACATTCGCACTTGATAGGGGAGAGTTCGACGGTTGCTTTGATATAGCAATCCGTCTGAATACCATCCATCGTGTATACGGATGTGTGAGTGAGCAGGTGGATGTATATGTGCAGCTACGCTTGAATGCAGAATAAAGGGAGAAAAAGAATGCACACCACTGCAGTTTTAATGTCAAATGACAATAAAACTACAGTCATATTAGCCGGAATTGAGGGATGGTTATGAGCACGAATGGTAGAATGGAAATAGCATATTTTCATCGCTCTTCTTGGTACGGTCGACAGAAAGAGAAAACATATAAACGTTCAATTGAAAGTCGTGTTTGCGGCTGTGCGTTTATTTCTGATGTGACTGTTAGAACCGAGCAATGCATTCTTGGTTACATTCGCAATACATATTGAGCCGTAACTCTTGAGCAAGGGCAGTATGTGATGGTTGAGAGAAATGTCGACCGTTTACAACACTGATTCAGAAACCATACGCAGCGCAGCGCTAGAGTTTTATTTTCATCGGCGCGCGTTCAAAGCAAACACGTGTTGTTTCTTGGTGCGAGGTGCACAAAATTCATAAACACGACAGCGCAAAATGTACGCGGCGCAGAATTCAGATACCAAACATCTCTTCTATATACACACACACATACACATCAAATTCTAGTGCCCGCTGTGTATTCGCTCGTTCTAAGCAAAGCATAAAAACAACAGCGCATCTCCATACGAACCGTATACGCTTGTGCGAAGAAAAATATCTCAACAGAGAGAGCAATCCAGATTCAAGCGCGTAGAAAATATAGAAATACAGCACAAGCACGGCGCAAAATTCAGCGTAAAACTCAGCGCAAAACTGGGCGCAAGAACGGCGCTGACAACATTTCATCTGTGTTTCGGAGCGTGCATCCTGTCGAATCCTGTCGTAGAGACGCGGGCTGATCCGTCCGTTCAGTACGTTGCAAAAAAAATGTTATGTCTGCAATTTTGTGCCTGCTGCTGATGGTATCCAGATCTACCAAACAGCAGAGATCTTTATATGGTGGCCGGGGTTCTTCTCTCCATCCCAGATTTCTCAGCGCAAATTTGAAGAACTTCTTTTGAACATTTTCAAGTCTGAATTTGTAGATCGTACTGCGATCGCCACACCACACTAGCAAAGTCGAGTTTGGATCGTACAAGGCAGGTGTAAATTTTTAGGATTGTGTGCGGTTCGGTAAAGTCCTGCCTGAAACGACGAGTGAGTGCAAATAGTTTCAGCGCTTCTTTCCGATTCGCTCTAATTGGCAATTAAACGAAAGAGATCCATCCATCGCCTAAGTCACGAACATTCTCTACTTGTTGTAGATTCGAGCATTTGTTAGGGTTTACGCTCAGTCCATTGTTCTCGACGATCCTCTCAAAATTGTCCAAATCCTGCTGAAGCAGATGACAGTCAGCGATGTGTTTCACTGACTGGAAAATCTTTAAATCATCCGCGTAAATAAGCACTACTGCGCTGGTCAAGAATGATGGAAGACTATTCATGACCATGACAAACAGGATAGGCCACGAATGATTGGTCGATTGGTCGAATCAATTAGAAACGAGAATCTTACAGATCAGACGTAATGTATTTAAGAAAAAATCATTTAACATGACGACGTGGAAATTATATCTACCCCGTGGTCAAGCGTGAACAGTTTCGTAACCGCTAAATTCCCCCGGCCCCTCCCACGTTGTATGTGGACATCCCGTAATCAAAAAAATAAAACGAGTCTAATATTTGCGTTAAGGAACAAACCTACCAGTTTTAACAAAAATCTGTGAACCACTATATCGGTTTGGTATAGAATGACTGTACACATACACATTTTATGTAACAAGAACACAATAACATTTTTGTTTATGGGTTATTGTTGGTTTTCGGGGTCTGTTATTATTTTATGTACAAATATATGAACTTGTTATGTATGTAATCTTGATTTAAATGAAATAAAAAGATAAAATACATTTTAAATGATAAACTATGTTACTTATTTTATAAATATGGAATCAATCCGATTGAATTTGTATTAGAATAATTGTGTCGCCTAGTTGCAAAACCAGCCAGTTCTACAAGTTTGAGAAATTCGTTTTTAGATTTTTTTAGACCTTAGATATATTTTTCACTTATTGGTAGTGAGAATCAATATCGATCGATTCCCTATAAAATACAATTTGAAAATCATGATGTGCTGCAAAACCGGTGGCATGATGTGTAGCAAATTCTTTCCTGTAAAATTTTTATTTTTGGAGTTGGCCGGTTTTGCAACTAGACGACTCAATTGATTCTTTATACGGCTTTTCGTTTTGCGGCCAAGTTTCGTGGGTGTATAGTGTGAACTACTAGTGAAACAACATAACGCATGAATTTGATGAATCATTAAATTTGATTCTTATGCAGGTTCTTTTTTTCATTCACAGGCATCGTAGAGGACTGGGATGATCCGAGATTGTTTACCTTAACCGCTTTGCGGCGACGTGGTTTTCCGGCGAACGCTATCAATAATTTCTGTGCGCAAATGGGAGTAACTGGTTCCCAGAGTTCAGTGGATCCATCAGCCCTAGAAGCATGTGTTCGAGATGTACTAAATGTCAAAGCCCCACGCACACTGGCAGTGTTGGAACCACTGAAGGTTACTATAAAAAACTTTCCTTACGAAGCTCCACAGCAGATCGTGGTGCCAAATTTTCCTGGCTATTCTGAAAAGGGTTCACATAACATCTGGCTAGATAAGCTAATCTATATAGAGCGTTCGGACTTTGCTGAAATACCACCAAAAGGTTATCGCCGTTTGACACCTTCTCAATCCGTTGGACTCCGTTACGCCGGTTTAGTTATAACAGTCAACGACATACTGAAAGATCACGAAGGATCTATAATTGAACTCGTGTGCATTTGTGAAACCAGTGACGCTGCCCAAAAACCACATGCGTATATACAATGGGTATCAAACCCACTAGAGATTGAGGTACGTTTGTATGAAAAACTTTTCAAACATATGAATCCTGAGGATCCAAATGAAGTACCAACTGGATTTCTGAGTGATTGTAACTCTGAGTCATTGAAAGTTGTCACTGCGTATGGAGACAGGTCAATCGAGAGCGCTAAAGTTTACGACCAATTTCAATTCGAGAGAATCGGCTATTTCACCGTAGATCCTGACACACGTGAAGGTCATCTAGTTTTCAACAGAACAGTAACGTTGAAGGAAGATTCAGGGAAAAAATAGTGTCGACCAGTGTATTTTTGTCTTGGCAGTAATAAACTAAGAATTCGAATTACTATTCTAATGGACATATTACTGATTTCGAACGCAAAGCTCTAAGTTTAATTAATCTGTTGAGTGAATTTATTTTGGCATACGATGACAACATTTGGCGTGTGGAGGAATTTATCAAGACCGCCTCTGTGTACACGACTTAAATGGTGCAGAATGACGTGAATTTGTATGAATAAAATGAATAAATATGATTGATTCCTTGGTGCAAATCGAATCTTCCGCTCAGGGTGCGAAATCTTCATTCGACACCACTGATGGTAGTAGAACAGAAAATGCACAATTGCTGAGATCTCTCATCATCGAATTAAAAGCAATAGTTAAAGAACATCAATATTTCCCCAGCGACAAAATAGGTTGTTTATCTTGCTTCAAGAACCATGGAAATGAGTTACATTTTTTCCTTGTCACTCTTGACCTAGCATTTTGCATACAAAACAGGCGTAATATTGAATGGTATGGGTGCATTCTACGAATTGTTATTTTATTTTTGCGTGTTATTAAGATTTTGAGAAACCACATGATTATTCAGCCATTCCATGCAAAACCGATATAGTGGTTCTTAGATTTTCGTGAAAAGTGGTAATTTTGTTCTTTATCACAAAACATTAGACCCGTATTTTTTATTTTGACGTAGGACTACGTCTTTCATTTCTATACCGGGGTGTAAAATCAAAGTTTCGAAAACGAAAGCGTTACGCCGGAGACCGAGATTTTGAGCGTTAATAGCTCCTAAACAACTGAACGAAATGGTATGATAAACACTTCTTTCGAAAGATAAAATGTCTACGCGTTATATACTTGTTACATTTTGATCCAAAAACTTGTTTCAATAGTCCTAAAATTGCTTTCAAAACAGGCTATTGAAATCACCAATCGGTATATAAGCGAGCGGCGCTCGGAAATCCACTCAGTTCTAATTGAACAGCGATTGGAGCATGTTGTCGCTGTTGCGGTGAAGCTCTTTATTTATCATGAAAGCGCGGATGAAGGGTTTCACCAAGAGCCTGTTTGTGCACCCTAGGCCAGAAGGGAATCTATCAGGAGGAGAGTGATGCCACAAACGGTTCCCTGGGAAGACATCGCTACACACACATACACGCGCGGCTATTAACAGGTGGTTATCGAGTTGGCATTAACCACTGGTGGGCTTCCAGTATCGAGGAAAATGTGGAAATATCTAATCGTTACTGAAAATAATCTGCCAGTTCCTTTGGGAATTTTCAAAATATATTCATGTGAAAGAGTTTAATTGAATGTTTTCTATCCATGTAACACTGTGACCAAATATGTTTCAATCAAGTGCTATTACCAGGTGGTTATCGAGTTGGCATTTACCACTGGTGGGCTTCCAGTATCGAGGAAAATGTGGAAATATCTAATCGTTACTGAAAATAATCTGCCAGTTCCTTTGGGAATTTTCAAAATATATTCATGTGAAAGAGTTTAATTGAATGTTTTCTATCCATGTAACACTGTGACCAAATACATTAGGTTTTGTGATTTTTCAATCAATCGCAATCAACAGGATATCTTCTGAAGATTATTCTTCCCCATCAGTAGGATATTTCCGTATCCAATATTGGATGCATAAAACCTTGTGCCTCCAACGTAACGCTCTCGTTTTCGAAGTTCTCCAAATATTCATTCATTCAGAATGAATTCAGATTCAACTTCATACAAATGATCTCTAAATCAACGATAGTCCTACGTCACCCTTGCGGTTATACCATAGATATAACCCACTTCCTGTTTTTTCGTTAGGGTGACCAATTCTATTTTAGGGTGGTTCAAAAAATTAATTATTTCCTCTTTTTCCCAAAAATGTCTTTTTTTAAAATTCATAGCTTTTGAACCACTGAACCGATTTAGATGATCGACATATCAAATTGAAGCCAATGAGCTTTTGTTAAAAAATATTGAGCTTGCAAAAGCTATGGGTTTTGTTTTCATAATTATTGATTGTAATTGCTTTTTGTTGTTTTCATGGCTTTAGAATAGAGGGCGCTATATTTATTTATATTTTTTCTGGAAAGCTGAGTTTTTTTTACATAACATATTCCGATTTCAGAGATGCTATTTTTTCGTTTTTTAGATATGATTTTTCAAAGTTAACCGGTGGTCCAAAAAATCATTTTCCCCCTTTTATCCTAAAATGACTTTTTGCTTTCAAGAAAAAACATAAAAAAATATAGTGCCCTCTAGTCCAAAGCTATGAAAACAACAAAAAACAACTACAATCAATAATTACGAAAACAAAAACCATTGAGTTTGGTAGTTAGATATTTTTAAACAAAAGGCTAGCTCATTGGCTTGAATTTGATATGTCGATCATCTAAATCGATTTAGTGATTCAAAAGTTATGTTTTTTAAAAAAAGTCATTTTTGGGAAAAAGTTGAAAAAAATGATTTTTTTAAGCGTTTCCATTTTTTATACATTTGTTCTGTCCATTTGTGTGCTTTCCCGAACAGAGCTGTCAATAACGAGCAACTCATCGACGACCAACGGAGGGGAAATCGTAGGATCTAAAGTCTCCGTGAACAAAGGAAAAGTAGAAGAATGAAGGTATAAATAGTGGATCTCGCTGAGGCAAGCTTTCATTCGGCATCGGACTGTTGAGCATTCCAGTTCACTTTGCTTTCGCTGCGCTTCGATCTAAGATTGGACCCCACCAGTGGTAATCCAACTTGGATATCGTCGTTGGGTTTTTCTGTTCATTTTTCGCGTTATTCGTATCGTGTGTTTTTCTTTCCGCGTCATAAATTGGACGCTTCGCGTAGTGTGTGATGAGCAAGAAGAAGAGGAAGGCAGGCTCGAGCCCTGCAAAAACGAACGCATTGCCAGTGGCAATAAAATTTCTAGGCAAGCGTCATCTAATGATGCACTCGATGTTGGTGTAGTGAAAAGCGCTCGCACTGAACCGTGCCCTCGCGAGTGGGACACCGCATCGAATAACAGCGGAGTAGGCGATTTCGGCGCGTCGGTCGAAAATGTAAACGCCGTTACCCAGGCAGCAATCAAAATCAAGCTCCCCCCGCTGGTGGTGAAGGCGGTGACTCTTGACAAACTCATCAGCGAATTCACATCGATGGGTATTGCAGCAGAGTACAAGCTGTGTGACATAATTCAGTCTTTTTCCAAGCAGTTAAGATTGTAAAAAATATAATTGAAAAAAATTGAACATACGAAAATAAATTGCGACATACGATCAGCTAGTGTATTGTTTTGCGAAGGCAATAATGAATCATAAGTCATTTATCGTCAACTGATTCTACAATGAAAAAACCAATTCAGAGATTATTCCACTAAGCAGTTGTTTCTAAAGTTTCACAGCATTATAGAATAATATCCGAAGGTATAAACAAGCGACCTGTATAAAATAACAGCATAGTTCTACGTCAACAATGCGGTCGTATCTTGGACACAACCTCCTATAATTTTTTTGACGTAGGACTACGTCTTTCATTTCTATACCGGGGTGTATAACCAAAGTTTCGAGAACGAAAGCGTTACGCCGGAGACCGAGATTTTGAGCGTTAATAGCTCTTAAACAACTGAACGAAATGGTATGATAAACACTTCATTTGAAAGATAAAATGTCTACGTATCATATACTTGTTACTTTTTCATCCAAAAACTTGTTTCAATAGTCTTAAAATTGCTTTCAAAACAGACTATTGAAATCAAAAATCGGTATATAAGCGAGCGCCGCTCGTAAACCCACTCAGTTATGATTGAACAGCGATTGGAGCATGTTGTCGCTGTTGTTGTGAAGCTAATTTCGTTTATCATGAAAGCGCTGATGAACGGTGTCACCAAGAGCCTGTTTGTGCACCTAAGGCCAAAAGGGAATCCATCAGGAGGAGAGTGATGCCACGGTTCCGCTTGAAACATCGAAGCAGCCGCCACACACACACACACATACACGCGCGGAATTCTCGTTGCTATCATCGTTGCTGAAAAATAATCTGCCAGTTCCCCTGGGAATTGAAAAATACATTCATGCGAAATAGTTTATTTTAATGTTTTCTATCCATATAACACTGTGACCAAATACATTTGGTTTTGTTATTTTTCAATCAATCGCAATTAACAGGAAAGCTTCTGAATATTTTTTTCCCCATCAGTGGAAATTTTCGTATCCAATATTGGATGCATAACATGAAAAACGGAAAATGTTTCACATCGCGAAAATCAAGTCATTTTCGAGCGATTATTTGCTTTCTACTCATACAATGCTGCGACCAAATACATTTCGTTTTGGATTTTTTCAATCAAGTGCGATCAACGTAGGACCACGTCTTTCGGCAATTTATTAGAGGTGCAATGAATCTTTAGGAATTCCCACTCTACGCGCACTGGCAAACAATGTTTACTCAACAATTTCTCAAACTAGAAATGGGTGTTGTGAGAAAGGATTAGCGAACGCGAAAACGACAAACGGGAGAAAGATACGTTTGGAGGTTGAAGGAAATTGGCAGAAAACTTCTTCATTCTATCATTCAAATAATGTGATTCATACCACATCGTTTTGCCAGAAAGAGATTATCGGTAACGAATTATTTCGAAACCACGATTTTCGCTAAATGCTCCTTTCAGTTCGGCCTGTAGAAAACTTTTCTGTACTCTAATCCATCAAATTTGGAGCCCTGAAAAGGACCGTTGATTATATGCTAAGCTAATAGCACGCTCTCCTCGGATACGATGGGCCAGCTGGATGTCCTTGGGCATGATGTGACGCGTTTTGCATGAGCACACAAATTGGTATCTTCGAACAAGCCTCCTGCAGCGTCATAGCCGCGGAACTTTGGAAGCGCAAGTCGGTTTTGAAGTCCTGAGCAATTCCACGAACCAAATGCTGCAAAGGTAGCTTTCGGATCAGCAATTCGGTCGACTTCCGATAGCGATGAATTTCACGCAAAGTTCCCGGTCGATAGCGATGTGGCTTCTCCACCTATCCTGCTACTGGTGCGCTTATCCGAGCTGACTTCGTGTGCCTTACCACCGAATGACTAACGAGCTGTCTGCGAAAGACTAACGAGCTCGAGTCCTCACGGTGCGAGAGTAGAGTAAGAAATGAACGAAAGCAAAGGAAGCGTCATTTTATAAACCATAAAAGTATAGAATCTAAATCCCACCCTTATCGATTATTGCTCAGTCGCCGAAATTTTCGCACTCAGAGAGTTCATTCTCCTCTAGTTTGCCTTCCAAATTGCCATCGTAAACCACACCTTCTCTCGATTCAATCACACACGAAAAGCATACTGAAATGATATTCTGGTGGTGAAACCGATTAATTTTTCGTGAGGCGTCATGCACAAATTACGTAACGCGATAAGGGGGGGAGGGGGTAGATGTTGCGTTACTTTCTGTTTATTAGAGATAGGAAATTGCGTTACGAAAGGGGGGGGGGAGAGATGGTTCAAAATTCGGATTTTTAGCGTTACGTAATTTGTGCACGACGCCTGAGGACATCGACAAGACAACATCGTTACTGAACGAGCTGAACGGCGAGGGATCGAGGGATTCATTACCTGGCCTGACCTGACCTGAAATGCAATCAGTTTGTTTTAACTGTGAGAGAGCGCAGAAAAGCCGATGCTGATACTCTCGTGAACAAGAGAGTATCAGCATCGAAATACGGTTCCTCGGGAAGACATAGAAGCAGCCGCCACACACACACACATACACGCGCGCAACTCTTTTCGTTTGCTGGTTATCGAGAGGAAACCTGGAAAGAAATGATCGTTACTGAAAAATAATCTGCCAGTTCCCCTTGGAATTGAAAATTACATTCAAGCGAGTTTATTTTAATGTTTTCTATCCATATAATACTGCGACCACATACATTTGGTTTTGTGATTTGTCAATCAAGTGCAGTTAGCAGGAAAGCTTCTGAAGATTATTCTTCAGAACAAGGTTTTTTGTATCCAATATTGGATGCATAAAACCTTGAGTCTCCAACGTAACACTCTCGTTTTTGAAGTCACCCAAATATATATTTATTCATTCATTCAGGATGGATTTAGATTCAACTTCAAACAAATGATCTCTAAATCAACGATAGTCCTACGTCATTCTTGCGGTTATACCATAGATATAACCCACTTCCTGTTTTTATTCAAATCGTTTATTTTTACAGGCAACCTATGCATTTAAAGGAGCCGAAATCCTTACTGTATTGTTACTAGTATATATACATTTTTCCTTAATTCTAATGTTAATAATATAGGAAACCGATTACTCGCAGTCGACTGGAGTTTACAAGGGTGACATATTTTCTTCAGGAAAAGGAGGGGATATGAGCATATGTTGACAATGATCACACTCATCACACTCAATTCTTGAACCTATCTTATATCTAATATGTATTTACATTTCATCTTATTCTTAAGAAGGGATCCGATCTCTCACAAAGGAAAAACTAAGGGTATACAGACAATCACACACGAAGATCGATAGCTTTAAGGAATACATATATTTGGGACATGTAATCAAGGTCTAACCGAGCCAACACGTCTCTCACCGGCACCATGGGCCGCCTTCCTCGGGCCCGAAGGGTGACTTCTAAATTCGATCTGGCGACAAGATACAGCTCGCACGACCAAACAACGTGCTCGATGTCGTGGTTACCTTGGCCACAAACACAAAGATTGTTGTCGGCAAGATTAATACGAAAGAGTAGCGCATCTAACGAACAGTGATTGGACATGAGTCGGGAGAAGGTGCGAATAAAGTCCCGACTCAAGTCCAGACTTTTGAACAATGGTTTGAGGCTAACCTTAGGGATAATCGAGTGGAGCCACCGGCCCAATTCATCTTCGTTCCATTTGCGTTGCCAGTTAACTATGGTATTTTTGCGGACTAAAGAATAAAATTTGTTGAAGGCGATTTGACGCTGATAAATATCGCCTTCAATTGCACCTACCTTTGCTAATGAGTCAGCCCTCTCATTACCCGGAATTGAGCAATGTGGAGGGACCCAGATAAAGGTAATGACATAACAGCGTCTGGATAAAGCACTCAAAATTTCTCGTATTCTCTCAAGGAAGTACGGCGAGTGTTTTTCCGGCCTCACTGAACGGATAGCTTCGACAGAGCTAATACTATCCGTTACAATGTAATAGTGTTCAACAGGTCGTGAGGCGACGCTGTCCAGCGCCCAGTGTATTGCTGCCAATTCAGCAATATACACTGAGCAAGGATTCTGAAGACTGTGGGAGGTGCTAAAAAATTCATTGAACACTCCAAATCCTGTGGACTCATTCATAGAGGACCCATCAGTAAAGTACATATTATCACAATTGATATCCCCATACTTTGCATCGAAGATCGTTGGAACGATCCTCGATCGAAGATAATGTGATGTTCCATGGATATCCTGCTTCATAGACAGATCAAAATGCACAGAGGAATGTAGTCAGGAAAACAAACACGGTTGGGAATATACGAAGAAGGATCAACCTGCATGGAGATGAATTCATGATATGAACTCATGAACCCAGATTGAAAATTTAGCTCGATCAGCTGTTCAAAATTTCCGAGCACCAATGGGTTCATAACCTTACACCGGATGAGGAACCGAAGAGATAATAAATTGAAGCGATCTTTTAGTGGGAGTACACCTGCCAAAACCTCGAGACTCATGGTATGCGTTGAGGGCATACATCCCAACGCAATACGGAGACAAAGATACTGAATTCGCTCGAGTTTAATGAGGTGTGTTTTGGCAGCTGATTGAAAACAGAAACTGCCATACTCCATCACTGAGAGAATAGTTGTTCGATACAACATTCTAAGATCTTCTGGATGGGCTCCCCACCAAGTGCCGGTAATTGTACGGAGAAAGTTTATTCTTTGTTGACATTTTTTACTCAGATACCTAATATGGGCCCCCCAAGTACATTTGGAGTCGAACCAGACCCCAAGATACTTGAATGCCATAGCATGAATGATCGGTTTACCCAAAAGTTGAAGCATTGGTTTTGCTGGTTTATGCTTCCTAGAAAAAACCACCATCTCTGTTTTCTCCGTGGAGAATTCGATCCCTAGCCCAATGGCCCAGGTTGAAAAATTGTTCAATGTATCTTGTAAGGGTTCTTGCAGGTCGGATTCGTGTCTGTGTCTGGTGTCTGTCGTTGGACCACTCCATCATCTGCAAGTTGTCTTAGGCTGCAATTTTGTGTAAAGCAATTGTCAATGTCGCTTACGTAGAAGTTGTACAAAAGGGGCTTAAACATGAGCCCTGGGGGAGTCTCATGTAAGAAACCCGACTTACTGCCGAATCTCCGTGAGAAAAGTTCAAATGTTTCTCACAAAGCAAGTTATATAACATTTTATCCAATAGAGTTGTTCATGCGTTAGAACCTGAAGAATAGTTGGACATCTCTTAAGTAGCAAAGAAGCGCTGCTACTCTTGCTGGGTCATCGCTTAAGATGTCTCGTACGCTCCCGCTGATTCTGTGTCCTAGTTCTTCTCGTGAACTTACTTCTGCTGGTGCATTAGGTCTATCTTCTAGAATAGTTACGTTTGAAGAATCTACATTGCTATCATCAGTTGCATTTGACACTATCAATTTTAAATAGGTGGATATGTCTAACTGAATCTTTAGATAACATCTGAACCTTTCTATTCTATCACTGTGAATTCTTCTGGACTACAATTTGATATAAGCTTACTATCCCTAACCATTTGGCTCGGCGACGTCGATCAGAGTATCCAGTACTTTTAAGCTTTTGTTTCTTGTCCCTATCCCTCACTTCTTCCAAAATCATATTATCTTGGAACCTTGGAAAGCTGGGAGTTTGTCTGTCATGACTTGTGGCGTTGAATTCTACATCAATACGTACATACGCAGATCTTATTTCCAATCCGTATTTTCAGCTTGACTAATCTTGAGATGTTTTTTTATCATACTATTCATACTTTCGACTTCTCCATTTGCCACATACGGTGTAGTTTTACTCCCTTCTATCCCAAATTGTTCGCAAAAAACTCAGAAATTCCTCACTGATAAACTGCGGTCCGTTATCTGTTTTTAATGTTTCTGGCATACCAAAACGATAAAAGGTATTGCTGGTAGAACACCTGGAACCGATAAGCTTGGACACGTAAAACCCATCTTTCAATCCGAAGGCATGGTTTAGATAGATGGCTGAAGAGAAAATTCAAAGGCTTGCAATCCGTTTTAATTTGAAGTTCGTTCCTAGCAGATAAAGACGAAATTTCTCGATGGCCCATACCAGAGCCAGAGCTTCCCTTTCAGTTTGAATTTTTTTTTCTAATTCGGTCAGAGACTAACTAGCAAATGCAATGATTCTCTTCTCGCGCTTTTAATTTTCCTGTAGTAAAACCTCTTCAAGTCCGGTAGGGCTTGCATCTGTAACTTGGACACTCGTATCCTTTGGATCGAAGTAGCCAAGAAAACCTACATTAGCTATTTCAGACTTGATAGCTTCAAAAGTGGATTGATGTTCCTCTTTCCAATTGAACGAAACTTCCTCGCGCAAAGGATTCCTCAGTGGATCACTTTTGTTAGCAAGATTTAGTACAAACCTTCCATTAGTTCCAAAAAAAACTACGCAGTTCAGCAACACTAATAGCAGGACGGAATTGTTGGATAGCTTGAATTCTACTATCAGTTGGTATCAGTGGTTTGTGTTCGGATTCGGATCTAAAAATCGGTATTCGGTCGTCGGTTCTAGAATTGTGGACTGTATGAAAATCTTACACTTGTAGGTGTCCACAAAGGATTACCACTGGTGGGGTCCTATCATGGATCTACAAGCTAAGTCCGGTCGGAAACAAGGCACAACGTTTGAAAATAACACACTTCGGTAGTTTAACTTATTTAATAGCTCTACTTTTAATATTGTCGATTTGAATGTTGGAATAAGACTGAAATTTATGCATTTGCACACGCGCTCGCGTTGCTCACAGAATTGTTGTTGCAGTTGTGTGCGTTTCTGCACTCCCTAGGGGTGGGGCTTATGGTTTACGCTCATACACTCGGCGGTAGACGGAACATTCTCCCCCGGGTGATGTATCACATCAATGACACAAGCTGGATCCATTAGAATTGTCCTCGGTTGGCAACACTGAAACCTTGGTGATTGGTCGCCTGTACGTTGATCCGTCTGCGAAGACATCAACTGTTCGAACCAGACCATCATCGCCGGGATAGACGCATGTAATTCGACCCAGTTTCCAATTGAGTGGCGGCAGATTTTTGTCATGGAGTAGGACGATCATTCCTGGACGAAGATTTGGCATCGTTCGTAGATTATTCTTTCGTGGTTGAAGAGTGTTGAGATAATCTCGGGTCCATGCGCGCCAAAAATGTTCGCGCATCAGCTGCAAATGTTGCCATCTATCTAATCGGGTAGCCTTTACATTTTCCAAGGATGGTTCTGCTGAAGTTTAAAGGTCTGGCGTTTAAAACTGCTTCAATCTCAATTAAAACAGTGGCCAACTCTTCAAAAGTCAACTTTGCGGTTCCGGCAATTCTTTTCAAATGCGTTTTTGCAGATTTAACAGCGGCTTCCCAAAGTCCACCAAACTCTGGAGCATCTGGTGGTATGAAATGCCATTAGATTTCACGTTGCTGACAGAATTGTTGAATTCGATTTGAATCCTGCTGGTTTTGGAATTGTCGGTAAATTTGATTGAGTTCGTGGTGGGCACCTCGAAAGTTAGATGCGTTATCGGAATGTATCTGTTGCACTAATCCTCGTCGTCCAATTAGTCGTTTGAGAGAGGCGATGAAAGTGTCGATCGAGGGATTGGAACCTGCTTCCATGTACACAGCTTTAGTTGACATACACACATATACTGCAACGTATGCTTTAATTAATCTCGGACGTCGTGCTCCTTCCTTTATCCAAAATGGACCGACATAGTCGACACCAGTTACTGCAAGTGGTGGGGACGGAACTACACGAGATCTTGGCAGGCTCCCCATAAGCTGTGTAGTATCGGTCGTATTTGTTCGGAAGCAACGAATACAACTGCGGGGCGGGTTACCTTACGAACTGTAGATCGAGCGTTAAGTAGCCAATATCATCGCTGCTGAATGGCATTGATAAGTCCTGTTTGGCCGACATGGAGTAATTCTTCGTGCATCGTTCTTATGAAAGCTTTAGTTATCGGATTCTTATCGGGTAAAATAATCTGATGTTTGGAAGCAAAAGGCTATGTTGAATTATCCAATCTGCCTCCAACTCGAAGCAAGCCATCATTGTATACTGGTCTCAAATTTCCTATTCGTTTACACGGTTGATTGGATAGAACTCATTGAATCTCATCACTGAGATGTATGTGATGCAAAATCTTAAATATTGCATCGGTTGTTCGTCGTAGCTCGATGACAGTGTGATGATTTGATTTTCTGCGATCTAGCGGATTTTTCTGTCGGCAGTTATTGACAAATCGAATAATATGCGACATAATTCGTTGAAGTTTGCGAAAATTATTGTGTTTGTGTAGGAAGCATGAAGGTTCTATACTTAGCGTTGATGTTGCTACCACAGCTGTTAACTCGGGCAGGAGCTGATCTGGAACATGCGCTATTTCGTCGACGGGATAATCCGGACCTTCGAGGAATTTCGGTCCGTTCCACCAAAGGTAGTTCTGGCACAATGTTTCGGGTAATTGTCCTCGTGAAACTATATCTGCTGGGTTCGATTGGGATCGTATATAGTTCCACTGACATTCTGCGGTGAATTTACGAATTTCTGCGATGCGATTACGGACAAACTGTTGAAGTTGATCAAGCGGTTTTCGCATCCAGGCTAAAACAATCGTACTATCTGACCATAGCACAATTTCTCGCATTTCCATCTTCAAGGCAGGAATCACTCTTTGTAATAATCGTGAGAGCAGAAGAGCAGCACACAACTCTTTTCGTGGAATCGAAAGCTCGTGAAGTGGTGCTACTTTCGATTTGCTGCTTAACAGACGTAGTTTAGCGGAACCATCGGCAAATTCATTGCGCAGATAAATACAAGCACCATAGGCAACTGAAGATGCATCTGCAAAATCATGGAGCGAAAATGACACCACATTGTCGAATGTTACACACCTGAGTACGTTGATATGGGTTAGCAGTGGTAATTCCGTTTTAAGTTCCTTCCATTGATGTAAGCACTCGATATTCACTGGCTCATCCCATTCAAGTTTCGCTTTCCACAATTGCTGTACTAAGAGCTTCGCTGTCACGATGACTGGAGCTATTATTTGATGAAGATTTTGTCATTTCGTGGATCCCACAGTAATCCAAGCAACTTAATCGCTTCGTTTGCTCCATATTCCGGAATCGGCATTTGTTTCTCGCGGCATTCTTCTGGGATGTTAGATAAAAAATCTTCGGAGTTGGAGCACCATTTATGTATGGTGAAACCACCTTTGCTCAGCAACTTCTGCAACTCTTGCTGAATATCAACGGCGTCGTCGATTGTGTCTGCACCAGACAGTGCGTCATCCATATAAAAGTCTTCTTGCAGAACGCGAGCTGCAGAAGGTGTTTCGGCGGATTCGTCTTCGACGAGCTTCATCAGGCAACGGCTGGCTTAAAACGGTGCGGATGCTGTACTGTACGTCACA
Source organism: Toxorhynchites rutilus septentrionalis (assembly GCF_029784135.1). Classification (NCBI taxonomy): domain Eukaryota; kingdom Metazoa; phylum Arthropoda; class Insecta; order Diptera; family Culicidae; genus Toxorhynchites; species Toxorhynchites rutilus. Next base: position 169,186,783 of record NC_073745.1, read on the forward strand.
GTGTTGAGTTGCAGCACTCTTAGTGGATCGGATGGACTTTCTCTCCAAAGTATGCGCTGATATGTTCTGTCTTCTGGAGTAACTAGTATCTGACGATACATTTTCGTTATGTCAGCTGAAAACACGTACCGGTATTTCCTAAAGCGTAGTATAATCGAAAATAAATCGCTCTGCACTACAGGACCTACCATTAGGACGTCATTAAGCGATAGGGCTGTTGGAGACGATTTAGCACTCGCGTCAAACACTACTCTGCACTTAGTGCTACTACTAGTCGGACGTAAAACTGCGTGATGTGGCATGTAATACTTGCTTTGATTCGGTGTTTCGTTGGTTGGTGTAACTTCCTGGCAATGTCCAAGGTCTTCATATTCACGGATGAAATCTTGATATTGAGTTCGTAGATTGGAATCCCGTGCAAGTCGTTTCTATAACGACAAGAAGCGCTTCAATGCTAGTGCATAGCAGTCATCTAAATCACTAGAGTTCTCCTTCAATGGCAGCAAATCTACCGCTATCGTCTCGTTTACATGTATTCACGAAATGCTCTTCGCATGACCTTTGTTAGGTCGAATATTGACTTACGTTCGGAACATCTTCGATTTCCCAAAATCGGTGCATTCTGCTTTCGATGTCATCAATAGAGGCTAGATTTGAATGCTGTAATGTACCTGATGATGAATTATCGACGACACCAGCTACAATCCATCCTAGGCAAGTCTCTCGTAGTTGCGGTAAATTCTCAGCGAGGTTCAATTGTTCGGGTTTCATCAGTTCGAAGAACAGCTCTGCACCAATCAGCAAATCCACTTTGGCTGGCAAATGAAACTCTGGGTCAGCTAGTGCAAATCCATTCGGAATCTTCCAACGTGTGATATCAATTTTACTTGTGGGTATCGTTCCAGTCACTTTCGGTGTTATCAAACATTCTATTTGGTTTCGGTATTCACTGTTGCGGGAGCGGAAATGTACAGTAACCTTATCGCGTGCGAGTGTTCGTAGAGCGTTGATTCCAGTAATCGAAATATTTGCGCTTTTCTTCGGAATACCTAAACGGTCAGCCATCTGTTCGGTGATGAAGTTAACCTGTGATCCACTGCCTAGCAGAACGCGACACAGGTGCGGATGATTATTCCTGTCAAAGACGTGAACCACTGCTGTGAGCAGCAGTACCGTTTTCATATCCTGTGTACAGTTGCAGGAACAGGTCGTAGAAATTGGTACTTTTCTTGTGACTGGTTTCGGAGCAGCAGCTGGCGGTTGGTGTTCTCTTGAAATAGCGGCATTCAAGTTCAGATTGCGATTTACAGCTTCTGTATCACCGTGTAGTTGTGTGTGGTGTTGCTTCTAGTATTTATGACACGTCTTGGACGAAGGACAATCTCTGGAGTGTCCTTTTCGGAGACAGTTAAAGCAAATTCCCAATGCTCTAACCTTTTCATTCTTCTGAGCTGCGGATAAATTATTTAATTTGTTGCACTGGGAATTCATGTGCTGTCCACCACAGAAAGCACAAGCGTTGACGATGGTATTTATTTCGGCAGGTTTTGTAACGACTGCATGGCTCCTAGTTGTCGGTAATTTCGCAGTAACAGGAACAGTTTTCGATTTCGGTTGTAATCCTGACGACTGAGTTGCATTTTCACAGTTTTCGAGGATCTGGCATCTGGATTTGAGAAACGCAATCGTCGGTTCGTATTTCGGCAGCTCGGCTTTCCTCAAACTTGATTCCCAAGCTTTGCGTGTGGGCCTATCAAGTGCATTGACGACCAAATACACAACCATGTGTTCGGATACACCAGCGAGATGTTGTTGTAGGTAACGAAGACTCTCAACATGACGGGTTGCTTCATCAAGCAGGGTTCGTAAATCTTTGCATGATTCTGTTGACATCTTGGGCAGACTAAATAGTCCTCGGATGTATGACTCGACAATCACTCGTTGATTTTCATATTGTTCTGTCAACACTGCCCATGCTTGATCATAGTTACCCTCGCTCATTATTTTCGCGTCAAGTGCACCAACAGCGGATCCGATGAGAGCCTTATCGAGGTGAAATAATTTAATGACGTCGGAATCACCTGACATCGCCATCAGATCTTGAAATATAGCTTTGAATTTAGGCCAGGCTGAATAACTTCCATCGAAAGTAGGAATTGGCACTTTCAATGGCTGTTGCTGAATTATTACTTGCGGCTTATTCATCGAAATAGAATTTTCATCCTTGGCAGTCAATATCAAATCTTCAACAATAATCGACACAAAATTGTATAGATTTTCGAAATCATCGTATATTTCTTCTTGTGCGGCAAGCTCGTCATCAGAAATCAGTTCCACTACTTTGCTGTGAAAACCACTAAATTCGGTGTACGCGGCTGATAAGTTTTTCGCAAAAACATTCAACTGCGCCAATCCTACGTTTTGTTCCCCTTGCAACGATTTCTGTATGCGCACAATTTTCAGTTTTATTTGATTACGCTGGCGAAAAACTGCTGCTAGCTCTTTCGAATATGCTAAACTCGTAGCACCCACATTATTTTCGTTGTCTGGAAATCCTCGAAATAACCCGCTTTGCTGCTCGCCATCATTACACTTAGAAAAATCCTCGGTCGAAAGCTACCAAATACATTTGGTAATGCAAAATTAGTAGAATGTACAATTTTTTTGTACATATTGTCAACAAACCCGCATCCCTACCAGAGATTAGTATATTTTACTCGATAACATTAGTAAGCTTGGATATTGTCATATCTGAAAACTGGTGAGAAAAGCGCGTATTAACCATTTTCATTGTTCCCATAAGGCGATACGGAGGTATAATAAGGATATAATTCTGATACGTGCATTTTCGGCGAGAAAATGTAGCCGATATTGGGCTTCCGAATCATGGTTCTGCTTGACATATGTGTTTATTAGTACGGTCGAAAATGACTATAGATTGGTAGTATTTACCAAAAAATTCGTTATATTTACTAATTATTTCTCTCAGTGTATGCTGTTCGTCAGCATTTTGCTGCTTCTTGTTCGGCGAATGCTCTAGCGGCATCGTTGATTTCACCTAACACTGACACGTTATGGAAAACAAAACACACTATGCAAGTTTGAACACGTTACGACAATCGTTTACTGCACGTAGCGAATCACTATTAAAATTCAAACACGTTAAGAAAAAACGCAGCACGGGGCGAATGTTCGAATCAAACAAATTCAAACGTGTTGCGACAAGTTCAATCACTTTTTTCGCGACGTAGAAACTTCTTCTTCTTGCGGGAAACACTTCAAGTCTATCGGTTCTGTAATCCGGTTCGAAGGACCAAATTATGTTCGGATTCGGATCTAAAAATCGGTATTCGGTCGTCGGTTCTAGAATTGTGGACTGTATGAAAATCTTACACTTGTAGGTGTCCACAAAGGATTACCACTGGTGGGGTCCTATCATGGATCTACAAGCTAAATCCGGTCGGAAACAAGGCACAAAGTTTGAAAATAACACACTTCGGTAGTTTAACTTATTTAACAGCCCTACTTTCAATATTGTCGATTTGAAGGTTGGAATAAGACTGAAATTTATGCATTTGCACACGCGCTCGCGTTGCTAACAGAATTGTTGTTGCAGTTGTGTGCGTTTCTGCACTCCCTAGGGGTGGGGCTTATGGTTTACGCTCATACACTCGGCGGTAGACGGAACAGTTTGTGCTTGCCTCTTAAATGCCGGCCACCTTTGCCGAGGAGATCTGGCAGATGTCCGCCACCTTTTTGCTGGAAATCAGTCTGTTATTACCCTCGCTTACCCGAAATCCAACCCCTGATGGCCCTTTGGAGCCGTCCGTAATTTCGAGGAGACGGTATTTCTCTGCTATAATGGCCTTGAAATGTTCTGGCAGACCGGCCGGAGCTCGCCCCGGCTCAGAAGTTGTTCCTGATACCGTTTTCCACAAAAATCGTTGGGAGCCTCTAATCGTTCACCCCTAACCAGGATTGTTTTGCCACCGGGTTGGAATGCACCACCAGCTGCAGGATCGTGTTGCAAAGGGTGGTCAGGTAAGTGGAGGGTGCGTTATGTGGAGGGCGCGTTATGTTCGAGAGCACTATCTAATCGGCGCTCTATTGGGAAGAGAAACCCCGCAAGAGTGGCCGTGACGAGTTGCGCTTCAAGTTGGAGGGCAATAAACGGAAGCTTGTGCAATTGACGAGCGTTGCGGAGAACAAGGGAACGTGAATGAGATAAATAGAAAAAAAGGGTAGGAACAACGTTAGTTAGCGTTATAGTCTCGTGAAGTGCATGAGCACAGCCCCTCCCCGAAGTAGTCGCCTTGATGTGGTCCCGGGGGGAAAGAGGCAACGAGTAGAGGGTTTGGTTTTAGTGAGTGAGTGCCCCATTCGACGTCTGGGTTAACTCTTCCCAGATTAGGCTGGTAGAGCGTTCCTCACCTCCCTGGGTCTCGTTCTGTTTTTGTGACTGCTGAGAATTGCAGTGTCATCTGCAAGTGTTGTAGTTACAGTAATTTACATTTAATGTGACATACATACCGATACCACTCAGTGACGCATTGGAGGCGATTTTGGCCTGTAAATGGACATTGGCGATCAGAGTGGTACAGTGTCGACGTTTGGTGGCGATGTTTACAAAAATGTCCAATTAAACGTGTCGCATTACAGATCTGTCCAATTAGCTAAATGTCGCATTAAATGTAACATGTTGTATTTAGTTTTGCGCGATCGGGAGATCAGCACAACACAAATCTGCGGCATAGTTTGCCCAGAAAAACATTTAGAATCATTATTTGATACATTCGCTATCCAACTCTTGACGAGTAAAGTTCAGTGTCGTTATTGTGCGTTGCCACTTTTACTATTGTGCGATTGGTATAGTGTACGAGTGAAGGTCATTGCTGTCCGCTTTCGAATTGACCTTTTGTGAAGTGGAACAAAGGAAGCAGCGCTCTTGCAGCTTGCAGTCCTTGGCGGCTGTTGAACATCGGCATAACGGGATCGCCATCGTGTGGCTGTCGTTAACGGGAATTATCATCACGTGACCGTGTGAGCTATTCTTGCGCTATTGTGTTGATCCATAACGCGTAGCCTCTGTCTCTCCCTGGTTAGGGCAGTAGAGCGCAGTATCGGAACAATTTTTATTTTAAGGTACACATATTTAATATTAATATTATTATTCAACTCATTTGTTCATTGTTTAATATTATTATCATAATTTATTTTTGTTTTGTTATTTTATTTTTTTTCGAGATTATTGTTAAAATCAATAATATATTAGAAATAAGACAGAAATTTTTGTAAAATGGAGGATAGTGGAGGATCTCCAGAGATGGAGATCTCCGATAATGAATCCCATTTAAGATCTGGGAAAAAAACATAAACGAGTCCCTCAAAAAGAAGATAATTCTTCTGGGGACGAATCTGCTCATCCTTCCAAGCCCCCCTCTAAGAAAATAGCAAGCCTCCCTTCTGAACCGACTGTTACTTCCACTTCCCCTCTCCCATCATCAATTTCGCTTCCCCCTTCTGATGTTTCCGATCCAACCAAATCCTCGTCCTCGTCCTCGTCCTCATCTTCTCCCTCTGTTGTTTCCGCTCCACGTGTCAGAGTTTATCCAGAAGATGCACCTGGAACTGGCCCGTGGGTTGTTTTCCTCCGGCCAAAACCAAAAGGAAAAAGCCTTAACGTGATTCAGATCATGAAAGATCTGGCCAGATACACTTCTGTATCTGAAATTCGCAGGGTTAGACCGAACAAATTGCGGGTTGTCGTGAATGAACGGAAAGACGCAAACGAGATTGTTGCTGACCAACACTTCACTCTCGAATATAGAACATTTATACCCTCCCATAACGTAGAAATTGAGGGGGTGATAACTGAAACGGGTCTGACGAGCGAACAAATAAAAAAAGAAGGAAAAGGCAAGTTCAAGAAGCTTCCCTCAATGGAAGTAAAGATCTTGGACTGTCGCCAACTCGGGAAACTCTCCCATGATGGGGACCAAACTAAATTCACGCCGTCAGACTCGTTTCGAGTCACCTTTGCTGGTGCCGCCCTCCCTGACTACGTTATGGTGGACAAATTGAGACTACCTGTGCGACTCTTCGTGCCAACGCCCATGACTTGCAACAAATGCAAGTCAGTTGGTGACACTTCAGATTATTGTGCCAACAAGGAGCGCTGTGCCACTTGCGGAGAGCAACATGAGGGGAAATCCTGCAGTGCGACTGAGCATAAGTGTCCATATTGCGGAGGATCCCCACACGCGCTCTCAGCTTGTGAAACTTACAAGAGTCGCTGGGAGAAACAGAAGCGCTCTTTAAAGGAACGCTCGAAGCGCACTTTTGCGGAAATTTTAAAGGGCGCTTCTCCACTGGCCCAACAACAACAACAACCAATCTCAACACACAATAGCTTTTCCACGTTGCCAGTTGATGAAATGGAAGCGGACACAGCTAGCGGGGGCACACCGTTTATTTTCAAAGGGAATCCCCGGCGCAAAAATGTGACCACTCCCAAAGTTCAAGAACAAGTCCCCCCGGTGATACCCCCAGTTAGCTTGCCTAAAAAATCGAGTGCAGCGGACAAGCAAAATCAGGTTCCTCCTGGCTTCCGTGGGAATAGTTCACCTTCGAACGACCCAGCACTCGAGGGGACATCAAAAACCCCAACTGTCCCTGTTTTTCCGTCCAGCTCAACTTCTCAATCGGGATTTATAAAGTTGTCTGACCTTTTGGATCAAATCTTCAAGTGTTTTAATGTTCCGACTCCATCAGAACCCTCCAGTATTAAATCAGAATGCTTCCAGTATTAAAGACAATTTTACAGCAATTGATGCAAACATGGCCCCTCCTTGCAATGATTATCTCTCTTGATGTCTAATTTAGATAGAGAGGTCGGAGATATCACTGTTTTACAGTGGAATTGTCGTAGTCTTATCCCTAAATTGGATACATTCAAATTTTTAATTCATAACTTCAATTGTGATGTTTTTGCTCTGTCCGAAACTTGGCTTTCTTCGCGAGATGATATCTCTTTCCACGATTTTAATATTATACGCTTGGACCGCGATGACAGATACGGAGGGGTACTATTGGGGATCAATAAGTGCCACTCATTTTTTCGAATTGACCTTCCACCTATTGGAGGGATCGAAGCTGTTGCTTGTCATGCAAACATCAGAGGCAAAGACCTCTGTATTGTCAGCTTGTATTGGCCTCCGAGAGCTGCGGTTAGCCGCAAACAACTTGATGACATGTGCTCACTCCTTCCTGAGCCACGATTGATCTTGGGAGACTTCAACTCTCACGGAACTGCCTGGGGGGAACAGTACGACGACAATCGTTCATCGTTGATCTATGACCTTTGTAACAGCTTCAATATGACCGTTTTGAATACTGGGGAAACAACACGTGTTCCTAAACCTCCTGCTAACCCAAGTGCTCTTGACCTCTCGCTTTGCTCGAATTCACTATCGTTAGATTGCAAGTGGAATGTAATCCAGGACCCCAACGGTAGTGATCACTTGCCAATCAAAATTTCCATCATCATTGGGTCGAATTCTTCTGAATCTATAAACATGGCATATGACCTCACAAGACACATTGACTGGAAAAAATATTCGGACGCGATTGCTCTAGCCATCAATTCCAGAGATGGTTTACCTCCATTGGAGGAGTATAACTTCCTTTCTCGTTTGATCTATAACAGCGCGGTTCGCGCTCAAACGAAACCCATCCCAGGTTCCACTATTCGTCGAAGGCTTCCCAATCCATGGTGGGATAGCATATGTTCCAAGCTTTATGTAGAAAAATTGAATGCATTTAAAGCTTTTCGGAAACGTGGAACCCCTGAAAATTTTCAGACGTATTTGGACCTTGAAAATCAATTTAAAAACTTGATCAAAGGGAAAAAACGTGCTTATTGGCGAAATTTCGTGGGAGGTTTGTCACGAGAAACGTCAATGAAAAACAGGAAGTGGGTTATATCTATGGTATAACCGCAAGGGTGACGTAGGACTATCGTTGATTTTGTTTGAAGTTGAATCTAAATCCATCCTGAATGAATGAATAAATAAATATTTGGGTGACTTCAAAAACGAGAGTGTTACTTTGAAGACTCAAGGTTTTATGCATCCAATATTGGATACAAAAAACCTTGTTCTGAAGAATAATCTTCAGAAGCTTTCCTGTTAACTGCACTTGATTGACAAATCACAAAACCAAATGTATGTGGTCGCAGTATTATATGGATAGAAAACATTAAAATAAACTCGCTTGAATGTAATTTTCAATTCCAAGGGGAACTGGCAGATTATTTTTCAGCAACGATCATTTCTTTCCAGGTTTCCTCTCGATAACCAGCAAACGAAAAGAGTTGCGCGCGTGTATATGTGTTGTGGCGGCTGCTTCTATGTCTTTCCGAGGAACCGTATTTCGATGCTGATACTCTCTTGGTCACCTTCTCTTCTCCTTCTGATCGATCGGCTTTTCTGCGCTCCCTCACAGTTAAAACAAACTGATTGCATTTCAGGTCAGGTCAAGCCAGGTAATGAATACCTCGATCCCTCGCCGTTCAGCTCGTTCAGTAACGATGTTGTCTTGTCGATGTCCTCAGGCGTCGTGCACTAATTACGTAACGCAAAAATCCGGATTTTGAACCTCCCCCCCCTTTCGTAACGCAATTTCCTATCTCTAATAAACAGAAAGTAACGCAACATCTAACCCCTCCCCCCTTATCGCGTTACGTAATTTGTGCACGACGCCTCACGAAAAATGAATCGGTTTCACCACCAGAATATCATTTCAGTATGCTTTTCGTGCGTGATTGAATCGAGAGAAGGTGTGGTTTACGATGGCAATTTGGAAGACAAACTAGAGGAGAATGAACTCTCTGAGTATGAAAATTTCGACGACTGAGCAATAATCGATTGAAAATTATATAATTTTGGCGATACGAAACATTTTCCGTTTTTCATGTTATGCATCCATTATTGGATACGAAAATATCCTACTGATGGGAAAGAATAATCTTCAGAAGCTTTCCAGCTAATTACACTTGATTGAAAAATTACGAAATCAAATGTATTTGGTCGCTGTGTTCGCCATATAATTAGAAAACATTAAAATAAACTCTTTCGCATGGATGTATTCTTCAATTCCCAGGGAACTGGCAGATTATTTTTCAGCAACGATTAGATCTTTCCGGAATTTTCTCGATGCTGTATGGCATCCAAACGAAAATTCTCGTTTCAGTTTGGCCTGCAAAAAACTTTTCTGAACTCTAATCCATCAAATTTAGAGCCCTGAAAAGGGCCGTTGATTATATGCTAAGCTAATATAGCACCCTCTCCTTGGATTCGACGGGCCAGCTGAATGTCCTTGGGCATGATGTGACGCGTTTTACGTGGATAGCACACAAATTTGTATCTTCGAATAAGCCTCCTGCAGCGTCATAACCGCGGAACTTTGGAAGCGCAAGTCGGTTTTGAAGTCCTGAGCACGATCCAAAAGCTGCAAAGGTAGCTTGCGGATCAGCAATTCGATCGACTTCCGATAGCGATGAATTTCACGCAAAGTTCCCGGTCGATAGCGATGTGGCTTCTTCACCTATCCTGCGGCTAGTGCGCTTATCCGAGCTGCTTTCGTGTGCCTTACCACTGAAAGACTAACCTGCTATCTGCTTGGTCCCAAACAAACGAGTCGTCACGGTGCGAGAGTAGAGTAAGAAATGAACGAAAGCAAAGGAAGCGTCATTTTATAACCTGTTTTCGAAGCTATCATTAAGCTATTCAAACAATTTTCCGACTCAATAAATAGCAATCATATAACTCTTGGACATTTTATCTTTTGTATGAAATGATTACCACTGTTCCGTTTATCCGAAGTAGAATGAATCACGCTTAAAGAAGGAATGGATTTTTTCTTGGAATTTACTCAGCAAAAATAATGCCCTTTCCCAACACTTAAAAACGACAAACGGTAAACAGTTTCATCAAAGTGATTTCTTCGATATGGGGATATATTCACTACATCATGTCATGTATTTCATATTCTTCATTATGAAATCCATATCCATGGCACCTATCGGTATCGAATTATCATCGACACCACGATTTTCACTAAATGCTCCTTTCAGTTCGGCCTGTAAAAAACTTTTCTGAACTCTAATCCATCAAATTTGGAGCCCTGAAAAGGGCCGTTGATTATATGCTAAGCTAATATAGCACGCTGTCCTCGGATACGAGGGGCCAGCTGGATGTCCTTGGGCATGACGCGTTTTGCATGGATAGCACACAAATTGGTACCTTCGAATAAGCCTCCTGCAGCGTCATAACCGCGGAACTTTGGAAGCGCAAGTCGGTTTTGAAGTCCTGAGCAATTCCACGAACCAAATGCTGCAAAGGTAGCTTGCGGATCAGCAATTCGGTCGACTTCTGATAGCGACGAATTTCATGCGAAGTTCCCGGTCGATAGCGATGTGGCTTCTTCACGCTTCCTGCGGCTGGTGCGCTTATCCGAGCTGCTTTCGTGGTGCCTTACCACCGAAGGACTAACGAGCTGTCTGCTTAGTCCCGATGAAACGAGTCCTCACGGTGCGAGAGTAGAGTAAGAAATGAACGAAAGCAAGGGAAGTGTCATTTTATAAAACATAAAAGAATCGAATGTAAACCCCACCCTCTTTATTATATAAGCTTACTGTATACTCACGAATATAATAAGGGTGGGATTTAGATTCTATACTTTTATGGTTTATAAAATGACGCTTCCTTTGCTTTCGTTCATTTCTTACTCTACTCTCGCACCGTGAGGACTCGAGCTCGTTAGTCTTTCGCAGACAGCTCGTTAGTCGTTCGGTGGTAAGGCACACGAAGTCAGCTCGGATAAGCGCACCAGTAGCAGGATAGGTGGAGAAGCCACATCGCTATCGACCGGGAACTTTGCGTGAAATTCATCGCTATCAGAAGTCGACCGAATTGCTGATCCGCAGCTACCTTTGCAGCATTTGGATCGTGGAATTGCTTAGGACTTCAACACCGACTCGCGCTTTCAAAGTTCCACGGCTATGACGCTGCAGGAGGCTTATTCGAAGATACCAATTTGTGTGCTATCCATGCAAAACGCGTCATGCCCAAGGACATCCAGCTGGCCCCTCGTATCCGAGGAGAGCGTGCTATATTAGCTTAGCATATAATCAACGGCCCTTTTCAGGGCTCCAAATTTGATGGATTAGAGTACAGAAAAGTTTTTTACAGGTCGAACTGAAAGGAGCATTTAGCGAAAATCGTGGTTTCGATAATAATTCGTTACCGGTAGGTGCCATGGATATGGATTTCTTAATGAAGAATATGAAATACATGACATGATGTAGTGAATATATCCCCATATCGAAGAAATCACTTTGGTGAAACTGCATTATAAAATTATTTGTGTACGAATGCCGCAATCGATAGTCGACTCTAATTTGCGCTGAGTAATTTCCTCGGAGGATTCGATTCCTCCTTTGAACATTAATAATCTCTTTCTGGCAAAACGATGTGGTATGAATCACATTATTTGAATGATAGAATGAAGAAGTTTTCTGCCAATTTCCTTCAACCTCCAAACGTATCTTTCTCCCGTTTGTCGTTTTCGCGTTGCCGAAAGACGTGGTCTTACGTTGATCGCACTTGATTGAAAAAATCCAAAACGAAATGTATTTGGTCGCAGATTTATATGAGTAGAAAGCAAATAATCGCTCGAAAATGACTTGATTTTCGCGATGTGAAACATTTTCCGTTTTTCATGTTATGCATCTAATATTGGATACGAAAATTTCCACTGATGGGGAAAAAAAATATTCAGAAGCTTTCCTGTTAATTGCGATTGATTGAAAAATAACAAAACCAAATGTATTTGGTTGCAGTGTTATATGGATAGAAAACATTAAAATAAACTCTTTCGCATGAATGTATTTTTCAATTCCCAGGGGAACTGGCAGATTATTTTTCAGCAACGATGATAGCAACGAGAATTCCGCGCGTGTATGTGTGTGTGTGTGTGTGTGTGTGTGTGTGTGTGTGTGGCGGATGCTCCGATGTTTCAAGCGGAACCGTGGCATCACTCTCCTCCTGATGGATTCCCTTTTGGCCTTAGGTGCACAAACAGGCTCTTGGTGACACCGTTCATCAGCGTTTTCATGATAAACGAAATTAGCTTCACAACAACAGCGACAACATGCTCCAATCGATGTTCAATCATAACTGAGTGGGTTTACGAGCGGCGCTCGCTTATATACCGATTGATGATTTCAATAGCCTGTTTTGAAAGCAATTTTAAGACTATTGAAACAAGTTTTTGGATGAAAAAGTAACAAGTATATGACGCGTAGACATTTTATCTTTCAAATGAAGTGTTAATCATACCATTTCGTTCAGTTGTTTAAGAGCTATTAACGCTCAAAATCTCGGTCTCCAGCGTAACGCTTTCGTTCTCGAAACTTTGGTTTTACACCCCGGTATAGAAATGAAAGACGTAGTCCTACGTCAAAAATTATGGAAAGTGGCTCGAAACATGAGAAATCGCTCTTCAACGAATGAAAGCGAAGAATATTCACATCGATGAATTTTGAATTTTGCACGGAAGGTTTGTCCTGATTCCGCTCCTGTGCAAAAAATTGTTCGAGATATACCACAAGATAGGTGCGATCTTGATTCCGAGTTTTCGATGGTAGAATTCTCTCTTGCTCTCCTTTCATGTAACAATTCTGCTCCGGGATCGGATAGAATTTAGTTCAACTTGTTGAAAAATCTCCCTAATGTGGCGAAACATCGCTTGTTGAACTTATTCAATCGGTTTCTGGAGCATAATATTGTTCCAGATGATTGGAGACAAGTACGAGTTATAGCTATTCAAAAACCCGGAAAACCCGCGTCCGACTTCAATTCGTACCGCCCAATAGCAATGCTGTCTTGTATACGGAAATTGTTGGAGAAAATGATCTTGTTTCGCCTTGATCGATGGGTTGAAACGAATGGCCTACTCTCAGATACACAATATGAGTTCCGCAGGGGCAAGGGGACGAATGATTGTCTTGCGTTGCTTTCTTCAGAAATTCAAATGGCTTACGCCGAAAAAAAACAAATGGCTTCAGTATTCTTGGACATAAAGGGGGCCTTTGATTCAATAGAGGTTTTGTCAGACAAATTACACTCTCGGGGTCTGCCGCCTCTATTGAATAATATGTTATATAACTTGCTTTGTGAGAAACATTCGAACTTTTCTCACGGAGATTCGGCAGTAAGTCGGGTCTCTTACATGGGCCTCCCCCAGGGCTCATGTTTAAGGCCCCTTTTGTACAACTTCTATGTAAGCGACATCGACAATTGCCTTACACAAAATTGCAGCCTAAGACAACTTGCAGATGATGGAGTGGTGTCTGTCGTAGGATCAAACGAATCCGACCTGCAAGGACCCTTACAAGATACTTTGAACAATTTTTCAACCTGGGCCATTGGGCTAGGGATCGAATTCTCCACGGAGAAAACAAGGATGGTGGTTTTTTCTAGGAAGCATAGACCAGCAAAACCAAAGCTTCAACTTTTGGGTAAACCGATCACTCATGCTGTGTCATTCAAGTATCTTGGGGTCTGGTTCGACTCCAAATCAGAAGTCGACCGAATTGCTGATCCGCAGCTACCTTTGCAGCATTTGGATCGTGGAATTGCTTAGGACTTCAACACCGACTCGCGCTTTCAAAGTTCCACGGCTATGACGCTGCAGGAGGCTTATTCGAAGATACCAATTTGTGTGCTATCCATGCAAAACGCGTCATGCCCAAGGACATCCAGCTGGCCCCTCGTATCCGAGGAGAGCGTGCTATATTAGCTTAGCATATAATCAACGGCCCTTTTCAGGGCTCCAAATTTGATGGATTAGAGTACAGAAAAGTTTTTTACAGGTCGAACTGAAAGGAGCATTTAGCGAAAATCGTGGTTTCGATAATAATTCGTTACCGGTAGGTGCCATGGATATGGATTTCTTAATGAAGAATATGAAATACATGACATGATGTAGTGAATATATCCCCATATCGAAGAAATCACTTTGGTGAAACTGCATTATAAAATTATTTGTGTACGAATGCCGCAATCGATAGTCGACTCTAATTTGCGCTGAGTAATTTCCTCGGAGGATTCGATTCCTCCTTTGAACATTAATAATCTCTTTCTGGCAAAACGATGTGGTATGAATCACATTATTTGAATGATAGAATGAAGAAGTTTTCTGCCAATTTCCTTCAACCTCCAAACGTATCTTTCTCCCGTTTGTCGTTTTCGCGTTGCCGAAAGACGTGGTCTTACGTTGATCGCACTTGATTGAAAAAATCCAAAACGAAATGTATTTGGTCGCAGATTTATATGAGTAGAAAGCAAATAATCGCTCGAAAATGACTTGATTTTCGCGATGTGAAACATTTTCCGTTTTTCATGTTATGCATCCAATATTGGATACGAAAATTTCCACTGATGGGGAAAAAAAATATTCAGAAGCTTTCCTGTTAATTGCGATTGATTGAAAAATAACAAAACCAAATGTATTTGGTTGCAGTGTTATATGGATAGAAAACATTAAAATAAACTCTTTCGCATGAATGTATTTTTCAATTCCCAGGGGAACTGGCAGATTATTTTTCAGCAACGATGATAGCAACGAGAATTCCGCGCGTGTATGTGTGTGTGTGTGTGTGTGTGTGTGTGTGTGTGGCGGATGCTCCGATGTTTCAAGCGGAACCGTGGCATCACTCTCCTCCTGATGGATTCCCTTTTGGCCTTAGGTGCACAAACAGGCTCTTGGTGACACCGTTCATCAGCGTTTTCATGATAAACGAAATTAGCTTCACAACAACAGCGACAACATGCTCCAATCGATGTTCAATCATAACTGAGTGGGTTTACGAGCGGCGCTCGCTTATATACCGATTGATGATTTCAATAGCCTGTTTTGAAAGCAATTTTAAGACTATTGAAACAAGTTTTTGGATGAAAAAGTAACAAGTATATGACGCGTAGACATTTTATCTTTCAAATGAAGTGTTAATCATACCATTTCGTTCAGTTGTTTAAGAGCTATTAACGCTCAAAATCTCGGTCTCCAGCGTAACGCTTTCGTTCTCGAAACTTTGGTTTTACACCCCGGTATAGAAATGAAAGACGTAGTCCTACGTCAAAAATTATGGAAAGTGGCTCGAAACATGAGAAATCGCTCTTCAACGAATGAAAGCGAAGAATATTCACATCGATGGATTTTGAATTTTGCACGGAAGGTTTGTCCTGATTCCGCTCCTGTGCAAAAAATTGTTCGAGATATACCACAAGATAGGTGCGATCTTGATTCCGAGTTTTCGATGGTAGAATTCTCTCTTGCTCTCCTTTCATGTAACAATTCTGCTCCGGGATCGGATAGAATTTAGTTCAACTTGTTGAAAAATCTCCCTAATGTGGCGAAACATCGCTTGTTGAACTTATTCAATCGGTTTCTGGAGCATAATATTGTTCCAGATGATTGGAGACAAGTACGAGTTATAGCTATTCAAAAACCCGGAAAACCCGCGTCCGACTTCAATTCGTACCGCCCAATAGCAATGCTGTCTTGTATACGGAAATTGTTGGAGAAAATGATCTTGTTTCGCCTTGATCGATGGGTTGAAACGAATGGCCTACTCTCAGATACACAATATGGGTTCCGCAGGGGCAAGGGGACGAATGATTGTCTTGCGTTGCTTTCTTCAGAAATTCAAATGGCTTACGCCGAAAAAAAACAAATGGCTTCAGTATTCTTGGACATAAAGGGGGCCTTTGATTCAATAGAGGTTTTGTCAGACAAATTACACTCTCGGGGTCTGCCGCCTCTATTGAATAATATGTTATATAACTTGCTTTGTGAGAAACATTCGAACTTTTCTCACGGAGATTCGGCAGTAAGTCGGGTCTCTTACATGGGCCTCCCCCAGGGCTCATGTTTAAGCCCCCTTTTGTACAACTTCTATGTAAGCGACATCGACAATTGCCTTACACAAAATTGCAGCCTAAGACAACTTGCAGATGATGGAGTGGTGTCTGTCGTAGGATCAAACGAATCCGACCTGCAAGGACCCTTACAAGATACTTTGAACAATTTTTCAACCTGGGCCATTGGGCTAGGGATCGAATTCTCCACGGAGAAAACAAGGATGGTGGTTTTTTCTAGGAAGCATAGACCAGCAAAACCAAAGCTTCAACTTTTGGGTAAACCGATCACTCATGCTGTGTCATTCAAGTATCTTGGGGTCTGGTTCGACTCCAAATGTACTTGGGGGCCCATATTAGGTATCTGAGTAAAAAATGTCAACAAAGAATAAACTTTCTCCGTACAATTACCGGCACCTGGTGGGGAGCCCATCCCGAAGATCTTATTATGTTGTATCGAACAACTATTCTCTCAGTGATGGAGTATGGCAGTTTCTGTTTTCAATCAGCTGCCAAAACACACCTCATTAAACTCGAGCGAATTCAGTATCTTTGTCTCCGTATTGCGTTGGGATGTATGCCCTCAACGCATACCATGAGTCTCGAGGTTTTGGCAGGCGTACTCCCACTAAAAGATCGCTTCAATTTATTATCTCTTCGGTTCCTCATCCGGTGTAAGGTTATGAATCCATTGGTGATCGGAAATTTTGAGCAATTGATCGAGCTAAATTTTCATTCTAGATTCATGAGTTCATATCATGAATTCATTCATTTCATATTTATTCTTATTTTGCAACGTAAGACCAAGTCTTTTTTATGTTACATTGAGTTGTTCCTAGTAGAAAGTGCCATTTATCAATTTGGATTTACGAGTTTTAAGTTATACAAAATATTAAAAATTTCTTATCAAAAAATGCTCTTTACAATACACAAATATACTAACTTAACTGAAATACTCTTTACATCCTCGTTTGAAAGCTAAGAATGATTTTTGATTGGAAAGATATACAGGTAATGAATTCCAATGTACGACACCTCGAACAAAAAATGAGTTCCCGTACTTGGTTGTACGATACCGCGGTAATATGTATTTTTTGTAACGATTGCTCCTCATAATTTGAAGTTTACTGTGCAAATAATTCGGTTGTTTTGTACTCGCGATGTTATGCAAAAGAAGGCAACAACGAAGTTTGCTGAAATGTATTAATCGACATCCAATAAGTATATGCTGCAGATGTGAAACGCTAGAATACCGACTTAAATTAAAAACGTAGCGTATACATGAGTTTAAGGCGACCTTTAATTTATTGAAGGTCGCCACATAAATAGAGTCAAGTAAAAAATCGCATGCTATAAAATACGGGAGAATTAAACTTTTAAATAGCATCAGTTTTGTAGCAGTGGATAAGAATGAAGAAGTTCTGGAAAGAGTTCGCAAACAGGCATATATTTTTCCACATTGTGACATTACATGATTGTCCCATTCGAAGTTTGATTCGATACGTATACCTAAACTGATTGCGCTGTCGACGAATTGAACAATCTCATTGTTCAACAACAAAACCGGTTTTAGTGAATCGTTTAAAGAACCACCAATAAAAATTGCATTTGTTTTATTAGCATTCAGTGCTAGTTTATTTTTGCACGCCCATTCATAAATTCTCACTATGTCTTCATTAATTTCCTGAGATATTTTAATTGCACATTTTCCTAAACAATTGTAATATATTTGCGCATCATCGGCGAAGAGGTGGATTTCGCAATTTTGAATTACACAAGGGAGGTCATTTATGTATAAGGAGAATAAAATGGGTCCTAATATTGAGCCCTGAGGAACTCCTGATGTTATGGAAAGAAATGACGAAAAAACTCCATTATTGAAAACCACCTGCGATCTTGAACACAGATACGATTTAATTAGGTTAACTGCATGATCTGAAAATGTAAATTTCGTTTTTAATTTTTGGCACAGTATTTCATGAGAAACGGTGTCAAACGCTTTGGAAAAATCTAAAAGAACTAGGACTACTGGCCTTCCGTTGTCAATCACGACTCCAATAACATCAAATACTTTGAGCATTGCTGTTTTTGTACTGTGTTTCGCTCGATAGCCGGACTGAAATGGACTTAACAGGTCATATCTTTTTATATAATTACTTATATTAATTTTGATTATTTTTTCGAACACCTTTGATAATGCACAAAGGATACTGATAGGTCTCAAGTTGTCCAATGAGCTCAAATGGGTTTTTTTCTTTATGGGTATAACTTTGGTTTTTTTTCCAAGCATCTGGAAACACGCTCGTAGTAACTATGTGGTTGAATAGGTGCGTTATTGGTTCAATTAATATCGGACAAATAACCTTCAAAAATTTTAATGGCAACATATCTAGCCCAAGAGCATTTGATTTGATTGCATTCATGGCATAAATAACGTCTTCTTGGTTGATACTATCAAAGTAAAAAGATTCACGCTCCACATACGTTGATTCATTAGAATTATGAATTATTGTGTGATTATCAGTAAAATTTCTGCAAAAAGAGTGATTGATTTCATCAGCAGTGAACTTAATGACAGTTTTTGTCTCCGGTGTTTTAATTCCTAGCTTCTTGACATTTTTCCATAATTCTTTTGTTTGCAAACTCGTGTTTAGCCTGGCTGAAAAATAGTTTCGTTTGGCAGATCGTATGAGCTCATTTACTTTGTTTCGTGCTCTTTTAAAATCAAGAAGAGCATTGGGGTTTTTAAGATGTTTCCATCTCTTATATAACAAATCACGATTAACAATTTCTCTACTTATGGTAGAATTGAACCAAGGATTGACCTTCTTCTTAGAGTAGATTGTACGAATAGGGACGAACATATCGTGTAAATCCGTTAACAAATTATTGAAAAACTCCAATTTTTGGTTGGAGTTATATGTGTTGTAAAAATAACTCCATTCTGCTGAGTGAAAAACATCTATCAATGAGTCAAACTGTATGGCATTATATTCACGGAACTGAATGTTCCTTGGACATAAATTATGATTAAAATCAAGAGATGCAAATACAAGATCGTGGTTGGACAGCACAGGAACTTCTATCTGGTTGAATCTCAAAACTTTAGAAGCATCGTTGGTCAAAATCAAGTCCAACAGTGATGCACCGTTCCGATGAAAAAACGTTGGCTCGCTTCCCAAGCATTGTACCGAATGTGTAGATAGCACGTTACGTAACCTATCCGACTTCGGTGAGTTTACTAAGAGATTAGTGTTAAAATCACCAAGGAAATAAATAAAGTTGTATAAACTTCCATATGTCAATAACAAATGTTCAAGTGATTCATTGCATTCTATTTCTGGTGGGTTGTAAAGCGCAGTCAGTAGTATTTTTTCGTTTTCCAGAAGTACTTCAATTGTGATAAATTCAGTATTAGTCACTCTGAATTGATTATTGGACTTCATGATCAAATTGCAGGTTATACCATTTTTTATGTAAATTAATACACCACCTCCCAAAAGACCTACTCTGTCATGTCGAACAATATTATATCCATCAATGGATATAATAGAATTGTCAATATTCTCATTCAACCACGTTTCACTAACACACAGTATATCAACATTACTTATTTTAACAATCAGACGCAATTCCTCAATCTTGCAAAGCGCACGAGCACAAATACTTTGACAATTCACACAGCATACAGAGAGCTTATTTTTAATTAACGCAGATTTCATCACAGTACCTGGAATGCACCAGTTTGTCGAGGTGTTAGAATTGGAATTATTAGCCATTGGATAAATAGAAGGACTTAGCTATCAAAGGAGGATAATAAAAGAGCATTTCGTAAAAATCTACATTCTTCATTATAACAAACATCCTAGAAAAAGCATCAACATCATATTTTTTTGGCACAAACAGAAACAAGAAATATATGGATCGCCGTATACAGGAACAGTCAACAGATCTCACACAGCAGCAGAATATCATTTGGCAGCAACAGCAGCAACGCGAACCGACTTTCAGGAGGGGAATCATGGAAGAGAGGGAAGGAAAGAAGGATAAACAATAATTCATTAGGAAGGGTTTCACGATAGATGAAAATCATCGTCCGTGGATATGACGATCTCTTTCTCATCGCCAGTTCTCTTCACAAATAGGATACCATTCCGTGTAAATACTCCTCGCAGCCTCCCATCCTTCTTCAGTTGTAGTGCCTTGGATCGTAGTTTTCTGACGTTGGGTCCCAAATTTTCGTTGATATATATTCGTTTGGCAACCGAAAAACCGATATCAGAGAGCGACAGTGAACGTGAGCGAAGATACCGAGAGTAGAAGTCGTTACGCTGGACAGTGATGGCAAATTGTATCAGGATCGTATACACGCTTCCAGCCGTTAGCATTCCCTTGGAGAGTCTACGGATATCGACAAGCGGATAATTTGTCTCAGTATAGCCGAACGTTTTGCACCATGTGTGAAAATATGATAACAGGTTTTCTCCGTCCACATACGGGACTCCGCTCACCACAAGATCGTTTATTCGAGCAGATCTATCCAATGCCAGCGATGTTTCCTTCTTTGCGGCATCGATTGACGAAGTTAACTTGTCAAATGTGCGGTTGTTCTCATCTCGCAGCTTCTCAATATCCGAAGTAATTTCTTTTCGCAATTTGCTCATCTGTGTTGTAAGCGACGACAGGGAATCTCCGAGCTTTTTGAAGTCTTCCTTCACTGTACGTTGATAACTGGCTAGTTGTGATTGCATAAGATTGGCAAGGTCTGCTACAGTCATATCGGCTTCAGTACTCCTACCACCAGATCGTGCTAGGTCACTCCGTAGACGCATTTGACTATCTTTTTCAGTCATGTTGGTATCGATGGCGCACACAACTTAGATAACTGTTCGAATCTTTGTCTCTTTGTACCCCACACAATTGTCGTTCTGCGGTTGCACAAATAAAGAAAATGATCTTTTACACGGTAACTACCGTATATATTTGCATGAAACGACACGACACGAATTGGTACACTAAATCGGTGAATTGGTCAGCATTCGGCGATTTTACAGTTGGGAAAAGTAGCTTGTTTCACTGTTTGTACCGAGACGGAATATTTTTACGTGCACTTCATTCTACTACGCACACACACAATTCACCTCTATGCAGGTTGTTCCTTCTTCGTATATTCCCAACCGTGTTTGTTTTCCTGACTACATCAATTCCTCTGTACATTTCGATCTGTTCATGAAGGAGAAAATCCATGAAAATCCAGATTATCTTAGATTGGGGTTAGTTCCTACAATCTTCAATGCAAAGTATGGGCGTATCAATTGTGATAATATATACTTTACTGATGGGTCCTCTATGAATGAGTCCACAGGATTTGGAGTGTTCAACGTATTTTTTAGCACCTCACACAGTCTTCAGAATCCTTGCTCGGTATATGTTGCTGAATTGGCAGCGATATACTGGGCGCTGGACAGCGTCGCCTCACGACCTGTTGAACACTATTACATTGTAACGGATAGTCTTAGCTCTGTCGAAGCTATCCGTTCAGTGAGGCCGGAAAAGCACTCGCCGTACTTCCTTGAGAGAATACGAGAAATTTTGAGTGCTTTATCCAGACGCTGTTATGTCATTACCTTTGTCTGGGTCCCTTCACATTGCTCAATTCCGGGTAATGAGAGGGCTGACTCATTGGCAAAGGTAGGTGCAATTGAAGGCGATATATATCAGCGTCAAATCGCCTTCAATGAATTTTATTCTTTAGTTCGCAAAAATACCATCGCTAACTGGCAACGCAAGTGGAATGAAGATGAATTGGGCCGGTGGTTTCACTCGATTATCCCAAAGGTTAGCCTCAAACCGTGGTTCAAAAGTCTGGATTTGAGTCGGGACTTTATTCGCACCTTCTCCCGACTCATGTCCAATCACTGTTCGTTAGATGCACTACTCTTCCGTTTCAATCTTGCCAGCAGCAATCTCTGCGTTTGTGGCCAAGGTTATCACGACATCGAGCACGTTGTTTGGTCGTGCGAGGTGTATCTGGTCGCCAGATCGAATTTAGAAAACTCCCTTCGGGCCCGAGGAAGACAGCCCAATGTGCCGGTGAGAGATGTGTTGGCTCGGTTAGACCTTGATTACATGTCCCATATATATGTTTTCCTTAAAGCTATAGATCTTCGTGTGTGATTGTCCCTACATCCTTATACCCTCCTTTCCTTCCTTTGCGAGTAATTCGTCCCCTTGCTATAAATAGTAGAATAAGTTGACATGTAAATAAACTATAGATATACGAATAGATTTAAGAATTGAGTGTTCATCAACATTGTTACAATTTCCTTATATCCCATCCTTCTCCTAAAAATATGTCACCCTTCTAAACTCGAGTACACCGCGAGTAATCGGTTTTCCACCTTACTAACCATAGATGTAAGAAAATAGTTTATATATATATATATATAGTTTTAAAAATATATTTAAGAATTCGGCTCCTTTAAACTTAAGTAACTGAGCCTGTAAAAATAAACGAATTAATAAAAAAAAATTATTTGATAGCACTTTGACTCGAGTTGTACGGTGCGCGAAACCGTCCTATCGATCTGTAATTATTATGGATTAGTTGTAAATATGAAAACACGCCTGAAGCGGTACAAACATTTTGATAAATTAACTGATAACTTCGAAGATTGGTTGAGGCTGCCGATATTGTTGAGAGGACAGTCGGTTCACTGCTTCTTGAAAGTCCTGCGGCGGTTTTGTAGGTTCAGGTCGGAGGCGAAATGTGTCTAATGGCTGAGAGACAGAAGCTGGAGGATTCAGTTGATTTTGTGTGGATGCATCTTGTGGAATATATTGAAAGCCTGAACCCGCTGAATGGTGGAAAAACATTGATTAAACAAGCCTTGCAACACATTTTTATATAAAAAGACACATACATTTACCCAGAAGGTGGTTAAAATCATAACTCTTTCTGGATGCAAAAGTTTTGGTGTTTTTGCATCATTTTTCTTCGATAGGTAGATGATACATCTATGAACATTCCCGAGAAATCAGCTGCGTCCTGTTCCGCTTCCGCGTGTGTTGGAATGTACTTCCTCTTACCCATACAGGGCATTTTTGTCCACAAAGCAGTAGGTTTCGAAGCCGACAGCATCGGAGTCACTGCTTCTAATGTTTGCACTACGTTGAAGTAATTTCCTAAAATGAATAAGATTAGATGTACTATTACATTTATTATAAACAGTGGTTAATCTTTATTCATTATTTAAACGTAATCACACGGACAAGTAAATGCTGAATCAGCCTTTAGACGATGCAGTCAGCGCTCTAGTTGAAGTATCCAGTGAATAGAGAACAGACACTCTGTTCCAGTTAGAGGCCAATTAAGGCTGATTTAGACGATGCCAGTCAGCGCTCTAGTTGAGGTATCCAGTGAACAGAGAACAGACATTCTGTCCAAGTTACTTGTACCAGTATCGAACAAGTAATTGGCCTCTAACTTGAACAGAGTGTCTGTTCTCTATTCACTGGATACTTCAACTAGAGCGCTGACTGGCATTGTCTAAATCAGCCTTTACTTGTTCGATACTGGTACAAATAACTTGAACAGAGTGTCTGTTTTCTGTTCACTGGATACTTCAACTAGAGCGCTGACTGGCATCGTCTAAATCAGCCTTAAAACGCTAAAGGCTGATTTAGACGATGCAGTCAGCGCTCTAGTTGAAGTATGCAGTGAATAGAGAACAGACACTCTGTTTAAGTTAGAGGCCAATTACTTGTTCAATACTGGTACAAGTAACTTGAACAGAGTGTCTGTTCTCTGTTCACTGGATACTTTAACTAGAGCGCTGACTGGCATCGTCTAAATCAGCCTTAAGACAAGACGTGACCAGCGTTGCCAATGTTCCAGTTTAAACTGGATTCTTCCAGTTTTTTTTCCTCGATCCAGTCATACAGTTAAACCCTGAAATCTTCCAGTTTTTCAAATATTGTCCAGTTTTATCCAGTTTTTTATATGGTTGCTTCATTTTACCAGGTTTTTGTAAAATATATTCATTATGCATAAACATTATCCCTCCCTCACCCTTCCTATTCCTTGGCCAATTTTGTTTTTTGACATTTTTCGTTCGATCGATAGTATAATATAATAAATAAAGGGAGATCCAAAGTGTACATTTTCTTTTCTTACGTACTCCCAGTATTATTATTTTTTTTTACATCCGAAAATCAATACGGTTAGCGTGCAGTGCAGTTATATAACGTCTTAACATCAGACGTGATAGGTCCTCCAAATAATTCTAAAGCTCAGAAGATCATACTGTCAATGTGCTCCATATTTTTAATTGATATGAATATGAAAACCAAGTAATATTCCCTCCGTTTACATTTGTTTACATCAATCGACCATTTGACGAAATGAAAATCCGAAAATATCATTTATTACAACATACGGGAAAGATTATTTTTAGGTAATCTGAAAAGGAAAACCTGTACAATTATTTGGATCGGTTATACATTCCATTATTTATCGCATCTTTTCCCATCGAAATCCAATCGCAACGTTGGAAAATTAACTGTGGGAAACCTGAGAAGGTAACTGAGAGAACTTCTCGAAAATCAATCATCCCGGTGTTATTCATAGCGTATACACTTTATAGAATTCCATTCGCGACGGCGGAGAGTTATTATTAGGAAACCTGGAGAGATAACTAAAACTAATCGGACCGGCGATATATCGAACTCTAATCTGGAAGGGGAGAGTTATCTTTTGGAAACCTGAGAATCCGAGAGAACTCCTCTAGAACCTTGAAGATATTATGCATCGCGCATACGCTTTATAGGAATCTCATCGGGACGGAGGAGAGTGATTTTTTGGTAACCTGAGAAGGTAACCGAGAGAACTCCTCTAAATTCAATATTCCCGGCGATATGTTCCGTTATCAATTGCGCGTACTCTGTATCGAACTTCAGTCGCAACGGTGGAGAGTTATCTTTCTCTAGGTAGTAGCCACGAATAGCAACTTACAACCGTTCTCCTTATGGGCTTTGGGATGTTTTATTCGGACTTGCTACTATAGAGATCCGCCGTTGGCAGGTGAAGTTTTTTATTTCATATTCTTCGTGAATGCGAAAAACATAGCTATGAAGATGGTCAAAAAACACAACAGAAATGTCAAAATTCGAGAAGGAAAAGAACAAAAAATTCAGGTTAGGTTTGATGCAGTAATCTATAACCAGAAGCCGTGTAATACGAGATTTTTTAAGTTTTATCCAAAAAAAAACATATTTTTTAGAGGGTTTACAAGAAAAATTGCTCAAATGTTGTTTCACAGTAATGTTCGAGTGGTGGAAGACGTTATTTTGATATTTTGTTTATTTCGCTATTTTATGATCTACTATACGCTTTGAAGGGAATACTATTTCTCGGACATTGGAATAAGTATAAAAAATGATTTTAGATGAATAAAAGTCGAACTTCTTAAAGTAAAACGATTTCACAGGATCCAGTTTTCTTCCAGTTTTTTTTAAAAATATTATTGGCAACCCTGGACGTGACAACTGGCTTCTTATTCTTCTTTCTGCATTTTCGTCGACCAAGTGCTAGATAAAAGGAAAGCGAGATGTGAAGGTTGCCAAATGTTATAAAATTTCGGAAGATTATTTTCCAATGAAAAACATGTGTTCTTCGTATCATGTATTTTCTGAGCTGCACAATTTTTTTGTATTAATTCTTCAACCGAATGTCACATATTTCAAACAATAAGTACTTTCCTGTTATTTTGGTATGCAAAAAAAATTAAATGTGAAGAGATAGAGAAAACTAGAAAACGTAGATTTGATAGTAGGAGTATATGTTGAAATACATGAATTAAATTCATAGTTCATTTTATTTATCAAGAGATTATGGGCCTTACCGTTTACACTTCACGATGAAATAGAAATGAACGAAGCGCCATTAAATTTAGTTTAACGAGTTAAAGAAAATTATGGGTTTTCAGGTAGAATGAACCCTTTTCAAATATAAATTATGAATAAAAATTAAATTTTCCGTATCAAATTAGTGTGAATGTGAATGTGAATGGAAAACTTTGCTTTCTACATTTGGTAAAATAATCTCGTACAAAAATTGTATTTGAAGATAATTTTATATTATAATGATAAGTTTTAGTGAGAATATCGGAAAGTGTATAGAAAATAGGTCAAGTTAGGGTAAGAAACACGTGCTTCAAGTAAATAAATAACGCCAAGCAAAAATTTTCATTCAGATTTTAGCAATTTAAAAGTGCCTTCGGACTGAGTAGTAAGGCTTGCTAAAAACTAATTTCGTATCCAGATGTCGGCACCGTATCGTTGTTATTTGTTATTTGATCCTAATTTTATTGCTAACTGCTTTACTTCTCTGCTAGGCCGCTGCTATTATGCTATGCTAGATGGCAAGAGAATCACAAAAAGATGTAGGGTGGAAATTCCGATGCAATGTCTCCCTCTCTTCAGGAACTGAGCACCGGACGTAACAGAAACGAAAATATACAAAGAATCCATAATAGAAATTTTCGCTAAAATGAAATGTGAATGCAACTATTATTCAATTTTGAATATATTTGGGAACACTGTGAAAAGGTTGGAAATCCCACTTTTGTATATTTATCTTCGTCAATTGTTTTCCTCATCAACCAATCAGAAGCCGAGTTGCAAGTGGTCCGAGTTTGACAGAAGAAGTGGTCCGGAATCGGTCCCCTGTTGTCATGTCTCGTCTCAGGTAAAACGGAAACAACTACTTTCGTAGCAGATTGTAAACAAAAACGAATTTGACAGTTTGTGTGCAGTATTCAGAGTACCGTCTAGCCGAGATGAACAATAGAAGGTGGGAAGATTCACGGGTTTCGGTTGTGTTGAACTTTTATGTTAGTAGCCAGGAAGATAGGAAGTTCACATACCAGGCATACCAGTCAGTTACTCGAATGGTACAAAATTGAATGTGTCAACGAATAACGTTGAAAGAGGATATACAGAAGCTAATTACAGATTTCCAAATTATTATTTTCGCATAATAAAAAAAAACAGAACATATCACGAACTAAAATGTTTAATTTTTTCTTTGATTTCAGAAATAGTATTCTAATGTCTACTATGTTTGGATTCTAGAGCAACTTCATGGAAGTTTGACTTTTGTCAGCAACTTTATTTACTTTTTTCACAATTAGGGTGCTGAAAACTTCAGTCGTCTAAAACTAAGACGCAAACGGAAAACTTTTCATCTCAATCTAAGTCATACGGAGTCAATTAAATTTATTTTTCAAGTTCATTTTACATGAAAAAACTTGTAACCTTTTTTTCCCATGCACTGTCAAATGTTTATCCGTCAAAGGAACAAAAGATTGTGTGACTCTGACTTTGTTCGTATACGTTTTTGGTCGACGTAACGAGAAGTAAAATTGAATTGAAATTAAGTTTGGACACTTCAAAAATCCTGAAATTTAAGTTTCTGTTAAAATGTCGGGCCCTTATGATTTTGAACGCTAGCATTGATTTAGGAAAAAAAATTTCATTTGCTTATTTTTACTTTCAATAACAACACTTTTCCTATGTAGTGGACTATTATAAGAAAAGTAACATACATAAACAAAATCTGTGACGTCACAGATTTAAAAAATCTTCCCACCTTTCATTTTCCATCTCGCCGTGGAGCAGTGTACGTCATAACATTTCTCCAACTGTAAGACCCCCCGCATACTACAGACTTTCTGTCAACCAACAGTTTGGTCGAGTCGGCCTTCTGGTGCAAAAATCGACCCAACTGAATCAGCGTAATGTGCGCACATGCATACCTCTCCGTACTGATTTAGGCGGCGGTGACACTGGATGCTAGAGGTGTGCAAATCAGCTCATCATGATGAACAGCTCTGATCATATCAGCTCATCTAAATGAGCTGTTCTTTATGAACAGCTCTTCAGCTCAGTTGTCAGTGCCGACTTTCAATTTGGGTCCCAAACTCGATAGCCACGAAGCCAGTTTGAAAATGTTAAAATTCAAATGAAATTTTTCACACCATATTATTAATTACTTGAAACACGTATTCCAGACTATTATTTACAACAGACTCGGCGAGTACAACATTTCCGACATTTTTACTGAGGCTTTACATTACAATAGAAAGTTTTCTTCAAAAAAAAAAAAAAATCTTATGAGATTTTTGCACCGCCTGCAAACAAAGTGTTTTTCATTGAAATAGAATACTCATTTGATAAACAGAAGTTAATTTTCATTAATAATTTGAATTTTAAAAACGTGTTCATTCTGCCTGAGAGCCAATTATTATTTTTGGCGCCCCCTAAACTGGTAAACAAAGCTCAATGCGAATATAACAGTTGAAAAGACGAGGGACAAATGAAACTAAACTGATGTCTTAACACGAAGAGCGAGAGACGGTCAGTTCATTTGAATCTTACAGCTCACACACTCTCTTCAATTCTACAGCTCTTTTCTCTCCTTCATCATCATCAAAGTGAGCTGAAGAGCTGTTTGATTTTTTTTGCGAGCTGTTCCGCGTCAACTCACTTCAAAGAGTCGATTCTTCGGAACAGCTCATGAGCGGATGGCACATCTCTACTGGATGCAGAGAAGTGATCGTACGAATTGTATGCAATAGTGAAAGTAAACAACCACATTGAGTTGTATTGGTGTGGTTACATTGCTTCCCCCTTGCTTCGTTCGAATTCGTCTGTTTCTATCGAACAAAATTGTTTGTTTCTATTCGTACAATCAAATTTTCGTGCGTACTCCTATCCAAAGTAACCTTAGCCTTAGAGCCCCCGCACACTACAGACTTTTTTTCAGCCGACAGTTTGGTCGGATCGGGCTACTGGTGCAAAAACCGACCCAACTTAATCGGTGTAATGTGCGCACATGCATACCTCTCTGTACTGATTAAGAAGCCGACCGAACTATCGGTCGACAAGTCAGTCTGCAGTCGGCGGGGGCTCTAAGAAGCCGACCAAACTATCGGTCTACAAATCAGTCTGCAGTATGCGGGGGCTCTAAAACGGCTTTTGTTCAATACATGACGTATTACTGGAATAAGCAATAGCGGCAAGCGTTTTTGAAGCTTTTGTTCGACTCCGTTATTTATACAGTTTCGTTGACCAATTATTCCGTTGAGAATGTTCTGCTGTAGTAGTAAGAAAGATTTAGATTGAATCTTTAAGTGGTCTAACGGAGCAAAAGGTTCGATGGAAAATTATCGATGCAAACATCATGGGTTTGAATCCCGGCAGTAGAGAAACTATATGTGTTGTATAAAATATTTATAATTTTTTTTTACAGCCAAATACATGCGAATGAGGTTCATAGCAAATGGCAAAGGGCTGATTGAAAAAGGGTGCAACAATTATACATTTTATTTATTTTTTTAACGCTCATCAAAAGCTGAACAAATTTAATCTAGTAGCTGTAACAGACTCTAACAAGCGTATGGTCAAGGTGCGGCGGCAGCGGTATTGAATTAAAGAGACTTTAAACTCTGAGGGTTCATTCATCTCTGATGGTCAAGGTGTTAAAAAACAAATTCTATTTATAGAATTTCCGTAAACGTTGCTGGTTCGCATTTGTGTCAGGTGGAATAAACGTTGGCGAGGCTGAACTGGTTCTAGCTGAGGAGTAGCTCTTGATGAGATGAGGGAAGGATTTCGATGACTTGTCCTAGGTTCGGGAGCTTCGAGAAGCTGACTCTCGAATGATGATGATTGTGACTCTGGATCAGGCTCCGGTGCAGCTGCATCACCTGCTGCTGGTAGAAGCCCACACGAATCCAGAAGAAGGTTGAATGGGATTAACGCTGGCTGCTGCTGCTCAGTCAACTCGGTTTGTTCACATGTATATCGCCTACGTAGTTGGTTGCAGTGAGTCCTAATGAGATTCTGTTTACTCTGTAGCCAGACGTTGTATAGCACTCGACCGACTCTTTCCAATACTTGTCCTGGTTCCCAAGACCAAGCATTATTGCTATGTACTTTTGCACAGACAAGTTCTTTCACATCGTAATTCATCGGTTTTGCACCATTTTTTTTGTTAAACTGAGCGTTCTGCTTGGAATCTGCAACTTTGTGGAATGGTGTAGGTGGCATCAACAGTGAAGTTCGGAGTTGCCGACCTAGTAGCAGCTCCCCTGGTGATTTACCCTGGGGTGCGCTTCGACACGCTTCATGCTTCGCGGAGGGCCTCTTCCCCCGATGTGATTTTTTTCAACGTCCTCTTGAACGTGTCTACGAAGCGTTCAACAAGACCGTTGGATTGTGGGTGATATGGCGGTGTCTTCAGATGGAGTATGCCGTTCTGCTCACAATAGCGTTCGAAATACTCGCTGATGAACTGACGACCATTGTCAGTTACCAGCGTCTGTGACATACCGTGGGTTGCAAAAATTTCTCTGAACATGGTGAGCGTTGCATCAGTGGTGATTCGCTTGGTTGGTATCACCTCAGGCCATTTGCTGAATGCATCCACCACGATAAGGTAGTAGAAGTCGTCCACAGGTCCAGCATAATCTGCATGTACGCGTTGCCATGGTTTTTGCGGCGAAGGCCAACTCTCCAGGATTACTTTACTGCTGGTTTTCGTTGCCTTAGCATTCGGTGCATGAACGAATGAGCTGCGTGATCTGCTCGTCGATGCCAGGCCAATAGACATAGTTACGTGCCACCGACCTCATACGCTCCACGCCGGGGTGTCCTTTGTGGAGTTGACGGAGGACACGGGTCCGAAACTTGGATGGAATAACTGAACGTTCTCCGTACAACACGCAGTTGGAAACCACTGAAAGACTGTCTTTACGCTGGTAGTATTGTTGCAGCTGAGGGTCGCTGAGATCGGACTTGTGTGAAAGCCAACCAGATTGTATGTACAGCGCCACCTGTTTGAGAATTGAATCCGACTGCGTTTCATTTTGGACCATCTTGAAGGTGACGGGGAAATCTTCCAGGGACTGCTTGATTATGTTCTGCATGCAGTCCTCCAACTCGATCGATGCAATGACGTATTCTTCATTCGGCCGAACATGGGTGTTGATCAGCCTAGATAGAATATCTGCGTACCCGAAACTCTCCGTTTTGACGTACTGGATATTGAAATCATACAGTAAAAGTGTAAGTGCCCAACGCTGTAGTCTGTTCGCGGTATACACCGGGATTCCTTTTCTGGTGCCGAATATGGCCAACAATGGTTTATGGTGTAAATTTTCGACCAAAAATCATCCGATGAAAGTGAGTTACGGTGAAGATGAGTGCGAGACCCTCCTCCTCGATTTGGCTATAGTTGGACTCTGCTGGTGTGAGACTGCGAGAAACATAGGAAATCGCTTTAACTGTTCCGTCCGGGAACTGATGAGGAATGCGAGCGCCAATACCGTGCTGTGAAGCGTCTGCCGAAGCTATAAGACCCAGTTTTGGATTGTAGTGGGCAAGTGCTAGCGGAGACTGCAGAATGTCACGGAATCGATCGAACGAGCGCTTACATGCATCTGACCATTCCCATTTCACGCTAGCTTTTAGTAGTTGGTCCATCGGGTACCGTAGTTTGCGCATCTCCGGGACTGTTGAAATGCCCCCGGCGCTGACTTGATGCTCGGGGTAATACGGGTGTAGCGAAACAATCCCTTATGCGTGTTGATGGTGAGTAAATGCTGGTCTCTGGGATCGACTTCCACCTGGAGGTATGCGTCCGACAAATCAATGTGGCTATACCAACTGCAGCCTGCCATTTTCTCGAAAATGTCCTCAGGTAGTGGTAATGGATACTGGTTCGGCTCTAAAGCGTAGTTGAGCCCGGTGTAGAACTCAGCACAAATGCGGACGGTGCTATTTGATTTGCGCATAACCAGGATTGGTACTGCCCAGTCAGAATGGTCGACAGGTTCGAATGGTGCCCAGGTTCTGTAGACGCTGAATTTCGTCTTCCACAGCATTCTGCCGCTGTATGCCACGGGACGTTTAGGACGGAAAATTGGTTTTGGGTCCCCTTTCAGTGTGAGCCGAACTCTTGTTTTGATGCATAGACCCAAGTTGCTGGTGAACACCTTGGGGAACTGCGATTGCAGCGCCCGAACGCCATTTGAGGATGAACCGCTGTCTTTGCGGCAGAATGATCTGAACTGGATGTCCTACAGCCCAAACAATTCAATCCAGTCTGCACCTAAAATATTCAGACTCAGGTTAGCGGGTGCTACACGGCACAAACCTCGTTTCGAAATGCCGCCAATTTCCGCGTCACACCAGAATTCCAATATAAGGTCCAGTGGTTCTCCAGAAGCGGTTTTAGCTCTGCAGGAGGGTTGGACTCCCGGAGGCTGACCAATCTGCTTCCAAAGTTGCTCGGATATGATGGTAATATCCGATACTGAGTCGATCTCTAGTCCTGTCGGAACATGATTCATCCGGACCTCGGCAAAATTTCTCCCCTGGCTGATATTTATGACGGAAACAATATTCACTTCCTTCTTGCTCTCTCCTACATTCTTCTTGACGTAAGCTGATTTCTTATGGCGGGTTTACAGTAGGGAGATCTATAGCTATAGATGGATTTATTCACGTGAATATAGGTGTAAACGGGTGAGAATAAATATGATACACTTATTCGAGGTATATATAACTTGAATAAATTCAGCATAAGTAAACGCTTGTGAATTTCTCACTGGTGAGAAATCACTAAAGTTGGATGCAGTTCTACTTCAGGTGAATAAATTCACCGAAAATATGAATATATTCATTATAGAAGTTCACGCTAGTGTAAACAGTTGATGCGATTTCTATAAATCTCAACATATTTCTTCACATGAATATATCACTAGTCTCAACCCACCCTTATAGCGAATTCGTTTTTGTTCAGTTTCAACCCCAGTGCCGCACTAACTGCTGTCAAAACGTTTTTTTATTCACTCAGTTGCGCACTCAGTGTCGCACTAGTTCGCCCCGAAAGCTGCTAGTTTCGCTCTGAGATGCTTCACGGGTTGGCACTCGGGTTCACCAATACAACTATACTGAACTGTCAAGTTCCGAGTATTGTTTTGGAAAATCTAGAAATGAAGACTATGAAAATGGAAAAGCTACTGCTCTTGTTTTTGTATTATTGTAATCGTAATCCAATTCGGATTCTGATTTTGAAGAGTATATTCGTGTAGACGGCATTAAGCTCCGTGTGCTTTCATTGGGAGGCGAAAATTATTATGGATATTCAGGAGGAATAAACATGCTCTCAAAATCAAAATGATGAATGAAAATTTACTTTAACGTATCGAATATTTATTTTATGTGATGGCATAAGAGGGTTTTTTTTCCGATATAGCAGAAACATTGAACGAAAACTGTGTCTAACGAAGATTTTATATTATAATAGTAATTATTTGTGGAACAAACAGGAAATGCATCGACAAATGGTTAAGTGAGTGTCAGGACTACATGTGTTAGGTAATCAAACAATATGAAGTAAAAAATGTCATTCAAACTTTTATATTTTTACACTGCACTTGGCCCTTCTTATCTGATAGAGAATAATTTACCTCCCAAGCACTAATATCGCCACCAGACGTCGACACTGTACATTTGTCGTCGCAAATATAAACAAATCAGACTATATAACGCACACCAACAAACCACCGCATTCGTGAAACTGAAAACGTTTTTTTATTACAGAGTCAGTGTGGCACTGACTCAGTTTTAAAAACGAATTCGCTATTAGAGAAGCAGGCGCAGTATCCTTCCTTATGTCCCTTTTTCTTGCAGTCACGGCACTGATGTCCCCGAAACTGACAATTCTTCGAAAAATGCATGCCCCCGCATGACCAACATGGTGTTTTAGGCTGCTCGTTGATAAATCCACTACCGAACGTCTGCTGTTTGAACTCGTGCTTGGGTTTTTGCGGCTTCCGTTGAACCTAGAGCTGCCCTGCTGATGAACCGCATGTACTGCTACCGACGCAGAAAATTTTTCCACGAGGCTGGTGTCCTTTTTGAGGTTAACCATGCTCTGACACTCTTCGACGACTCTTTCCAAGATTATGTCCGCCATGTCATTCAGCTTGGTTATCAGACGATACAAAAGATAAGCGTTTTGAACTGCTCTTCCGTCAAATCACCCAGCTTGAAGTTCCAACATGCTTTGTTCACTTTGCAGGAGTATGAAACAAAATCGTCTTTGGAAGTTTGCAGACACTGGTAGCGTCGGTGGAAGATGGAGGTTGTCGCCCCGAAAGAGGTTTTTAACTTCTCGATGGTTTTCTGGAACGTGAAGTCCTTTGGCACTTTCGGAAGAGTAAAGCTGGTGTATCGCTCATGTGCTGATGGATTCAGTTTCCTTAGAAGGAACCGGACTTTTGCTGCCTCATTCAACTTGCCTTCGTCTTTGTCGAATAAATCGATATATCACGAGTACCACGTATCGAAGGTGCACCCATGTTTCGGATCATAGACAAATTCGATGATGTTACTGGAGAGCAAATCTAGCGCGATTTCCACTCTCGATAACTCATTGAGGGCCAGCTGGGTCGCTGACATCTGATCTGTGAGTTTCGTCATCAACGTTTGCTGTTGAATCAGGATCTGCATAAGCATCATGGTAGTGTTCGATGCTTGGTTGGATGCTCCTGATTGTGTTGATTCCATTGTTCGGGTAACCGTACTTTTGACGTAGGACTACGTCTAAGCGGAAGATATAGGGGGTGAAATGAAAATCTAGGCACTGAACAAGTAGGAAAAAATGCAAGATTTGGAACGCTTATAACTCGAGCATTTCTCAATAGATCGCAAAGGTTTTTGCATCAATTGATAGGAAATGTATCTACGCATCTATCATAACGAATAACATTTCATTTTTCTTGAGATAAATAATTAAATAATTGTGAAATATCAAGCATTGTCCAAATGCACTATGTGCCCATTTTTGATTGGTCCATTTTGTGCTCCTCAAATCGTACCGTCCAAAACGGGCAACCAGAGCAGCAGCAAAATACAATGAAGCACGATTGGAAAGGAAAAAGAAAAAAAATGAACGAAACATTAGTCGCAGTCTCACACATGCATAAT
This sequence comes from Toxorhynchites rutilus septentrionalis, assembly GCF_029784135.1. Taxonomy (NCBI): domain Eukaryota; kingdom Metazoa; phylum Arthropoda; class Insecta; order Diptera; family Culicidae; genus Toxorhynchites; species Toxorhynchites rutilus. The sequence continues at coordinate 169,221,822 of NC_073745.1, forward strand.
TCTCGAGCCAGCCAGTCAGCTTAAAAATCCCCGCTCCGCTGCCGTAACGATCATTCTCATCGAAACCGTACACCACATCGTTTCGCATCACATCACATCAACAAACCAACACAAGCAGCCATGTCTGGACATGGCAAAGGAGGAAAAGTGAAGAGAAAGGCAAAATCCCGCTCGAACCGTGTTGGTTTGCAATTCCCCGTAGGTGTATTCACCAATTGCTCCACAAGGGTAGCTAGGCCGAGCGCGTTAGTACCAGTCCACCTAGCCGCCGTTATATAGTTCCGGCCGCCGAAGTGATCGAGTTGGCTGGCAAAGCTGCTCGCGACGATAAGAAAACTCGCATTCAGAACAGAACACATTCGGTTCGGTGGACATCAAGATAACAACAGGCAGTTGCAGCGAGTGGCGAGTGGCAAACGCAATCGCAAAACGGCAGCAGGTAGCAGAAGAAAAAAGTTTGTTCTTTATACAAACTGCTTTGGTGGCAAATCCAGAACAAGGCGGCATCGAGGGCGTTCGAAATGGTTTTGACGTAGGATTACGTCTTTCGGGAACATATTGGGGTACAAATTGAAAGTCGACAATCGAGCACATCGTGAAAATTGTCCAATTTCAAACGCTTATTGCTCAGTCATTCCATGATGGATTGATGAAATTTTCGCGTCAATCGATTTCGGCACTCCATAACAATTTTTCATATTGAAGAAAAAAATATATGTAATGAAACTAACTATCGAACAATTGAAAAATCTCAAACCCTATCCTAACGGAAATATCCACTTCTGATTGGTCGAAATTGATGACACATGTGACGGGTCCCTAACAGAGACATCAAAACCAAGCTGCCTGGGGGAAATCGTCATTGCAAGTATATGCAATTCGGGGCATTTTTATATTGCAAGTAAGATGAGTGATACGATTAATTCTAGCAAATAAAATTTAAATTTAGAACTTTAATGTTGGTCGCTTCGTGAAATTTCATATCAATGACCGATCGTGTACTGTGAAAAATTTAGCACAAGTGTAAGCGTAAAATTGTATATGGTAGCAGTTTTGTTAAAAATGACTTGATATATGAAACGATTTATTTCAATTTTCATAAGTAAAAACCAAGGTGTGTTTCGGCTCGAGAATGAGTCGTTTGGTTTGAGCCGTCTGTTTTGTTGTGTTCATTTTCACCCAAGGAAAGTTTATACGGCGAGAAATAATGGAAAAGTGAAGAAAATTAGAGGAGGGTAGTGATTTCCCATATACTCTACATATAGTATTAAGTGTTGTTAGTCCCATTAAAATTCGCATTGAGTTGAATAAACACTCAGAAAGTTAAAATTATAAAATAAAATTACCTTTACTATTTCAAATATTTTTTTCTCTATATTAAAGTATTATGTTCTTAATGATGAGAAAAAATGATTATTGTGTTCGGTATTGGTGATTATTTCATATTACATTGATGAGTTTTTTTTTTCTTTGTTTCATCCATACATAACACAGGATGCATCTCGTCTAGGATCACAGAGGGCGATTTTCATCATATCTCGATCCACTCCGGTATCTTTTATCTGATACGCGACATCCAACGACTATTTACCATCCTTCTGTCATCATCACTCGGTAAACACTGGTGGAGTGAACAAACAATACCCAACAACCAAACAAAAAGGCTCTTTTCAGGACCACCAAATCATTATCAAAGGGTTTAACGATGTAATTCTTCAAACATATCCAAAACCAACAGATAGCCTAACGGAATCCTACATCAACTATGCGGTCGTGTCTCGGACACAACCCTCCTGTGACTTTTTTTTCAAAACCACGAGTACTAAGTTTTCTAAATTGGAACCATTCCATAAAACATGGCGCCATTAAACCTTCCAAAAAAGAGTTTACGAAATACAGTTCAATGCTTTCTAAAACAATATCCCAAATAATAATAAAACACAACTTTATTTTTTCATAATTTGTTTGCCAGGAGATAATTTGTTTGAGTATGAGAATTTGGCAGTTGTTCTGAGCTTATTGATGGTTGGGGACTTTCCCGATTATTCAATTTTCACCAATTCTTAAATTGATTTTAGATTGAAAGTACAGTCATTTACATTTAGCTCGACATTTAGCTAATTGGACGGACCTGTAATGCGACATATTTATTTGGACATTTTTGTAAATATAGAGTTCGGGGTCCAAATTTTGACCCCACATTAAAAGTGGATACTGTACCACTGTCATCGCAAATGTTCAATTACAGTTTAAAATCGCCTCCAATGCGACACTGAGTGGTGTTTCGGCACGTCGCATTAAAAATAATTTATGTTGTACAGTAACTCACAGTCACAGTCACAAGCTGGATGGGAAGAAATTTTCTAACTGTGAAAGCTGTGGCGAGTGGCAAACGCAATCGCTAAACAGGAAGGTTTAGCCGAACAAGATGGGGATATCGAGTGATAACAAAACAATAAACTCTTTAGATTAAAGATAATTTTGTGATCCTGAAAAGGACCTTTTGACGTAGGACTACGTCTAACCGGAAGATATAGGGGGTGAAATGAAAATCTAGGCACTGAACAAGTAGGAAAAAATGCAAGATTTGGAACGCTTATAACTCGAGCATTTCTCAATAGATCGCAAAGGTTTTTGCATCAATTGATAGGAAATATATCTACGCATCTATCATAACGAATAACATTTCATTTTTCTTGAGATAAATAATTGAATAATTGTGAAATATCAAGCATTGTCAAAATGCACTATGTGCCCATTTTTGATTGGTCCATTTTGTGCTCCTCAAATCGAACCGACCAAAACGGGCAACCAGAGCAGCAGCGAAATAGAATGAACCACGATTGGAAAGGAAAAAGAAAAAAATGAACGAAACATTGGTCGCAGTCTCACACATGCGTAATTCTCGAGCCAGCCAGTCAGCTTAAAAATCCCCGCTCCGCTGCCGTAACGATCATTCTCATTCAAACCGTACACCACATCGGTTCGCATCACAACACATCAACAAACCAACCCAAGCAGCCATGTCCGGACATGGTAAAGGAGGAAAAGTGAAGGAAAAGGCAAAATCCCGCTCGAACCGTGTTGATCTGGAGTTCCCCGCAAGGGTAGCTAGGCCGAGCGCGTTAGTACCAGTGCACCAGTCCACCTAGCCGGCGTTATATAGTTTCGGCCGCCGAAGTGATCGAGTTAGCTGGTAAAGCTGCTCGCGACGATAAGAAAACCCGCATTCGGAACAGAACACATTCGGTTCTGTGGACATCAAGACAACAGGCAGTTGCAGCGAGTGGCGAGTGGCAAACGCAATCGCAAAACGGCATCAGGTAGCAGAAGAAAAAAGTTTGTTCTTTATACACACCTCTTTGGTGGCAAATCCAGAACAAGGCGGCATCGAGGGCGTTCGAAATGGTTTTTTTTTTCAAAACCACGAGTACCTAGTTTTCTAAATTGGAACCATTCCATAAAACAAGGCGCTTTTCAGGGCCATTAAACCTTCCAAAAAAGAGTTTAGGAAATACAGTTCAATGCTTTCTAAAACAATATCCAAAATAATAATAAAACACAAATTGATTTTTTCATAATTTGTTTGCCAGGATACGATGAGTATGTGAATTTGGCAGTTGTTCTGAGTTTATTGATAGTTGGGGACTTTCCTGATTATTTAATGTTCCCCAATTCTTAAATTGTTTCCAGATTGAAAGTACAGTAATTTACAATTAGTTCGACATTTAGCTAATTGGACGGACATGTAATGCGACATATTTAGTTGGACATTTTTGTAAACATAGAGTTCGGGGTCCAAATTATGACCCCACATTGAAAGTCGACACTGTACCACTGTCATCGCAAATGTTCAATTACAGGTTAAAATCGTCTGGAATGCGACACTGAGTGGCGCTTCGGCACGTCGCATTGAATGTAATTTACTGTACAACATGTCACAAAGCTGGATGGGAAGAAATTTTCCAACTGTGAAAGCTGTGGCGAGTGGCAACAAATCGCTAAACAGGAAGGTTTAGCCGAACAAAATGGGGATATCGAGTGATAACAAAACAATAAACTCTTTAGATTGAAGATAATTTTGTGATCCTGAAAAGGACCCTTTTTAGCCTGCATGTGAATCCAACGAGCGAACAAATCGTAATGAATGTATGTTTTTGCCATCGCTCCCTTTTAACGCTCATTCGTTCGTCTCGTTGGACTCGCCCCTCTGGCTGAGTCTGCCGATTTGTCTCTATCCTGTGAGTGTGTACCGCTAGAGTATAAAACACGCGGACCTCAAAAAATATATTATTTTTTTTCAAACCGTAAACCCGTGTGGTTGTACGGCATCGGCATCGTGGACGTAACAAAGGAGGACAAGTTAAGGGAAAGGCAAAGTCCCACTCGAACCGTGCAGGTGTGCAGTTCCTCGTAGGTGTATCCGCCAATTGCTCAGCAAGGGTAGCTAGGCCGAGCGCGTTAGTACCAGTGCACCAGTCCACCTAGCCGGCGTTATATAGTTTCGGCCGCCGAAGTGATCGAGTTGGCTGGTAAAGCTGCTCGCGACGATAAGAAAAACCGCATTCAGAACAGAACACATCAAGACAACAACAGGCAGTTGCAGCGAGTGGCGAGTGGCAAACGCAATCGCAAAACGGCATCAGGTAGCAGAAGTAAAAAGTTTGTTCTTTATACAAACTGCTTTGGTGGCAAATCCAGAACAAGGTGGCATTGAGGGCGTTCGAAATGGTTTTTTTCAAAACCACGAGTACTTAGTGGTTCTAAATTGGAACCATTCCATAAAACAAGGCGCTTTTCAGGGCCATTAAACCTTCCAAAAAAGAGTTTAGGAAATACAGTTCAATGCTTTCTAAAACAATATCCCAAATAATGATAAAACACAAATTGATTTTGACGTAGGACTACGTCTAACCGGAAGATATAGGGGGTGAAATGGAAATCTAGGTACTGAACAAGTAGGAAAAAATGCAAGATTTGGAACGCTTATAACTCGAGCATTTCTCAATAGATCGCAAAGGTTTTTGCATCAATTGATAGGAAATATATCTACGCATCTATCATAACGAATAACATTTCATTTTTCTTGAGATAAATAATTGAATAATTGTGAAATATCAAGCATTGTCCAAATGCACTATGTGCCCATTTTTGATTGGTCCATTTTGTGCTCCTCAAATCGTACCGAACAAAACGGGCAACCAGAGCAGCAGCGAAATAGAATGAAGCACGATTGGAAAGGAAAAAGAAAAAATATGAACGAAACATTGGTCGCAGTCTCACACATGCGTAATTCTCGAGCCAGCCAGTCAGCTTAAAAATCCCCGCTCCGCTGCCGTAACGATCATTCTTTGTGTGGACACCGACTGGACAACATCGTTGCTGGACGAGCTGGACGGCGAGGGATCGAGTGCCTTTCTCAAGGCAAGAGGGCGGAGGTGGTAGCGCTGGAGTAGAGTAGAGTAGAGTTTTCAAAGGGCCTTTCTCAAGGCTAGAGACGAATGAACTGCAAAAGTTTAAAGTCTCTATAATACAATACCTTCCTTCCTTCCTTCCTTCCGTAACGATCATTCTCATTCAAACCGTACACCACATCGGTTCGCATCACAACACATCAACAAACCAACCCAAACAACCATGTCTGGACATGGTAAAGGAGGAAAAGTGAAGAGAAAGGCAAAATCCCGCTCGAACCGTGTTGATCTGGAGTTCCCCTCAAGGGTAGCTAGGCCGAGCGCGTTAGTACCAGTGCACCAGTCCACCTAGCCGGCGTTATATAGTTTCGGCCGCCGAAGTGATCGAGTTAGCTGGCAAAGCTGCTCGCGATGATAAGAAAACCCGCATTCGGAACAGAACACATCCGGTTCGGTGGACATCAAGACAACAAGCAGTTGCAGCGAGTGGCGAGTGGCAAACGCAATCGCAAAACGGCATCAGGTAGCAGAAGAAAAAAGTTTGTTCTTTATACAATCTGCTTTGGTGGCAAATCCAGAACAAGGCGGCATCGAGGGCGTTCGAAATGTTTTTTTTTTCAAAACCACGAGTACAAAGTTTTCTAAATTGGAACCATTCCATAAAACACGGCGCTTATCAGGGCCATAAAACCTTTCAAAAAAGAGTTCAGGAAATACAGTTCAATGCTTTCTAAAATGATATCCAAAATAATAATAAAACACAAATTGATTTTTTCATATTTTGTTTGCCAGGATCTGTTGAGTATGAGAATTTGGCAGTTGTTCTGAGCTTATTGATGGTTGAGGACTTTCCCGATTATTCAATTTTCACCAATTCTTGAATTGCTTCTAGATTGAAAGTACAGTAATTTATGTTTAGCTCGACATTTAGCTAATTGGACGGACCTGTAATACGACATATTTAGTTGGACATTTTTGTAAACATAGAGTTCGGGGTCCAAATTATGACCCCACATTGAAAGTCGACACTGTACCACTGTCATCGGAAATGTTCAATTACAGGTTAAAATCGGCTCCAATGCGACAATGAGTGGTGCTTCGGCACGTCGCATTGAATGTAACTTACTGTACAACATGTCACAAGCTGGATGGGAAGAAATTTTCCAACTGTGAAAGCTGTGGCGAGTGGAAAACCCAATAGCTAAACAGGAAGGTTTAACCGAACAAGATGGGGATATCGAGTGATAACAAAAACACAACACCAAAGGTTCTTTTCAGAACCACCAACATGTTCATAAAGAGTAAACAGTAAACTAATCCATTTTTCAGGTGGATAGGTAGGTATTCACGTAGGAGAAGAAAATAAATATATTTAAAATAAATATTTAACAAAAACTGTCCCCTTTGTATAGTCCTACGTCACTCCGGTTATGTCCCCAACATTACCCACCCGTCTTTTTTCATAATTTGTTTGCCAGGATATGATGAGTATGTGAATTTGGCAGTTGTTCTGTTCTTATTGATTTTCACCAATTCTTAAATTGCTTTTAGATTGAAAGTACAGTAATTTACTCTTATCTCGACATTTAGCTAATTGGACGGACCTGTAATGCGACATATTTAGTTGGACATTTTTGTAAACATAGAGTTCGGGGTCCAAATTATGACCCCACATTGAAAGTCGACACTGTACCGCTGTCATCGCAAATGTTCAATTACAGGTTAAAATTACCTCCAATCCGATACTGAGTGGTGGTAATGCGACGTGCCATTGAATTTACTGTAAAATATGTCACAAGCTGGATGGGAAGAAATTTTTCAACTGTGAAAGCTGTGGCGAGTGGCAAATGCAATCGCTAAACAGAAAGGTTTAGCCGAACAAGATGGGGATCGAGTGATAACAAAACAATAAACTCTTTAGATTGAAGATAATTTTGTGATCCTGAAAAGGACCCTTTTTAGCCTGCATGTGAATCCAACGAGCGAACAAATCGTAATGAATGTATTTTTTTGCCATCACTGCCTTTTAACGCTCATTCGTTCGTCTCGTTGGACTCGCCCCTCTGGCTGAGTCTGCCAATTTGTCTCTATCCTGTGAGTGTGTACCGCTAGAGTATAAAACACGCGGACCCCAAAAAAATATCTTATTTTCTTTCAACCCGTAAACCCGTGTGGTTGTACGGCATCGGCATCATGGACGTAACAAAGGAGGACAAGTTAAGGAAAAGGCAAAGTCTCACTCGAACCGTGCAGGTCTCCAGTTCCCTGTTGGTCGCATTCACTGATTGCTCCGCAAGGGTAACTAGGCCGAACGGATTGGTGCCGGAGCACCAGTATACCTAACAGCGATTATAGAGTTTCGGCCGTCGGAGTGCTCGAGTTGGCTTGCAAAGCTGCTCACGACAATCAGAAAACCCGCATCAAGAACAGAGCAGCTTCGGTTCGGCGCTCATGAAGGCAACAATTAGTTTCAGTGAGTGTCAAATTGTTTCTCCGGCACGTCGCATTAAATGTAATTTACTGAACAACATGTCACAAGCTGGATGGGAAGAAATTTTCCAACTGTGAAAGCTGTGCCGAGTGGCAAACGCAATAGCTAAACAGGAAGGTTTAACCGAACAAGATGGGAATATCGAGTGATAACAAAAACACAACACCAAAGGTTCTTTTCAGAACCATCAACATATTCATAAAGAGTAAACAGTAAACTAATCCATTTTTAAGGTAGATAGGTAGGTATTCACGTAGGAGAAGAAAATAAAACAATATATTTAAAATATATATTTAACAAAAGCTGTCCCCTTTGTATAGTCCTACGTCACTCCGGTTATGTCCCCGACATTACCCACCCGTCTTTTTTCTTTTTCCTTTCCAATCGTGCTTCATTCTATTTCGCTGCTGCTCTGGTTGCCCGTTTTGGTCGGTACGATTTGAGGAGCACAAAATGGACCAATCAAAAATGGGCACATAGTGCATTTTGACAATGCTTGATATTTCACAATTATTCAATTATTTATCTCAAGAAAAATGAAATGTTATTCGTTATGATAGATGCGTAGATATATTTCCTATCAATTGATGCAAAAACCTTTGCGATCTATTGAGAAATGCTCTAGTTATAAGCGTTCCAAATCTTGCATTTTTTCCTACTTGTTCAGTGCCTAGATTTCCATTTCACCCCCTATATCTTCCGGTTAGACGTAGTCCTACGTCAATATAACCAAAATCAAAACAAAGCGGAGACACAAAAACCCAACGAACCGTCCGTCTCCGTGAATTATTCTTTTCTACAAATCCTGCTGGTCATTTTCGTTGGACGTTTGCTAACGAACCGTTACGTTGCCGGTGTATCTGATTGTTTTCTTAAGAATTGTATGGTAGAATAATTGACGTAACGTGACGTGACGGGACGTGAACGTGACGTGGATGTTGTATGTGAATCGCACTTAATTGTGTGCATCAATATGAAATCACACATCTTGAAAAGAAGCTGTAAACGCGACGCAATGCACAACGCGTCTTTTAGGCCAACCTACGCCTTTACATAATCGCTTTCCTTTTTCGATTACTGTCAACATTGGTCCACCTTTTATAATGATAATAATCCTATATCGATTTACTGTCACTACTGTTGCAACATTCGTAATTTTGTCGGAAGTTTGTTATTCTACAGGTTGATCTATTTTTTTTTTCAAAGGATGATGTTAAATTCCGTCAATGTAATGCCCAATAATCGAAAAGAAAAGCAGGGATATATTGACGATATCAGCAAGCTAAACAGAGCAGAGCTTACGGACTTGAAAATACGACAAGAATTCTTGCTTCGGAACAGGTACGCAGATGTTGCTGCTTCTCCAATGTTTTCCTTTTGAATTTCTATTGAAAATAAACTTAGGTTTAAAATGTTTTGCGGTTTACTTTCCTAATTTTACGGATTTAGACAATCTAAACAAGTCTCAAAATTTATATGAGGTGAATCAGTATATAGCTTTCACTTATATTTTATGTTGTTCGCATCTTATGCGTATAAAAACAGTGTTCTTTAAACATTTTGTCAAGTCGATAGTTGTTTATTTCTAAAATACCAACTATATACATTATTATACATGTTTTATTGTGATTCATTGCTTACGGTCTTCTGTAAACAAATTTGTATTGAAAATTATACAACTAGAGTGTGTTTTTGGCTTTAAAATCTCAGCAAAGTTCTTTTAGGAACGTTTATGATATTATTTCTTACATGTCTTATTATAGGAAACGACTTTCAAAATTACCAGACAAGGGTGTCAAGATTCGTAGTTTTTACGAACGAATCGTGGAACAGCTAGGAAATCATGGAAGTATTAAGCGTGAACCTACTTCAGGCATTATTCTGGGCGAACAAAATGTATTGAACAATCTGGAGTGGAATAAACAAAACGAAACGAACACTGATAGTGATCATAATTGCGATGTGGATGAAACTTCAACAATAAAAATAAAAAAAGCCTCTGCCAATTGTAACGAAAACGCTGAAAAAGAGATGGCTCCGACGAAAACTCAAAAAGATATAAAACAAGACGAGCTGGAATCCTGCGCAGATGTAATTGAGCTTGAGTTGGCGCAAACCATTCATAAGTTCGGCGATTTGCTTAAAAAAAGACAGCATGAAGAAACATCTGACGATCCCATAGTAAACGGCTATGTTAAAGGTTATTGCCAAAGGGAAAAAAACAAGGTTCACACGCAAAAGTATTTACCATTTAGAACAACAAAATCCAACGTACATGATCCAGACAAGAGAAAGAATTGGCATGTGAAATCCTGGGAAAACACATCAGCCACTCCTTCGCCATCAATTCACGCTCCTGTGAAATTACTTTCACTTGAAGAGTCAATACAAATTCAACTAGAGAAGAATAGAAGTCTACAGCGTTTAGAGAAAAAATACGCCGAAGAGCGACTGAAACGACGTGAGGAAATTAAGGAGAGTATGATGAACACCGCACAACAATCTGTGATGAGTGATTTGGTGTCTTATCGTGAAGTCACTGATGACGAAGATGATACAAGTAGTGATGATAACTGAATGTGATATATAAATAAATAACTGTTGAATAGAATCCAGATGATTTGTATTATTCCAATGTGGCTAATGTAAATGTCAACAGAAAGACGTTTTCCATTATATAGAGTAGAACTGTGTTGCTGTTGACGATTGCAGCTCGATTTGACCCATTTTGAACTGTAGACGTTGTAGCCACTTTAGTAATGCTTCAGAAGCATGGCATTCTTGGTCAGATGCGTTTGGAACAGCGTCACGGCAGTTCTGAAGACGCACATGAAGTGTGCCGGATAGTTGGGCATTGGATGTCAGCACAGGAGTCCATAAGGGCAGTAGCTTTGCTAGCATGGTTGAGCGAGTTTCTTTGAGGGCTTCCAACAAGCTGAGGAAATGCAGATTAACACTTTCCGAAAGCTGAAAATGTTTGAGATGGGTTTATATGGTTGTAAAAAGATGTCGGTTAATGTAAAAATAATCAAATTGATCTTTTTATCCCATTTGTTCATTTTATTAGGCTAATCCGTATTTCAGATATACCAAAGCCGGATTTAATCTTGTTCATGTTTATCGTATCGATACATATGGTAATTTTTACCGTCAACGAAATTTCTCCCATTTGCACTTTTCATTAAAGCCGCGGGCCGCAATGATTTTTTTCTTACTACTGTTTTGACGTAGGACTACGTCTTTCATTTCTATACCGGGGTGTAAAAACAAAGTTTCGAAAACGAAAGCGTTACGCCGGAGACCGAGATTTTGAGCGTTAATAGCTCCTAAACAACTGAACGAAATGGTATGATAAACACTTCATTCGGAAGATAAAATGTCTACGCATTCTATACTTGTTACTTTCTGATCCAAAAACTTGTTTCAATAGTCTTAAAATTGCTTTCAAAACAGGCTATTGAAATCACCAATCGGTATATAAGCGAGCGCCGCTCGGAAATCCACTCAGTTCAAATTGAACAGCGATTGGAGCATGTTGTCGCTGTTGTGGTGAAGGCTTCGGTGTCACCAAGAGCCTGTTTGTGCACCTTAGGCCAGAAGGGAATCCATCAGGAGGAGAGTGATGCCACAAACGGTTCCCCGGGAAGATCTCGAAGCAGCCGCTACACACACACACACACACACACATACACGCGCGGAATTCTTTCCGTTTGGATGCCATTTAGCATCGAGAAAGATCCGGAAAATAATCTGCCAGTTCCTCTGGGAATTTAAAAATACATTCATGTGAAAGAGTTTATTTGAATGTTTTCTATCCATGTAACACTGTGACCAAATATGTTTCAATCAAGTGCTATTAACAGACGGTTATCGAGTTAGCATTAACCACTGGTGGGCTTCCAGTATCGAGGAACCCTAGCAACCTAGTTTGTTATTTTGTTTAAATGTTCACTTCACTAGTTTCACTCCTCAAGACTAGTCGTCTTTATTTCAAGCTTCCTGAAATCTTCCAAATTGTTACCACTCAAGAGGTTATGGGTGTAGTTACTTAACAATCGATCCCGGGATAGGAACAGTCAACATTATACGATGTTTCGATTAAAAACGCGAAAAATACTCGGACTGTTATTTAATACGTTTTGTTTAATTTTTTTGGATTGCTTTTTCATAGGTCAATATACATTGATAAAGGAAGGTATGATATCTCTTAGTGCAATGTTTACTATTTGCAAGGTATGGTGAATTGCTCAAACTATTACGTCTCTACACCTCCTCTCAAGTTCACCAGTCCCAATCCTCTACGATGTTCAACAAACAAGACTTTGCCTAAGGCTTTAGTTAATGTATCTGCCACCTGACTCTGGGATGAAACCTTCACTAGCTTTAGGATTTTTTCGTGTACTTTTTCTCGCAGAAAATGGTAGCGCACATCGTAATGCTTTGATCGTCGTGTTTCAGGATTTTCCGAAACATTAATGCATCCGGAATTATCCTCGTACATTTTCACCGGAAGCTGTACCTGGAGATTCAAATCAGCCATGACTTTAAGTAGCCACAGCACTTCCTTTGCGGCGTCGCAAGCTGCAACATACTCGACTTCACAGCTAGAGAGAGCTACAATGGCCTGTTTACGGCTGCACCATTGTACGATGTTTCCATAAACCTTAATGAAGAATCCAGTTGTTGATTTTCGATCCACAAGGCCGTTGGCCCAATCTGCGTCAACGTAGCAGCTGATTGCCGGATCGTCTTGATGTTTTGTGTAGAGAAGGCCAACGTTGATAGTCCCACTAAGGTACCGCAAAATTCGCTTTAAACACTGCCAATGCTCTTGCGTCGGGTTCTCCTGGAAACGAGATAGGTACGTCAGCGCAAAGCATATGTCGGGTCGGGTACCTGACATAAGGTACATCAGACTGCCTACCAGTTCACGGTAGGGCTCGTCGACTTTATCATCTCCAACGCCAGGCTTTAGCTTCAGGTTTTGTTCCATTGGGGTCGCTGCGGTATTGCATCCAGACATTCCGAATTTCTCCAGCAACCGCTCGGTATAAGCTCCTTGATCGATCTGCTAAACTCCTTTCTCTGGATACATACGAATACAAAGTCCTATGAAGTTGCTTGGTTCCCCCAGATCCGTCATACGAAACTCTCCAGCAAGACTGTCACGTACTTCATCTACTACCGCTGCATTGCTTCCGCACAACAACATATCGTCCACATATATTACCAAGTAAACAACAGTATCCCCATTGATTTTATAGTATAGACAAACATCTGCTGCTGACTGCCGGAAGCCTAAGCTGGTGATGAAGTCATGGAACCGATCATTCCAACATTTTGGGCTCTGCTTCAAGCCATACAATGAGCGACGCAACTTCAAAATACACCCCGGCCTCAAGATCGTTCCATCGGGTGGGTGCATATACACGTCTTCTTTGAGCATTCCATTGAGAAACGCAGTTTTAACGTCAAGATGTCGGAAGTGAAAAACGTTTTGCACGCCAAGAGCCAACACAAATCGTATCGTGGGAAGACGAGCTACTGGTGCATACGATTCTGCAAAATCCACTCCACGTTTCTGCAGAAATCCACGTGCCACCAGTCGCGCCTTGCATTGCTTTAGATTTCCATCACCTGTGTCCTTTCTTTTAAACACCCACTTTGAGCTAATGACCTTTACGTTTCCCGGATCTTTCACAACCGTCCACGTTTCATTCATTTCCAATGCTTCCATCTCCGATTTGACCGCTTGCATCCACTGATCTTCATCCACTCGACCTTTAATGTCCTGATATGATTCCGGTGCATCCGAAACGAAGCATTCAAGGGCCATTGCAAGGTTCGCCGAAAGATCGTACTCCCCGCTTCTCATCCAGGTAGGCGGCTGACGGTTTCGTCCTGGATTTTGGCTATCTTCCGGTGGCTCCTCCTCTGGATATTGCACTTCTTCCGGAAAAACGTCTTCCATATCATCAAACCCATCCCCAACTGACAAAAATTCGTCCGGATCTTGATTTTCGTTTTCAGGTCTCTTACTAGCTTCAATGTCACTCACGTCAACCACAAGAGGTAGTTCTTCATGAACTTGATTTCTGATCGCACCTTTTTTCAGCTCGTTAAACTTTACACTCCGCGAACAAATGATTTTCTGCCTGGCGGCATCCCACAGTCTCCAACAATTCACCCCGTAACCGAGAAAAACACATTCCACGGAGCGATCGTCGAGTTTCTTCGTTTGTTCCTTCGGGATCGTCGAGAACGCCTGACATCCAAAAATTCTGAGATTCGACAAGTCCGGCTTTCTTGAAAACCAACCTTCAAATGGTGTCTTTCCCTGCACAGCTCGGGTTGGGCTCCGATTGGTGAGATAAACAGCGGTGTTCATTGCTTCACCCCACAGCCTTTTGTCCAAGGCGGCATCGAACAACATCGCACGAGTCTTTTCGCAGAGGGTGCGATTTATTCGCTCAGCCACACCGTTTAACTCTGGAGTGTAAGGAGCGTAATACCCTCAGCAACACAGAATTCCTTCATCTCTCTGCTTCGGTATTCTCCGCCATTGTCGCACCGGATTCGCTTCATTTTGGTCTCAAAATGCGTCGTTGCCATTGCGTGGAATTCCTTCAATTTCGAAAAAGTTTCATCTTTCGTCCTCATCAGATACACAACAACCATGTGCGTCCAGTCGTCGGTAAACGTTATATAGTATTTATACCCATCATAGGTGGTGGGCGTGATTGGACCGCACACGTCACTGTGTACTAGCTCAAGCGGTTTTGTGGCTCTGGTTCGTGTACCACCGATGTGTGCTCTCGTCTGCTTTGCGCGGGCACAATCCTCACAAAAATCCAACTTTTCAGACAACTTGTCTTCTACACCAGTGACCATGCCGTGTCGAACAAGTGAGCAGACACTCTCCATGTTGAGATGTCCTAGACGACGATGCCATATGGAATTGACGTTCACTTCGGCCACTGCTGCTTGCGCTGATAATCGCCGCTGTGCTTTAATCCTCAACCAGTAGATGCCGTTCTTCACAACAGCTCGAGCAAACACCACTCCGTTTTTCGAAATACTAGCGCCCTGCCTGTCAAAGACGACTTTGTTGCCACGTTCTATCAGTTTTTGCACCGACAACAAGTTATCCCTGCATTCCGGAACATAAATCACGTCATGAAGAGTCACCTTTACTTCCTCCTCTCCATCCGCTATGCATCCCACTATGTGGCCACCCATGGTGCCACACATCTTTACACCATCCATAGCGATGGCGATCTGAAACGGTGACGTCAACTCCGCCACACCGGAAAACAGCGTTACATCGTTAACGAGGTGTTCAGAACACCCTGAATCGAGAATGAACCAAGTTTCGCTCACCTGCGAGAAGCTGGAACTGTGGACTGCCATGGCAAATGCTCTATCCTCGCTTTTGACAACTGCTGCTCTGCCGTCTGTGCCGGTACTCGCTTTTTGCGGACAATTTGCCATCAGATGCTGTTCAGATTCACAGATGAAGCACTTGCGTTTCTGTCTTACCACTTTCTGCTTTCGTCCTTGTAGGCTCATAGCTGATGAAGTCGCCTGCGACGATGCATCTTCCGATATCGAACAACTAGCAGCGCTCATACGGAGTTCCTCCTCCAAGAAAATAGATTTTGCCTTCGTCAAAGTCAAAGCTTCTTCGTCCATAGTTTGCAACGCAGCAATGACCGGTCGAAACTTTTCCGGCAACAACATCAACAATCGCACCACCTTATCAATTTCATCGAACTCTTTCCCAACGTCGCGCAGCTCCCGGATGATTTTTTCGAAACGCATGAAGAATGTTTGCAGTTTTTCATCTTCACGAAGTTTGAGGTTATGTAGCTCCATTTCCAACAACAAACGTTTGGCTACACTCGACCGGTTGAATGTGTCCTTCAAGACCTTCCACACATCGAAGGTCGTGGTACAGTCACGAGTCATGTCGAGAAGATCGTCATGGATACACCGTATGACCAAGCCTTTTGCCTTCTTGTCATCCCGTTTCCATTCATCCTCCGGCTCCTCCGGCTGTTCCCCCTTCACATGTTCCAGCAAACCTTTTTCGTCGAGCATAACCTCCATTCGATAACTCCATTCCGCATAGCCAGCTCCTGCAAACTGCCGGATTCCAATTCTTTCGACGCTTTCTTCGGCCATTTCGTGCGGGTCCATAACCTGTAGTTACTTAACAATCGATCCCGGGATAGGAACAGTCAACATTATACGGTGTTTCGATTAAAAACGCGAAAAATACTCGGACTGTTATTTAATACGTTTTGTTTATTGACGTAGGACTACGTCTTTCATTTCTATACCGGGGTGTAAAAACAAAGTTTCGAAAACGAAAGCGTTACGCCGGAGACCGAGATTTTGAGCGTTAATAGCTCCTAAACAACTGAACGAAATGGTATGATAAACACTTCATTCGGAAGATAAAATGTCTACGCATTCTATACTTGTTACTTTCTGATCCAAAAACTTGTTTCAATAGTCTTAAAATTGCTTTCAAAACAGGCTATTGAAATCACCAATCGGTATATAAGCGAGCGCCGCTCGGAAATCCACTCAGTTCAAATTGAACAGCGATTGGAGCATGTTGTCGCTGTTGTGGTGAAGGCTTCGGTGTCACCAAGAGCCTGTTTGTGCACCTTAGGCCAGAAGGGAATCCATCAGGAGGAGAGTGATGCCACAAACGGTTCCCCGGGAAGATCTCGAAGCAGCCGCTACACACACACACACACACACACATACACGCGCGGAATTCTTTCCGTTTGGATGCCATTTAGCATCGAGAAAGATCCGGAAAATAATCTGCCAGTTCCTCTGGGAATTTAAAAATACATTCATGTGAAAGAGTTTATTTGAATGTTTTCTATCCATGTAACACTGTGACCAAATATGTTTCAATCAAGTGCTATTAACAGACGGTTATCGAGTTAGCATTAACCACTGGTGGGCTTCCAGTATCGAGGAACCCTAGCAACCTAGTTTGTTATTTTGTTTAAATGTTCACTTCACTAGTTTCACTCCTCAAGACTAGTCGTCTTTATTTCAAGCTTCCTGAAATCTTCCAAATTGTTACCACTCAAGAGGTTATGGGTGTAGTTACTTAACAATCGATCCCGGGATAGGAACAGTCAACATTATACGATGTTTCGATTAAAAACGCGAAAAATACTCGGACTGTTATTTAATACGTTTTGTTTAATTTTTTTGGATTGCTTTTTCATAGGTCAATATACATTGATATGGGAAGGTATGATATCTCTTAGTGCAATGTTTACTATTTGCAAGGTATGGTGAATTGCTCAAACTATTACGTCTCTACACCTCCTCTCAAGTTCACCAGTCCTAATCCTCTACGATGTTCAACAAACAAGACTTTGCCTAAGGCTTTAGTTAATGTATCTGCCACCTGACTCTGGGATGAAACCTTCACTAGCTTTAGGATTTTTTCGTGTACTTTTTTTTTTTGGATTGCTTTTTCATAGGTCAATATACATTGATATGGGAAGGTATGATATCTCTTAGTGCAATGTTTACTATTTGCAAGGTATGGTGAATTGCTCAAACTATTACGTCTCTACAATGGGTACTTCAAGCAAGGATTCGGTGCACGGAATACCCCAGTTCAGCGGAGGTCCAGGATTTCACAACTGGAGTTTCCGGGTACGGATGTTCCTGGACGCACAAGGAGTGGTCAAGACGTTGACAGATGATCCCCCAGCGGACACTGCGGAGGCCGCGGTGAAGACGAAATTTGACGAGACGGACAGAAAAGCGAAGTCACTGTTGATCGGTTTCCTTGGCGATGACTTCCTGGAAATCGTTCTAGATAAAACTTCTGCGAAAAAAAATGTGGCAAGCTCTCGAAAATTCCTTTGCTAAGAAGTCTCTGGTGACGCAGGACCTGAATCGGAAGGGTATTTTCGTCGTCTTCAAGACTGGCTGAGCCGATCGTTATTCAAGTTGCCAAGGACGGCGAAACACTCGTGGCGAGAACGAAGGGCGTGATCGATGGCTGCAGCAACAAAGGTATTCGGGTAAATATCAACGAGGTGCTGTATATCCCCGACCTACGGGATAACCTGATGTCCGTTAAACGACTGGCAATTGCTGGAATTTCGGTGCTGTTTGATGGTCGTCAAGCAGTGTTACGGAAGGAGAACCAAGTGATTGCCACAGCCCATTTGAAGGGCAGTTTGTATGAGCTGGAAATCAACGTGGATCCACCGGCAGCAAACATGTGCGATGCAGAGGTGAGCGGATTGTGGCATCGTCGACTTGGCCATCTCAATGAAATGGCGATGGCAAAACTGGTGCAGCACAACATGGTGAATGGCATCAACGTGAAACCAAAGGCCATTGGGTTCTGCGATCCCTGTATACAAGGTAAGCAGAGCCGCGAACCTTTCAGCGGAACTAGACAGCGAGCAACCCGGGTTTTGGAACGAATCCACTCGGACGTCTGTGGTCCTATTGATCCACCGGCGTGGGACGGGTCGCGATATTTTGTTTCATTTATCGATAACACACGGACTTCGTGGTTATCTACCTGATGAAGAAGAAGTCCCAAGTTTTCGAGAAATTCCGTGAGTTCGAAGCAATGGCTACAGCGGCGACAGGCAAGGCGATTTCCAGACTGACCGTAGATCAAGGAAGGGAGTACTGCTCCAACGAACAGAAGGCGTGGTACAGATCCAAAGGCATTCAAGTGGAGCCAACGGTCGCTTATACTCCCCAGCAGAACGGTGTAGCAGAACGTTTCAACAGGACGCTCATCGAGAAGGTACGTGCTATGCTCTTCGATTCACAAGTCCCAAAGAATTTGTGGTCTGAAGCCGCCTACACCGGAGTGTACCTGCTGAACCGAAGTCCTACGGCAAGCCTCCAGTGTGAAAAGACGCCAGCTGAACTGTGGTTCGGTACGAAGCCAAGTGTAGAGAAGGTTCGCATATTCGGATGCAAGGCATTTGCGTGGATTCCAAGCCAGACAAGGAAGAAGCTCGATCCGAAAAGCGTGGAGGTAGTCATGATGAGGTATGCCCCTAATGGCTACAGGCTCTGGGACAGAAAGCATCGGAAGATCATCGTAGCCCGAGATGTCAAGTTTGACGAAACACGTTTTCCTTATGGTGCAGAACCAGATGAATCATCACAAGCTCCCCTGGTCGTCGTATTCCCGCTTGAACAAGAGGGGGAAGCTGAAGATGTACAAGCTGACGTGGCAGAATCAGGTAACGATTCCCAAGAAGAAGATCCGCAGTCCGACGACGAAGCTCAACCAGACGAGCCTGACGATCCGACACCACCAGCGCTCCCTTCGCAACCAGAACACTGCGAGTCCGACGGACAAACGCAAGTGAGGCGCAGCGAACGGGAGCGCACGCTCCCTGGTAAGTTATTTGATTACTTTACCTGTTACGGAGCAACTTCTGGCGGTCTACTTTCCATAGATACTCCACAAAGCTATGATGAGATAGCTGGACGAGATGACAGCAAGGATTGGTTACGTGCAGTCAAAAGCGAACTAGGCTCTCTGAAGAGGAACAACGTGTGGCAGTTAACGACGTGCCAGGCTGACGTGAAACCCCTCAAATCGAAATGGGTCTTCAGACTGAAGGAGGACGACAATGGTAGGCCCGTTCGCTACAAAGCACGTTTAGTGGCGAAGGGCTATCTCCAGAAGCCGGAACAAGATTTCGAGGAAACCTACGCACCGGTGGCAAGGCTGGCCACAATCCGAGCTGTGCTGGCCGTCGGAGTTCATCATAAGTATCATTTTCATCAAATGGATGTACGGACTGCTTTCCTGCATGGAAGTTTGAAGGAAACCATCTACATGGCCGTTCCGGATGGAGTTCAAGCGAAGCCTGGTCAAGTTTGCAATCCGGTCAGAGTTCCGATGGAGAAAGGCCTCTCACTGGAACCGACAGGCCAACGCACCGACGAACCATATCGCGAGCTTTTGGGAGCCATATGTATCTCATGCTGTGTGTTCGACCTGACGTATGTTTTCCGGTTGGATATCTGGGTCGTTTCCAGCAAAACCCTACGACTCAACACTGGCAAGCACTGAAGCACGTGGTCCGGTACATTCAATTAACCAGAGGTATGACGCTACTATTCCGGCGAGAGGAATCGAGCGTACCATTGGTCGGGTACGCGGATGCGGATTAGGCCTCCGATGTCACCGATAGGAAATCTGTTAGCGGTTACCTGTTCAAGGTGTTCGGATGTCCCGTCTCCTGGTGTAGAAAGAAGCAGCAGACAGTAGCAACATCATCCAGCGAGGTAGAATATGTAGCTCTGAGTCTGGTGGCGACTGAAGCGATTTGGCTGAACGGAGTTCTGGAGGATCTGCAAAAAGCTAGCGCACCGGTTACTATCTACGAAGATAACAGGGGCTGCATCTACATGGCGAAGAATTTGGAGATGAAGAGCACCAAGCATATCGACGTCAAGCATCACTTCCTCCGTGATCACGTGGCGTCTGGATCCCTGAAAATCGAACCTATCAAGACCGAAGATCAGATAAGCTAGCGCACCGGTTACTATCTACGAAGATAACAGGGGCTGCATCTACATGGCGAAGAATTTGGAGATGAAGAGCACCAAGCATATCGACGTCAAGCATCACTTCCTCCGTGATCACGTGGCGTCTGGATCCCTGAAAATCGAACCTATCAAGACCGAAGATCAGATAGCGGATATATTTACCAAGCCGTTGGAGTCTACCTGTTTCAAGGCTCTACGATCAAACCTAGGATTAACTGTTTGAGAGGGGGTGTTGAAGTGTAGTCATCCAGTCTAAGCAACCCTATGTTTATTTGTACCGACTACCAACCTTAGACCCCTAGCAACCTAGTTTGTTATTTTGTTTAAATGTTCACTTCACTAGTTTCACTCCTCAAGACTAGTCGTCTTTATTTCAAGCTTCCTGAAATCTTCCAAATCGTTACCACTCAAGAATTTGAATGTTTCCTATCCATGTAACACTGTGACCAAATGTGTGGGCTTCCAGTATCGAGGAAAATGTGGAAATATCTAATCGTTACTGAAAATAATCTGCCAGTTCCTCTGGGAATTTAAAATTACATTCATGTGAAAAAGTTTATTTGAATGTTTTCTATCCATGTAACACTGTGACCAAATACATTTGGTTTTGTGATTTTTCAATCAATCGCAATTAACAGGATAGCTTCTGAAGATTATTCTTCCCCATCAGTAGGATATTTCCGTATCCAATATTGGATGCATAAAACCTTGTGCCTCCAACGTAAGCTCTCGTTTTCGAAGTCCCCCAAATATTCATTCATTCAGATTCAACTTCAAACAAATGATCTCTAAATCAACGATAGTCCTACGTCACCCTTGCGGTTATACCATAGATATAACCCACTTCCTGTTTTTATTAAATGTAAAATACATATATTTAACTGGTACTTTTTTTTTACGTACGCGGTGTCGGAGTGGCCGTGTACATAACGTACAAATGAAACACGCACGAACCTAATTAAAACTATTTTATTAGACGGACTAAAAACATACTGTGTACATCGTGCGATTACAATGTTATTGTTTTGTTTATGCTGTTGCGAACATCTACGGGTGACTACGGGCTTAGCTGCCAACAGTGAGCTCAGCAGTATTGATGTTGATCATGGTCGTAAGGGATGTCCATGTTCCCTACATCTCCCCTCTTAATACAGCTGGTACGGGTCAAACCTTATCGGCGGTCTTCGGAGACTTGAAGAGCGGCGAGGTACCTGTACAGCTGTCTCTTTTCTCTGTATTTCTGGTTGATTTAATGCCTGTTACAGAAGACGAAAGTACGTTGCTGAAAATCGCTGGAAAAGCTGATCGATATTGGACAGCTGTTGATTTGACTGCAGAAATGATCCATAGGCACCGATCCGAAGTTGAACATGTCGAGTAAATTCACCATTTCATTCCACCCTTACGATTTTTTGACGTAGGACTACGTCTAACCGGAAGATATAGGGGGTGAAATGGAAATCTAGGCACTGAACAAGTAGGAAAAAATGCAAGATTTGGAACGTTTATAACTCGAGCATTTCTCAATAGATCGCAAAGGTTTTTGCATCAATTGATAGGAAATATATCTACGCATCTATCATAACGAATAACATTTCATTTTTCTTGAGATAAATAATTGAATAATTGTGAAATATCAAGCATTGTCCAAATGCACTATGTGCCCATTTTTGATTGGTCCATTTTGTGCTCCTCAAATCGTACCGACCAAAACGGGCAACCAGAGCAGCAGCGAAATAGAATGAAGCACGATTGGAAAGGAAAAAGAAAAAAAAGAACGAAACATTGGTCGCAGTCTCACACATACGTAATTCTCGAGCCAGCCAGTCAGCTTAAAAATCCCCGCTCCGCTGCCGTAGCGATCATTCTCATTCAAACCGTACACCACATCAGTTCGCATCACAACACATCAACAAACCAAACCAAGCAGCCAAATCTGGACATGGCAAAGGAGGAAAAATTAAGGGAAAGGCAAAACCCGCTCGAATCGTGTCGGTCTGGAGTTCCCCGCAAGGGTAGCTAGGCCGAGCGCATTAGTACCAGTGCACCAGTCCACCAAGCCGGCGTTATATAGTTTCGGCCGCCGAAGTGATCGAGTTAGCTGCCAAAGCTGCTCGCGCCGAAAACAAAACCCGCATTCGGAACAGAACACATTCGGTTCGGTGGACATCAAGTCAACAGGCAGTTGCAACGAGTGGTGAATGGCAAACGCAATCGCAAAACGGCAGCTGGTAGCTGAAGAAAATAGTTTGTTCTTTATACAATCTGCTTTGGTGGCAAATCCAGAACAAGGCGGCATCGAGGGCGTTTGAAATGGTTTTTTTTCAAAACCACGAGTACAAAGTTTTCTAAATTGAAACCATTCCATAAAACAAGGCGCTTATCAGGGCCATTAAACCTTTCAAAAAAGAGTTTACGAAATATAGTTCAATGTTTTCTAAAATAATATCCAAAATAATAATAAAAAACAATTTGATTTTTTCATAATTTGTTTGCCAGGATCTGCTGAGTATGTGAATTTGGCAGTTGTTCTGAGCTTATTGATAGTTGGGGACTTTCCTGATTATTCAATTTACACCAATTCTTAAATTGTTTCCAGATTGAAAGTACAGTAATTTACAATTAGTTCGACATTTAGCTAATTGGACGGACATGTAATGCGACATAATTAGTTGGACATTTTTGTAAACATAGAGATCCAAATTATGACCCCACATTGAAAGTCGACACTGTACCACTGTCATCGCAAATGTTCAATTACAGGTTAAAATCGCCTCCAATGCGACACTGAGTGGTGCTTCGGCACGTCGCATTGAATGTAATTTACTGTGCAACATGTCACAAAGCTGGATGGGAAGAAATTTTCCAACTGTGAAAGCTGTGGCGAGTGGCAACAAATCGCTAAACAGGAAGGTTTAGCCGAACAAGATGGGGATATCGAGTGATAACAAAACAATAAACTCTTTAGAATGAAGATAATTTTGTGATCCTGAAAAGGACCCTTTTTAGCCTGCATGTGAATCCAACGAGCGAACAAATCGTAATGAATGTATTTTTTTGCCATCGCTGCCTTTTAACGCTCATTCGTTCGTCTCGTTGGACTCGTCCCTTTGGCTGAGTCTGCCGATTTGTCTCTATCCTGTGAGCGTGTACCGCTAGAGTATAAAGCGCGCGGATCCAAAAAAAAATATCTCATTTTCTTTCAAACCGTAAACCAGTGTGGTTGTACGGCAACGTTTAGCATCGCATCGCATCACATCATAAAAAGAAAACAAGCAGCAACGTGGACGTGTTGACGTAACAAAGGAGGACAAGTTAAGGGAAAGGCAAAGTCTCACTCGAACCGTGCATGTTTCCAGTTCCCTGTTGGTCGCATTCATTGATTGCTCCGCAAGGGTAACTAGGCCGAACGGATTGGTGCCGGAGCACCAGTATACCTAACAGCGATTATAGAGTTTCGACCGTCGGAGTGCTCGAGTTGGCTTGCAAAGCTGCTCACGACAATCAGAAAACACGCATCAAGAACAGAGCAGCTTCGGTTCGGCGCTCGTCAAGGCAACAACTAGTTTCAGCGAGTGGCAATCGCAATCGCAAAACGGCAGCAGGTAGAAGAAAGAAAAAGTTTGTTTATACAGACCACTTTGGTGGCAAAACCAGCCACCGTAAAACACAGCGCTTTACAGGGCCATTAAACCATTCAAAATAGAGTTATTAAAAGTTTTTCACAATACCAATGCATTCTAAAGTGACATAATATGACATATAATATAAACTGTTTTGTTTTGTTTATGCTTGTTCTTGAACTGGTTGGGGTTTTTTAAATTGATCATTCAGTTTTCACCAACCCATGTATAATTTCCGAATTAAAAGTGGCTTCAAATTACAACACATTGTATGCAGGATGGCATAAACGAATTTTCTCGGTAGCAAGAACTGCTTTCTTTGGTTGACTGACTGACGTTACATCTGCATTGTATAGGAAAATAACTAAGGAGCAACATGATGAGCTATGTATTTCCTGCTGCTCTGTTCTTATTTTAAGTTCTTATAGTTCGTTTATTTTTCAACAGATCGTCTCCAAAACCTCAGTTCTTTTTTATTTTTATTTACTTTGTTTACGGATACTACAAATCTTACAATTCATTCGTCTCCGAAACCACAGTTTAAGGTACGGTAATGTGCTCAATAATGAAATATATGATAGTGAATGAGTTGATGACTACCTATGCATTCCCTATCACAGCCATCATTTTGATTGTACGATATATGCATACGCCGAAAGATGCCCGGCGTTGAGCATTTAATAAGTACAAAGCCTTTAGAAAAAAATCAAGAATCAAGTTTGTAAAAAAAAAAACGCAAAAACACAACACCAAAGGTTCTTTTCAGAACCCCCAACATGTTCATAAAAAGTAAACAGTAAAGTAATTCATTTTTCAGGTAGATAGGTAGGTAGAAGAAAATAAAACAATATAATTAAAATATATATTTAGCAAAAGCTGTCCCCTTTGTATAGTCCTACGTCACTCCGGTTATGTCCCCGACATTACCCACCCGTCTTTTTTACGTTAGTTACATACGGTTCATTAATGAAAGAAGATGACATTATAAAAAAACCAAGTTGAGCCGTACTTTTTGAGTTAAAGGGGTGGTCCAAATCACCCCGTATGTCCGTGTTACCCTACATGCACTCTTCTACCGGCTGAAATGAGTGCCGCTCGCCTAGCGATTTGGCTTTACTGGCGCTAGTACAGCATCCTTCTTTGTGGCCCACCTGACCACAATCCTTGCATCGATTCTTGATGAAAGTACAGTCTTTAGAATAGTGTATGGCACCACAGTTCCAGCATGGCGTTGTTGGACTGAAACTTCGCTGATTTGGGGATCTTGATAATGGTGATCTTCGTCCTGAGCGGGAATGCTTCCCACCAAACTGCTTCCGCCTAACTGCTTGCACTGCTGTCGACGAAGACGGTGCCTCTATCATCGCTGTGTCATGCCAGAGGTTCAGAAGCCGTTGGCATTCATCCGAAATTTGTTCCAACGTTATATCATTCCGCTCTTCGATTCTGCTCAGCTGGTTCTGACTTCCGCATCGCTTTCTGCTTTCAGTCGACATACGAACACGAAGCATTTGAACTGATCCTCCGAAAGCTTCCACAGTTCGAATTCGACAAACAGCTTGTTTATCTGACAGGCGAATGTCTTGTAGTCTTCGGTGGCTTGCTTTGTGACTTGCAAGCAATGGTACCGTTTGCTGATCACGGATTCTGGGATGCCGAATAAACTTTTAAGTTTTCTCACCGTGTCGTCGAACTTAACTTCGTAACTAGAGCTTGCCCCTCGGAATACATTCAAGGCGTGTTATTTGGCTTAAGAAATCTCAACTAAGTATTAATGAATGACGCTAGTTAATGCATATGTAGAGACAGCAAAAGTTCCACAGGGATCGTTAACGCCATTCAAGAAGAAGAAGATGAGTTTTTTTTTTGCATCGTTCCAGACATATTCTCTTCAATCTAGGCATCAATAAATGACTCACACATCGAACAGTTAATTTATTCAAATCATTCGATTGATGAACACTTTTGTTTCCGAAGAGGATTACGTTGAATGCGTTCATGAACAACATAGATAACATTGTGCAATCGTACCGACCTCGGGCGTCCCTTTTTTGGACCTATCACCCACATCAGCTGTTTCTTTGTACTGTTGTAGTGTACGGAACACGAATCGTTCATTGATAGAAATCGGTTTCAGCAGCTCGTAGATCTGTTTTGACGTTTTCTCACACTTAAATAACGTGACCTTTGCCACACGCTTCTCGTACAGTCCGAACTTTATCGTTGCTAGGAAACCGAACAAGTACTGATGAAACCACGAAACTTGGTGAGTGAAACATCGAACCAAACGACTGCAGTGTTACCACTTTTCTTCGCTCCAAATTTCTCTGTTGAGAGCAGTCGTGATTTCATTGACAGAATTATGTCTATACTTGATACGGTGAATACTGTATCAATATTAAATTGGGTGTTCTTTCAATCATCAAAAAGTTTCTACAATATTTTTTGTTTGTTTCAATATAGAAAATCCTTAAATACAAACATACTCCAACACAGTTTCGATTTCACTCGAACTATAGGGCTCTTGCTACACATACATGCAGAGCATGTGTTGGGCACACATCGCACCGGATTTATTATAGATCGGCGTTCTTGTAGATGATTTAAATATAGTTGCGGTCTTTCTATTGGCACGAAATTTTTCATAGAACTGACATGGACTTTGTGAAACAGTTAGGCAAGCTGTTTCAAGAACAACAGTTTTTGTGTGATGCATATTATCTAATTTAATAGCACCTATTTCGCGATGTCCATTTAGCGAATTTTCCACTAGATTTGAATAAAAAAATTGACAGAAAAGGGATGTTCAAAATTTTCGCACCTAGATCAAAGTCACAAAGGCTCGAGCTCACGATCGAAAGCTTCCTTGTATTTTACATGAATTGGCTAATCGATGGATTTTCTCCGTTTCCGATTATTTTTTTTTTTATAAACATATTTAACTTCTACGAAGAGCATTCAGGTACTCGGAAATCATATCTGAAAGTTGGTTGATCTTTTTGGTTGAACATGTCCTTAATTTCAACATAATAAACTGCTTTTTTTGCGGAACTAACCACCAATTAACGATATATGCACACGAATGTTCACACACGAATGTTCATTTAATTCATTATAAGTCACGACCAGCATTCCAGGGCAAAAAGCACAAAGCCTGAATGGGAACACACTTCACCTAATCCGGCTATACAATACGCAGTTTTTACTGTTTCTGTGAAACTTTTCGATTAATCCATCTGCTTCCATTGATATGGATCATAGCCATAACAGACGTTTCTATTTTTCTCCGTGTATATGCCTTGACCCTAAAAGTAAATATGTTTATGTAAAGAAACATATATAACCCTGGGGGTCGCAGGTTGGCCACCACTGTTCTAGAGCTTTCCGATCAGAATACATTCAAGGGACATACAAATCTCAACCAAGTACAGGAAAACCTGATTTTTTACAATTTTTTTGTGCGGTTCTTTCTTATCGTCGGTTCTTATCGGTTCTTATCGTCCATTTAGTTTTTTCGATGGTTTTTTATATAACTCTAAATCTCGACATGTCATGCAATTTCAAGACATTTGGCATCAAATTCTTTTTTAAAAACCCTGATTTCCGGGGATTTTTTAGTTTTCAAAAAACTGAAATTTTAAGTTTGTGACACCAGTGAATGAAGCCCGAATGAGCCAATATTTTGCATAGGGTATATTTTATTTTTTTTATTTTTTTATTTTTTTATTTACCATTTTTATTTACCGTAATGCACTTCTTATAAAACGTTTCTGGATTTTTTCGATACGTGTTACGTGCACACTGTGATACGGGGCCCAGATCTGCACTCCATACTCTAATACGCTGCGAACCAGAGAACAGTACAGTGACTTCATGGCATGTACGTCGTCAAATTGCGCTGTATTTCTTCTCAGGAAGCCAAGCATGGAGTTTGCTTTAGTGACTGTCATCGATATGTGCTCGTTGAATCCCAATTTCCTGTCTAAAGGTAGCCCAAGGTCCTTGATAGAGCATACTCTCACAAGCGGTGACTCATTCATCGAATAATCGAACGTGACCGGTGTTCGACTTCGGCTGAAGGTGATGATTTTGCATTTGGCTGGGTTTGCCAACATTCCGTTCATCTTACACCACGATGACAAGCGTTCAATATCAGCTTGCAGTCGTCATCTGCATACAAGAGCTTGCAGCAGCTTAGGTGGTCGCATACATCGTTTAAAAAAAGTATAAAGATGAGAGGACCAAGGTGACTACCCTGAGGAACCCCGGACGGTAGTTGAAATGCATTCGATGTGGCATCGTGAACCTTCACGAAAGCTTTCCTGGACGAAAGGTACGATTCTATCCAGCGAACAATCCACGAAGGAAGACCGAGGCGGCTCAGTTTTGTGATAGCGAGACCATACACGGCATCAACCTGACGACGCTTCTCGATGGCACCAACCAGAGTGTTAGTGAAGGTCATCAGATTGGTAATGGTGGAGCGTTTCTTCATAAGCCCGTGCTGAAATTCCGAGATTAACGATCGGACTGCCGTGTACAGCTTATCGTGTAGCAGTCTTTTCAGGACTTTCGCCAAACAGTCCAGTATCGAGATTGGACGGTAGTTTTCCACGCTGTGAATGTTTCCAGATTTGAAGATCGGGGTTATGGATGCTAGCTTCCATGACTCAGGAAAGACGCCGTCAAGAAGTGATCGATTGAAAATAAACTTCACAGGGATGGTCAATGATGCAGCACAATTCCTAATGAAGGAAGGTGGAATTCGATCCGGACCAGGACCTTTCGAGGCGTCAACAGAAGTGAGGGCTTTGAAAATATCGTCGTGGCTGAAGGTGATTCGCTGTAGACGAATATCAAAACTCGGCAAGTTATCGATGTATTCCTGCGGAGTCGGAGCCTGATCGACTTCGTAAACGGTTCGGAAGAATTCCGCAAAGAGATTAGCAGAGCTAGCAGCGTCAGAGGAGCTTTGACTACAGTATTTAACGTCCACTGGAATACGTGCAGAGCCTTTTCGGGAATTTATGAAATTCCAGAAAGATGATGGATTTATCTTGAAACTACTCTGCACATTGTCAATGTACTGCCGAAAGCTAAGTTCATGTAAACCACTATACTCGGCTTCAGCCAACTGTACAGCAGTTTTATTTGCAGCTGTTTTGAAGCGGAAATAACGTTTCCGAGCTTTTCGCAGACCGTTACGTAGATTACGGAGTTCGGAATTCCACCATGGTTGTGTGAAATTTAGGGAGGGCTTACATCTTTTAACAGGAACGGTGTCTTGAATTATTTGATATATGTTGTCGTAGAAGGCAGAGACGGCTGCATCGATGTCAGAGAGGTCAAGAAGCTCTGTCCAATTCAACGAGCCGATTCGCTCGTTGATAGCGTTAAAATCACACCGTGCAAAGTCATACTCACTGCGAGCTGCTGGAACACCGGGCGGGCGGATCTGGCCAGGCGAATGGACGTCAAGTTTTAAAAGTAACGGCTTATGATGATCGTCGATTTTTAAAATAGCAGATGGTGGATCAAACAGCTCAATACCGTCTGAATCGCTAACGAATACCAGGTCAAGTAACTTGCCATTCACATTGACTAGATCGTTGATTTGCTTGAGTCCAACGGACAAAATGGACTCGACAAGAGCAAGTTCTTGTTCAGACGATGCATTGAGTGGCAACAGGCCGTTGATCTCTTCTTCGAAATTCCACACTAAATTTGGTAGGTTATAATCACCCACGACGATAGTTGAATCATGAGGCTTTGCCATATATATAAGTTGTTGCACAGACTCGGCGTGTTTGGTATAAATATCCAGATGGCTGTTGGGACGAATATAGATGCAGCATAGGAAGCGCGATCGATGTAGAAGAACAATTTGTACGGCAATTTGTTCAAGGTTCTCACTGTCTAACAGATGCACAGATTTGCAATTAAGTCTGGGATTGGCAGCAATCAAAACGCCGCCGCCGCGTTGAAATGAGCTGGTGCGAGAATTCCGATCACAACGATAGATTGTATAGTTAGCTGCCAACTCGGTATTCGCAATGTCGGAATGAAGCCACGTTTCGGTGAAAATTACCACGTCGAAATCACAGGAGAGCAACGAGTGAAGCAAAGCGTTCGTTTTAGTACGTAAACCACGGACGTTTTGATAATAAATGGTCAAGTAATCACGAGTGCTGATTGAGGTTGGCAGAATTGTTACGTCGACGTTGCTCCCGGGTCGGCTATTGGCACAGGTTTCCAAAAATGCCGTGTGGAGGTGCCATTGTCCACGAATTCGCGAAATTTATATTATCGTGCAAATCAAAATTTCGTAGCAAGTTCCCAATGAAAAATCGAGATAACTATTTTTTATTGGCACCCAAAACCATACTTTTTGTTTCGTACTCCGAAAAAAACAAATTCCCAGAATGCCGATTTTCAACAAAAAAAAATGGGTGGGTTATATCTATGATATAACCACAAGGTTGACGTGGGACTACCTTAGCTTATCAATCATTTGTTTGTATTGATTAAATTTTTAATGGAATGAAACAATTCCCGAATTCAATTGAATTCAATATATTTGATTTGTAAGTAAAAAGATTGTGAAATATCATGTAAGATCAATTCAAACATTGTGATAGTAAATTTAATGACGGTTGGTATGATGCCTAGAACAAAATTTGTGAACGGGAGAATTTTCAAACGATTATTTTATTTTACATTTGCTTCTGAAGTTTGCATCTCTCAAGTGTACGTACTTATCGAACCGCGAATTCGCTTGATTATATGAACTTCAGGCCCTCAGTTCCGATTTTGACATGTATGTCGAACGCATATTGTTTAATGAATAGGCGTTATCGCAGCAAATGGTTAACAACATTTTGCCTCATCATCAAATGGTATGCGTAGAAATTCAATGAGCGGAAGATATGAAGGTATATCCTTCAATACAATAATGAATAACCGAGCCAAAGCGTTGTGTTCGTACCCGCTTTTGTAATCCGTGCTAGGAAAACACAGGACACAAACTTCAACTTCTACTTTTTATGCTATAAAGGATTTAAACTTGAAAGTTCATTCGTCTCTAGTGTCTGCACGATTTTCCCAGGTTCCTAAGTTTAGGAGACCGTGTTAAAGAAATATATTCTAGTTTGCACAAAGGCAAGCGAGTTCAAAAGTACTCGAAGCTTGCATTTATTTGCAGAGCCGATTTTCCCAGACATTTTGGTTTTGAAGTCTGTGTTAAGCAAATACATTTCAGTCGGAACAAAAATGCCACTGACTTGCATGAATTTACAATGACAATTTCCTCAGACACCTTGGTTCTGAAGTCTGCGTTGGGGAAACACATTTCAGTCGGAACAAAAATTCCCCCGACTACATGGATTTGAACTCTGTGTTAGGGAAACACATTTCAGTCGGACCAAAAATGCCCCAGACTTACATGTATTTGGAATGCCAATTTCCCCACGCTCCTTGGATTTAAAGTCTGTGTTAGGGAAACACATTTCAGTCGGAACAAAAATACCCCCGACTTTCATGTATTTGCAATGCTGATTTACCCAAGGCTGCTTGGGTTTGATGGCTATGTTAGGGAAATCGTAGATCGGACCAATCAAAAATTGTGTTGTGTTTTGGGGTTTTTAGATTCAGATTTTGAAGATATGGAGATTGATTCAGCTCTTAGTAATATGAGGCTGCAATCTTCCACTTCTATAAGCATTTCATTCGCATTCTTCCTCTTTTTGAATTATAGAGGCTTTGAACTTTAAGAGTTCATTCATTTCCTCATCAGTCTCTCGGAGTATCAAATTTAAAAAATTACTACTAGAAACATAATAATCTAACTAATTTAGCTTTACTCCCAGCAATTTTTTGAAAATTTTATTTACCCATTTTATGCCAACAGTCCGAAAAATCAACCACTTTGATAATTTTTCAACTCTAACATCAAAAATTACTGAACGAAATCAAAATTGCACGTAATTAGCAATATCAGTGGCATGGTTTGGATTTTCACCTTTATCAATGAAAAACTGTAAAATGTACCGAATTTTCTCTTTGTTGACTTCCGTTGTTCACACTTTGTAATACCATAGACAGATATACAGTCAATCCCAAAATTGAGTATACACCTCGTGCTGCTTTGTTATTTTTTAGTTTTTCGGGGTTAAAAAGTAAATAATTAAATGTGACTCATATTCATCGTAAAATCGACCCATTTTACTCTCATGTAGTGATAAGGGAAAAAAATAAAATGGTCACATTTCTACTTCATGTTTAAAATACAAACAAAAAATCTGCAAATAAGACGTGGCAAAATTGGGTGTACAGTTCAAGTTTTTGTTAAAAAGAAAATTGAAATCAGTTCATAAATGTCAACAGATAACAAAAATCAATCCCCTAGTATTTGGTATGGCCCCCTTTGGCGCCCAGCACTTCCTGCAAGCGCCGAGGCAATATTTTTGGCCACTGTAGACGGAAGTGCCTCCCAGATCTCCATAATCGTCGTTTTGATTTCCGCTTTGTTCCCTGGATTTTTATTCTTCAGATGGTTCTTGATTTCCCACTATAGATACTCAATAGTGTTCAAATCCGGTGATTTCGGAGGTGTTTTGATTTGATTGAGCCATTATAGAGTAGGTATTCTCGCACGATGAGGTCAGTTTGCTTCGGGTCATTATTCTGTTAAAAGTAGTAATTACGAGAGAGACCCATTTCTGAACGGGAGACTGCAGGTTACGTCTCAGGAAGATCAATTAAGCTCTTGTCGAATCGATAAACTCCATGGTTCCAGTTCCAGAAGCCACCAATGTACCATACATAAACTGACTACCGCCACCGTGTTTTACTGTGGGAACCAAATGCTGAACCTCGAGCACTGATCCTGGTTTCCTCCACACCATCTGTCTTCCATCCGATTCAAAGAGATTGGTTTCCGGCTCATCCGCATAAATTTTTTTTATAAATTTATTTGCTGACGCTACAGTTCTGTTCATAGCAGCTAAAAAATTGGAATCAGCAGCATTGCACTTGAATGGGGATTTACATTGTCTCAATATTTGATTGAACTAGAAGCGGTTAAAATTAAATGTTGGAAAAACCAAATACATGGTATTTTCTTCGAGATATTACAACACCGAGTGTTTTGTACAAATAAATGGTGAGACACTTGATCGCGTTAGAGAGATAAAGTATCTCGGTGTTACCATTGATGACAAACTGCTTGTTAAGTCTCACATAGAAAATGTCATCAAGAAAATTGCAAAAAAATACGGTATCAACACTTCCTCGGCTCTTATGCGAAACACACTTCAATGGCTATCTGTGAAGCAAAGGATTGTGTTTTTAACCATGGTGTTCGTTCGTTTTTAAAATCATAAATGGATTGCCGCCTCGATATTTGTGTGATCGAATTGAAAGAGGAAGTGATTTTCATCGATATAATACCAGAAATGCTAGCGAAGTACGAACACCTAACTTTTTAAGCAGACAACCCCCTATTTTTTAAAGGTGTTACTTATTTCAATTCGATGCCTAGGCACAACTACAATAGCTGATTTTAAATGCACTGCTGTTTACATTTTTTCACATGTCAAAAATGTAATATGTACAACAATGTCTTTAGTAGATCTCGTTTCATTCTGCGGCAGCATCAAATCAATTCTTGACCGAATCTGACGGCCAAATATCAGCATGGACGGTGATTGACCCGTGGAAGGATGTAGCATCTAATCAATATATGTATAGTCAGTATGTAAGCAATATGTTCGGCCTTCAGCTTTTGTCTGCACATAGCGTTTTGCCTGCCCGTTCGTTGATGGATGATACGGCTCTCCCATTTTGCGCACAACACCGTTCATTCGCAGGAACTGCTGGAACGCATCCGACGTAATTGATGCTGATTGACATTCAGCACAATTCGATACCATTTGTTCGATTTCACGATCCATTCCTACCCACCAGCAGTATCCTCGAGCTAGGGACTTGGTACGGGTGGTTCTGAAATGGGTGCAGTGTAATTCTTCCAGTACCTTTATCCTAAGCACTGGTGGCACGTATACTCGTATTCCTTTCAGCAAACAACCTTTTTGTATCGAAAACTCTGTTTGTTCCACCCCAAATCGATCTTTGGGATCCACTGGCTGGCCGTATTTAATCCCCTGCAAGAGATTTTGTACCGACTGATCCTCAGCTGAGTCAGTTCTGCTGCAGTCACAGGCAATGTTTCGATCTGGTTCAGCTCGATGACATCAGCCTCCTCAATAATGTTCTCCGGGTCTGCTTGAGGCAGAGGAATTCAAGACATTGCATCCGCGTTAGCATGGTCTTTTGATTTTCTAAAACGAATCTCGTAGTCGAATGACTGCAGATAAGTTGCGTAATGCTGCATACGTATAGCTGACATCACAGGTGGACCCTTATCTTCACCAAAGATCTTGGATATTGCTTGGTTGTCTGTGATCAACATAAACTTTCGACCGTACAAGAACTGAAAGAATTTCATCACTCCGAAAATGATCGCATATGCTTCCTTGTCCACCTGCATGTATTTTTGTTGAACTCGGTTGAGCGTTTGGGAAGCAAACTGTATCGGACGCTCCGTTCCGTCCGGCATCAGGTGACTAAGTACAGCCCCCACCCAGTGGGGCGATGCTTCTGTTGCTAATAATAATGGTAGTTCTGGAGAATAATGAGCAAGACATTTCTCCGATTGCACTTGACTCTTCACATTCCTAGCACTGTCTAGTCCACTTGATTGGTGCGTCGTTTTGACGTAGGACTACGTCTTTCATTTCTATACCGGGGTGTAAAATCAAAGTTTCGAAAACGAAAGCGTTACGCCGGAGACCGAGATTTTGATCGTTAATAGCTCCTAAACAACTGAACGAAATGGTATGATAAACACTTCATTCGAAAGATAAAATGTCTACGCGTTATATACTTGTTACTTTTTGATCCAAAAACTTGTTTCAATAGTCTTAAAATTGCTATTGAAATCACCAATCGGTATATAAGCGAGCAGCGCTCGGAAATCCACTCAGTTCTAATTGAACAGCGATTGGAGCATGTTGTCGCTGTTGCGGTGAAGCTCTTTATTTATCATGAAAGCGCGGATGAACGGTGTCACCAAGAGCCTGTTTGTGCACCCTAGGCCAGAAGGGAATCTATCAGGAGGAGAGTGATGCCACAAACGGTTCCCTGGGAAGACATCGCTACACACACATACACGCGCGGCTATTAACAGGTGGTTATCGAGTTGGCATTAACCACTGGTGGGCTTCCAGTATCGAAGAAAATGTGGAAATATCTAATCGTTACTGAAAATAATCTGCCAGTTCCTCTGGGAATTTTCAAAATATATTCATGTGAAAGAGTTTAATTGAATGTTTTCTATCCATGTTACACTGTGACCAAATACATTTGGTTTTATGGTTTTTCAATCAATCGCAATTAACAGGATAGCTTCAGAAGATTATTCTTCCCCATCAGTAGGATATTTCCGTATCCAATATTGTATGCGCCCGCAATCGATTATTGCTCAGTCACCGAAAGTTCCGAGCTCAGAGAGTTCATTCCCCTCTAGTTTGCCTTCCAAATTGCCATCGTAAACCACACCTTCTCTCGATTCAATCACACACAAAAAGCATACTTAAGCGATATTCTGGTGGTGAGACACATTCATTTTTCGTGAGGACATCGACAAGACAACATCGTTGCCTAACGTGCTGGAGGAGGTGGACGGCGAAGGATCGACACATACACGCGCAGAACTCTTTCCGTTAGGATGCCATTCAGCATCGAGAAAGTTCCGGAAAGATCTAATCATTGCTGGAAAATAATCTGCCAGTTCCTTTGGGAATTTTCAAAATATATTCATGTGAAAGAGTTTAATTGAATGTTTTCTATCCAGGTTACACTGTGACCAAATATGTTTCAACCAAGTGCTATTAACAGGTGGTTATCGAGTTGGCATTAACCACTGGTGGGCTTCCAGTATCGAGGAAAATGTGGAAATATCTAATCGTTACTGAAAATAATCTGCCAGTTCCTCTGGGAATTTTCAAAATATATTCATGTGAAAGAGTTTAATTGAATGTTTTCTATCCATGTAACACTGTGACCAAATATGTTTCAATCAAGTGCTATTAACAGGTGGTTATCGAGTTGGCATTAACCACTGGTGGGCTTCCAGTATCGAGGAAAATGTGGAAATAACTAATCGTTACTGAAAATAATCTGCCAGTTCCTCTGGGAATTTTCAAAATATATTCATGTGAAAGAGTTTCATTGAATGTTTTCTATCCATGTAACACTGTGACCAAATATGTTTCAATCAAGTGCTATTAACAGGTGGTTATCGAGTTGGCATTAACCACTGGTGGGCTTCCGGTATCGAGGAAAATGTGGAAATATCTAATCGTTACTGAAAATAATCTGCCAGTTCCTTTGGGAATTTTCAAAATATATTCATGTGAAAGAGTTTAATTGAATGTTTTCTATCCATGTAACACTGTGACCAAATACATTTGGTTTTGTGGTTTTTCAATCAATCGCAATTAACAGGATAGCTTCAGAAGATTATTCTTCCCCATCAGTAGGATATTTCCGTATCCAATATTGTATGCGCCCGCAATCGATTATTGCTCAGTCGTCGAAAGTTCCGAGCTCAGAGAGTTCATTCCCCTCTAGTTTGCCTTCCAAATTGCCATTGTAAACCACACCTTCTCTCGATTCAATCACACACAAAAAGCATACTTAAGCGATATTCTGGTGGTGAGACACATTCATTTTTCGTGAGGACATCGACAAGACAACATCGTTGCCTAACGTGCTGGAGGAGGTGGACGGCGAAGGATCGACACATACACGCGCCGAACTCTTTCCGTTAGGATGCCATTCAGCATCGAGAAAGTTCCGGAAAGATCTAATCATTGCTGGAAAATAATCTGCCAGTTCCTTTGGGAATTTTCAAAATATATTCATGTGAAAGAGTTTAATTGAATGTTTTCTATCCATGTAATAATGTGACCAAATATGTTTCAATCAAGTGCTATTAACAGGTGGTTATCGAGTTGGTATTAACCACTGGTGGGCTTCCAGTATCGAGGAAAATGTGGAAATATCTAATCGTTACTGAAAATAATCTGCCAGTTCCTCTGGGAATTTTCAAAATATATTCATGTGAAAGAGTTTAATTGAATGTTTTCTATCCATGTAACACTGTGACCAAATATGTTTCAATCAAGTGCTATTAACAGGTGGTTATCGAGTTGGCATTAACCACTGGTGGGCTTCCAGTATCGAGGAAAATGTGGAAATATCTAATCGTTACTGAAAATAATCTGCCAGTTCCTTTGGGAATTTTCAAAATATATTCATGTGAAAGAATTTAATTGAATGTTTTCTATCCATGTAACACTGTGACCAAATATGTTTCAATCAAGTGCTATTAACAGGTGGTTATCGAGTTGGCATTAACCACTGGTGGGCTTCCAGTATCGAGGAAAATGTGGAAATAACTAATCGTTACTGAAAATAATCTGCCAGTTCCTCTGGGAATTTTCAAAATATATTCATGTGAAAGAGTTTAATTGAATGTTTTCTATCCATGTAACACTGTGACCAAATATGTTTCAATCAAGTGCTATTAACAGGTGGTTATCGAGTTGGCATTAACCACTGGTGGGCTTCCAGTATCGAGGAAAATGTGGAAATATCTAATCGTTACTGAAAATAATCTGCCAGTTCCTTTGGGAATTTGTGACCAAATACATTTGGTTTTGTGGTTTTTCAATCAATCGCAATCAACAGGATAGCTTCTGAAGATTATTCTTCCCCATCAGTAGGATATTTCCGTATCCAATATTGGATGCATAAAACCTTGTGCCTCCAACGTAACGCTCTCGTTTTCGAAGTTCTCCAAATATTCATTCATTCAGAATGAATTCGGATTCAACTTCATACAAATGATATCTAAATCAACGATAGTCCTACGTCACCCTTGCGGTTATACCATAGATATAACCCACTTCCTGTTTTTTCAACAGATTATTCAAAGGGTACAGCACCGTATTGAGATTCTCGAAAAACTTTCCGTAATAGTGATCCATCCAACGAATGAACGAACTTCGTCCTTACTCTTGGGTTGAGGCATATTATGAATGGCAGTGACTTTCTCCTGTATTTTGTGTATACCATCCTTATTAATGAGGTATCCACAGTATTGTATTTGATCCGCAAAGAACTCGCATTTATCCCTGTGCACCCGGATACCGGAGAACGGAGAACCTCCTCCAGCCTTCGAAGATGCATTTCGTCGTTATGAACCGTAACCTTAATATCATCAAGAAAAACACTCACTCCGTCGATACCTTGTAAAATCACTTCCATCTGCCGTTGCCAGATTGCTGGTGCCGATGCGACACCGAACATGAGTCGATTTGGACGATACAAGCCACGATGAGTGCTCAACGTTAATATTTCTCGGTCTTCCGGTACAAATTCCAGTTGTAAGTAAACTTGAACGCGGTCAATTTTGCTAAATTTCCTCCCTCCAGCCAACGACGCGAAAAGCTGATCCACCGTAGGTAGTGGATGCCTATCCACGATCAAGTTCGGGTTGACCGTCTGTTTATAATCGCCGCAAATCCACACACGTCCTTGAGTCTTCTTCACCGGAACGATCGGAGTAACCCAGTTGCTTTGGTTCAACTTCGTCAGAACACCTTCCGCTTCGAGCTTATTCAACTTGTTCTCCACAGTTTTCTGTAGGTTGAAAGGAATCTTCTCGCTTTCAGAAAAAAAATGATGATGATGACCCACCTCATACCCCTACAAAGGTTTGAACTGGCCGATTTATCTAATAGATAATATTTATATTTAACCAAATTAAGATATCAGTATTATAAAACAAAACAGCGAACTGACTCTGTTGCAGGCATGAATTTCTATTAATCGAACATCATAAATAGGCAAAAACTTTAAAAGAAAAACAATGGTCCTATCCTTATCGACATTATCATAATGATAATCCCAACTTCAGACCCAAAGTTTTTTTAAGGCATGTCAAGAAAATTTCCAACCCGGGAAGATCCTTGACAGATTGGGAATCGAACCCAATATCTAAAAGTGTCTACTTAGAACATGATAGAGATCTGTCACATTCACAAATACTCGATATAACCATCTTATGATAAGATAGTTTACGACAATTCTGAATGAGCTATCCCCATTCCAGTTTCCACTTCAGACCCACATAAAAATTTCATTATATATCAGTGTTCTGCCAGTGTTCCATTAACATAGTCCAGGCCGACCAAACGCGCGCGAGGCTCAAACTCTCGTAGACAACGCTTATTACTTTTTTTTTTTACAATATACATAAACAAAACAAAAAAAAAAATCATCATCATCAGTACGAACATGGTAGTTTAACCTGTAAATAAATTTTATTAATTTTTATCAATTGCAAACATAAATGAATGATTTAGGAAAAATTATAAAACCTGTTTACAAAACAGATTTTACGTGTGAAATACACATTTTCTTGAACTCTGCCATTGTTGCCGCACGTTTAATTTCTCTGGGCATCGAATTGAAGAAATTTATACCTTTATATAACAACGAGTTCTGCGACCTACTAAACATAAAGTTGGGTGTTCTTGCATCATTCGCGTTTCTTGTATTGTATCTATGAACATCACTTCCTCTTTCAATTCGATCACACAAATATCGAGGCAGCATATCGTTCAAAATTTTGAAGATGAACACCATTGTCATGTAATAAATTCTTTGCTTCACAGATAGCCACTGTAGCGCGTCCAACATCAAACTGGAGGAAGTGTATCTACTACATCTTAAAATCAAACGCATTACTTTATTTTGTAAACGCTGCAATCTCGTTAATTGTGTATTATTTGCAAGGAAGAGGATCGACGAGCAAAAATCTATGTGCGGTGAAATCAATGATTTATACAATTTAATTTTACTGTTTATTGTCAACTCTTTCTTCAAACGACACAAAACGCCGTACTTCTTGGCAATCTTTTTGATGACATTATTGATGTGAGACTTGAAAGTTAACGTGTCATCAATAATAACTCCTAAGTATTTGATTTCTTTCACGCGTTCTAATGTCTCACCATCTATTTCAAAATTTACGTCAATACTGGAGTTTGCTGCAGAAATGAGCATGTATTTTGTTTTGCCAACATTTAACTTTAATTGTTTAAATTTAAGCCACTGAGCCAGAGAATGCAAATCTTCGTCTATGTGTTCCGCGGTTTCTTTTATATCCTTAGCTGCGATGAACAGGACAGTATCATCCGCGAACAAATTAATGTCACAGTATCGTAAAATTCGTCGCAGATCATTTATGTATAAAATAAACAAAAGAAACACAGGTCGCATATTATTTTTCAACGGCTGACTGGCTTGTACACTGCAAATCTTTCCGAAGGAATCGTCAAGCACCTTCGGAAACTTTGTCAAAAGCTGCATCACGAATAGGAGCGGCATTGATAATCGCATTTACCGCATCCGTATTCTGGAAAACGTTATTCCAGTCAACCGATATCGTATTTAACCACTCGCGCCCGAGAAGTGGATGTTTATCAGAGTCCACAATATACAGTGGTAATGTAACACTTCGATTTCTGACTCAACACGCACATCAAGAATTCCCAGCACATCAATACTGGTACCGCAGAAGCTCACGAGATTTGTACTGCAGCCACGTAGCTGCGCATTCGAAAAAAATTTGTTCCAGTACTTCGCACTAACGATACTAACTGGCGATCCAGTGTCTACTTCGGAACGAACGTTTTTACCGTTCACACGCACGGCCAACCACAATCGCGCACTACCGGAATTCGAGTCCACGGTACACACTTCCCGCACTTGTGTACTTCCGCGTTCGGCACCATCATCGAATTTATGCAAATGCTTGAACTGCATTCGATTTGTTCCCGGCACGATTATCCGTCTTTACGGATGCAAACTTTTTCAAGCACACTTTCATCAAATGACCTTTCAGTTTGCAGAATGAACACACTGTATCTTTATGTCTGCACGTATTTGCAAAGTGAGACTTATCTTCTTCTTCTTCTTCAATGGCACTAACGTTCCTAGAGGAACTTCGCCGTCTCAACGTAGTATTACTTGCGACATTTTTATTTGTACTTAGTTGAGATTTCTATGCCAAATAACACGCCTTGAATGCATTCTGAGTGTCAAGCTCTAGAACACGCGTGATCACAGTGCAAGTCGGAGGAAATTTCTTTGACGAAAAATTATCCCGACCAGAACGGGAATCGAACCCGAACACCCGGCATGTTAGTTATGATGCTAACCACTCGGCCAAGGGAGCACTAACGTAGACTTATCTCCGCAGCGTAAATAACAAAAATCGCTTGTGTTTTGTCTCATTTTAGTAAAAGACTTTCCCCCTGTGTATTTTGATTTGTTTTCCCTTTTTACCTTTCTCTCGATGGACTACATTTACCTCCTGCTTGCCCAGATTTCCCTCGACTTCCGCACCGCCTTTCCGGGATAGCTCTATACTGACCGCTATATCCCGGGCATCTCGAAGAGTTAACTGTCTCCTCTCCAGCAGCCGGCTCCGGATGTCGTTCCGTTTGATACCGAAGACCAGTTGATTCCGCAGTGCCGTTTCGAGGTACGCACCAAAATTGCAGGTGACGGTAATTCGTCGTAGCTCCACTAAGTACTCGTCCACCGTCTCATCAGGGGAAGCAGCATTATTATCGCCTTGTCGGCAGCACTTGAACCGGAAATTTTCACTTATTTCCAATGGTTGTGGGTTGAAAAATCCCTCGAGCAACTGAACAATCTCGGCGTATATTTTTTCTCGAGGAGTAACGGGTGCAATTTTGTCGCAAACGACGTCGTACGTTTCGGGACCCATATGATGCAGCAGCAAATTTTTTCACATTTCTTGATGGGCGATCCCGTAAATGGAAAAAGCATTTTCCAATCGCTCTACTCATCGTGCCCACTTCAACTTTTTCTTGTCGAAGGGGTCGTGCTGGGGCTCCGCCGGCAGCAGAATTTCTTCCTGCTCCAGCAAGTTCACCCGTATCAGCACCTCCACCGGTAATCATCCTCGTCGCCAGAACTGTTGTGACTGGCCGAGTAAAATACACAACAGCTATTTAACTTAATAATATACTTTGTTGAATAACCGTCTCCATTGTGCGAAACCACATGGAAAAGAGAGCGTTTCAGAAGCAAAGTAATATGTAGATAAGGTACAACGTATCAATGGTATGAAGCAAAGGTAATACATATAATAGTAGTCAATGTAAGGTATAACAAGT
Organism: Toxorhynchites rutilus septentrionalis; assembly: GCF_029784135.1. Taxonomy (NCBI): domain Eukaryota; kingdom Metazoa; phylum Arthropoda; class Insecta; order Diptera; family Culicidae; genus Toxorhynchites; species Toxorhynchites rutilus. The sequence goes on from NC_073745.1 coordinate 169,264,273, forward strand.
TTGTTCTCATAGTAGAATTGATACAAAGGATTGCTATGATTGAGGTTTGGTTGAAGATCGAGAGAGCAAACGTTGTCAATTAAAGCAACTTGCAGCTCCTCCAACGGCTGCGTGAGAGAGTGTGGAACTAAACCAGTAGCAGAAATCACTACTGGTATAATACGGATGTCTTTCAAATGCCACATTTGTTTTAGTTCTTCTGCCAAGTCGTGATACTTGGTTATCTTGGCAGCAAACGTAGATTGTAGATTGTGGTCTAAGGGTATTGCAATGTCTATTATCAGCACTTCTTTCTTATTTTTATCGTAGACCACAATATCAGGGCGATTACCTGGTATTCGGACATCCGTAATAATCTCGCGATCCAAGTACAACTTGTAGCAGCTATTTTCCAAAACCGGATCCCGAATATACTTGTAGTAGGGTCCCAACTGATTTATCAAGTTGCGTTTTGATGCTAGCAGTTGATGAACAATCTTGGCAACCGAGTTGTGACGATTGAGATAAGCTGATTCGGCTAGCGCTCCACAGCCGGCTTTATTGCACTTTATGCAATAGTCGACAACGTTTTCATGCTGTACTTCCGGTAGTTTTTGGACGCTATTATCCGATCATGGATGGCTAACACAAACCCTTTTGTCTCAGGAAAGAGTTCACCTCGCACCAGCCACGTGTTCGATAATGTTTTATTGATTTGCGCTTGCTCTAAACGATGGGGGTGCATCCCATGAAGTTCTTTTGACGTAGGACTACGTCTAACCGGAAGATATAGGGGGTGAAATGAAAATCTAGGCACTGAACAAGTAGGTAAAAATGCAAGATTTGGAACGCTGATAACTCGAGCATTTCTCAATAGATCGCAAAGGTTTTTGCATCAATTGATAGGAAATATATCTACGCATCTATCATAACGAATAACATTTCATTTTTCTTGAGATAAATAATTGAATAATTGTGAAATATCAAGCATTGTCAAAATGCACTATGTGCCCATTTTTGATTGGTCCATTTTGTGCTCCTCATATCGTACCGACCAAAACGGGCAACCAGAGCAGCAGCGAAATACAATGAACCCGATTGGAAAGGAAAAAGAAAAAATATGAACGAAACATTGGTCGCAGTCTCACACATGCGTAATTCTCGAGCCAGCCAGTCAGCTTAAAAATCCCCGCTCCGCTGCCGTAACGATCATTCTCATCCAAATCATACATCACATCGTTTCGCATCACAACATATCAACAAACCAACACAAGCAGCCATGTCTGGACATGACAAAGGAGGAAAAGTGAAGGGAAAGGCAAAATCCCTATGCCGAGCGCGTTAGTACCAGTGCTCCAGTCCACCTAGTCGGCGTTATATAGTTTCGGCCGCCGAAGTGATCGAGTTGGCTGGCAAAGCTGTTCGCGACGATAAGAAAATCCGCATTCAGAACAGACCACATTCGGTTCGGTGGACATCTAGACAAGAATAGGCAGTTTCAGCGAGTGACGAGCAGAAGATAAAAGTTTGTTCTTCATACAAACTGCTTTGGTGGCAAATCCAGAACAAGGCAGCATCGATGGCGTTCGAAATGGTTTTTTTCAAAACCACGAGTACAAAGTTTTCTAAATTGGAACCATTCCATAAAACACGGCGCTTATCAGGGCCATTAAACCTTTCAAAAAAGAGTTTACGAAATACAGTTCAATGCATTCTAAAATATTATCCAAAATAATAATAAAATACAAATTGATTTTTCATAATTTGTTTGCCAGGATATGAAGAGTATGAGAATTTTGCAGTTGTGCTGAGCTTATTGATGGTTGGGGACTTTCTCGATTATTCAATTTTCACCAATTCTTAAATTGCTTTCAGATTGAAAGTACAGTAATTTTAGTTCGATAATTAGCTAATTGGATTTTTGTAAACTCTATGGGGGTCCAAATTATGACCCAACATGTCCCAAGCTGGATGGGAAGAAATTTTCCATCTGTGAAAGCTGTACCACTGTCATCGCAAATGTTCAATTACAGGTTAAAATCACCTCCAATGCGACACTGAGTGGTGCTTCGGCATGTCGCATTAAATGTAATTTACAGTACAACATGTCCCAAGCTGGATGAGAAGAAATTTTCCAACTGTGGCGAGTGGCAAACGCACTCGCTAAACAGGAAGGTTTAACCGAACAAGATGGAGATATCGAGTGATAACAAAACAATAAACTCTTTAGATTAAAGATGATTTTGTGGACCTGAAAAGGACCCTTTTTAGCGTTTGCTTCCTTCTCCTTCTTCTTGTCGGTTTCCGAGATATTCTTCTGCGCCGTGCCGAACTTTTTGGCGGCTTTTCCACTATTCCACTAGTCTTCGGTGCCTTCGTGTTTGTTAGAAACACCTGCATGTGAATCCAACGAGCGAACAAATCGTAATGAATATATTTTTTTGCCATCGCTGCCTTTTAACGCTCATTCGTTCGTCTCGTTGGACTCGCCCCTTTGGCTGAGTCTGCCGATTTGTCCCTATCTTGTGAGCGTGTACCGCTAAAGTACAAAACGCGCGGATCCGCTGAAAAATATATCATTCTCTTTCAAACCGTAAATCAGTGTGGCATCGTTTCACATCACATCGCATCAACGGATTGGTGCCGGAGCACCAGCATACCTAATAGCGGTTATAGAATTTCGGCCGCCGGAGTGCTCGAGTTGGCTTGCAAAGCTGCTCACGACAATAAGAAAACCCGCCTACAGAACAGAGCACATTCGATTCGGTGGCAACAATCAGTTTCAGCGAGTGGCAAACGCAATCTCAAAACGGCAGCAGGTAGAAGAAGGAAAATGTTTGTTTATACAGACTGCTTTGGTGGCAAAACCAGCCACCGTAAAACACGGCGCCTTTCATGGCCATTAAGCCATTCAAAGAAAAGTTATTAAAAGGTATTCACAATACCAATGCATTCTAAAGTGACATAATATGGCATATAATATGAACTGAATTATTTTGTTTATGCTTGTTTTTGAACTTATTGGTGGTTGAGGTCTTTTAAATTGATCATTCAGTTTTCACAAACCCATACATGGTCTCCGAATTAAAAATGGCTCCAAATTACAACACATTGTATGCAGGATGGCATTAACGAATTTTCTCGGTAGCAAGAACTGCTTTCTTTAGTTGATAACTGATGTTGAAAATTGACTGACGTTACATCTGCATTGTATAGAAACATAACTAAGGAGCAATATGATGAGCTATGCATTTCCTGCTACTCTGTTCTTATTTTAAAGGACTTTAATTCGAAGGTCATCCGTCCCTGTATTCACATTGATTTTTCAGAACGTTTATAGCTCGTCTATTCCTCGACAGATTGTAGAGTTCGTCTCCAAAACCTCAGTTCTTTTTCATTTTTATTTATTTTGTTTGCGGAGACTACAAATATTACAATTCATTCGTCTCCGAAACCACAGTTTAAGGTACGGTAATGTGCTCAATGAACTGACGACCACCTATGCATTCCTTATCAAAGCCATCATTTTGATTGTACGATATGTGCATACGCCGAAAAATGCCCGGCGTTGAACATTTAATGAGTACAAAGCCTTCGGAAAAAAAATCAAGAATCAACTATAAGACAGTGAGAAAAAAATGAGAAATTTTTACAAAAAAAAAACGCAAAAATACAACCAAAAGGTTCATTTCAGAACTCCCAACATGTTCATAAAGAGTAAACAGTAAACTAATCCATATTTCAGGTAGAGAGGTAGGTATTCACGTAGGAGAAGACAATAAAACAACATACTTAAAATATATATTTAGAATAAGCTGTCCCCGTTGTATAGTCCTACGTCACTCCGGTTATGTCCCCGACATTACCCACCCGTCTTTTTTTCTTCCACGACGTTATTTTCTCTTCAGTAGTCTGCAAATTGCAACTTAGCTCATACTGCTCCTGCGCCAGATGCAGGGCACTGAATCCGTGGCCCGCCTTACAAACAGCGCGATAGATATCGTGACGGGTCTGACTTTCTTCGAAGTATCTCCGCAACTGCTGGATCTGGGAAACGCAAAGCGCTTTGATGTCAATGACACCTCTTCCTCCTTCAACACGTGGCAAGGTGAATCTTTCTATGGGCGACTTTGGATGGTGCATGTGCTGCTTAGTGAATGTTACTCTCATCGTTCTTTCAATGGTTTATAAATCGGTTTTTGTCTACTTCAGCCCCCCGAAACTGTACGTGAGTAAGGGAACAGCAAACGTGTTGACGGCTTTGATCTTTTTGCCGCCGCAATGGTTTGTTCTCAAAACCTGATTGATTCTTATCAAGAATTGTTCCTGGAGTTCCTTCTTGATTTTTTGACGTGGGACTACGTCTAACCGGAGTATATGGGGGGGGTAAAATGAAAACCTAAACACAGAACATGCAGGAAAAAATGAAAGATTCCGAAAGCTCATAACTCGAACATTTCTTACTGGATCGGAAAGATGTTTGCATCAATTGATAGGGAATATTTCTACGCTTCTAACGCAAATCATAAAAAATTATTTTTCATTAGATAAATAATTGAATAATTCTAAAATGTTATGCGTTATCTAAACGCCCTAACTGCCTCGTTTTGATTGGCCCGATTTACGATTTCCCTAACACAGCCATCAAAACCAAGCAGCCTTGGGGATATCGGCATTGCAAACACATGAAAGTTGGGGGTATTTTTGTTCTGACTGAGTGTGTTTCCCTAACATAGACTTCAAATCCATGGAGCGTAGGGAAATTGGCATTGCAAATACATGCAGGTCGGGGGTAATTTTGTTCCGATTGAAATATGTTTCCCCAACAAAGACTTCAGAACCAAGATGTCTGGGGAAATCGGCTTTGCAAACAAATGCAAATTGCGAGTACTTTTGTACTCGCTTGCCTTTGTGCAAACTAGGAAATGTTTCCTCAACACGGTCTCCTAAACTTAGGAACCTGGGAAAATCGTGCACACACTAGTGGCGAATGAACTTTCAAGTATAAATCCTTTATAGTATAAAAAAAAAGAAGTTGAAGTTGTTGATTCATGCAAGCCGGGGTACTTTTTTGCTCTCCGAAAAGTGTTTTCCAAACATTAATTACAAAAGCTGGTACGAAGACAACACTTTGGCTCGGTTATTCAAGATTGCATTGAAGGATATGCCTTCATATCTTCTGCTCACTGAATTTCTACGCATACCATTTGATGATTAGGAAAAATGTTGATAACCATTTGCTTGATTAAACAATATGTGTTCAACGCACATGTCAAAACTGAAACTGATTGCCTGAAGTTTATTAAATCAAGCAAATTCGATGTTCGAGAAGTACATACACTTGAGAGATGCAAATTTCAGAAGGAAACGTAAAATAAAATAATCGTTTGATTATTCTTCCGTTCACATATTTTGTCCTTGGCATCATACCGAACGTAAAAGGACTGTCATTAAATTTACTTGTAACGAAGAACATAATATATCACAATGTATGAATTGACCTTACATGGCATTATACAATCTTTTTACTCACAAAACAAATATATTGACGTCAATTGAATTCAGAAATAGTTTCATTCAATCAAAAATTAAACCAATCCCAACAAATGATTGCTAAGCTAAGGTAGTCCCACGTCAACCTTGCGGTTATGTAATAGATATAACCCACCCATTTTTTGTGACAAATACCTTTCAATTGCAGAAATCCCAGGTATTTATAGGATTCGCCCTTCACCAAATCTTGAATCACCTCACTCTCGTTTATGCGGAATCCTCCACTCTCCACCAATCGTCCACGATGGAGCTGTACTGATTTACACTTTTCTATTCCGAGTTCCATCCGCACATCGGAACTGAAGTCGCTAACGCATTGTAGTAGAGTATGTAGCGCTTCTGTTGATTCCGCGAACAGTTTCAAGTGGTCCATATAGAAGGTATGGTTTATTGTCGTTGTTCTGTTGATATGGTAGCCATGGCTGCTTCGGTTGAGTGTTCTGCTCAAGGAGTTCATTGCAAGGCAAATATATTCCCCTGCGAATATTCCAAGGTAGTTCTGGATCTCAACATAGTTGTTCCGTCGGTGATATTAAGCGAAGTGCTCCATTTTTGCTTTGCGTGTTCCATAAACCTGATGACGCCATCATGTATCTTTTTAGTACCTTTATGAGGTACGTACAACGCTGTACACGTACAACGCAAGTACAGCTGTATGTCTGTCCCTGGTATTATAATCAACGTACGCCATACTCAGGTTCCTTTTGTTTCGGCTAGCTTGTCCGACGATGACTGCATCGATAATGATTTGATCTTTGCAGCCTCGTGTTTTTTGTTTACAGCCTTTCTGTTCTTCTGTTATAATTTCGTTAACATTGCAATGGTTTTGAATTTTCCTATTAATCACCGACGTAAGTAGGTTGTACAGGCTCGTTAGACATGTTATTGGCTTGTACTTCACCATATTCGCTGTGTCTTGATCCTTTGGCATCAGATGAGTAATTCCCCTGGTCATGAACTCCGGTGTTGTTTGGGGATTTTCTAGTACTCTGCCATTCGCCCATGAGTTGAAGAAAAATTTTTGTACAAGAAATTGTGCACGAAATCTGGTCCTGGAATATCGAATGGCTTCGTTGATATCATGGGCAGTTACCACAACGGCAGGCATTGCTTCAAGTCCGTTTCCATATTCCTCTTCTTCTGCCAGCCACAACCTGTTACTTCGGTGATGAATAGGGTTCTCCCATAAGCCTAACCAAAACTGGGTAACTTCGTCAATCTCAGGGAGACCACCATCGTAATTACTTCGTTTCTTTTTGATGCGGTTGTAGAACTTCCTTTCGTTCATACTGAACATACGATTATCCGCATGCCTTTTCGTACATTCCGTATAAAGTCTTAACCTTTTTGATAGAGCACTCAACCGTTGTACATGGGTGTCGAGGATCTCAATAATGCGGGTTTTATTAAGATTAGAGAGCTCTGCCGGCTTCACAATTTCAGCAACTCCATGAATCAGCTTTCTTGATCGACTTCCCCTCTGGTACTGTGTTAGTCGACCGATTTCTACTCGGAACGTTTGGATACGACCTTCCAGGCGTCTCATCCAAGCTGGTTTCGTTTTTGGAGAGTACGCGGTTCTGTCTCCACCGTCGTGATTAGAGCTCCATGAAGCGTACGGGTGATGAATAACGGAACATATCGCGGGGTCGATAGGTTTTAAAAAAGTTCTTTGAAGTATATTGTCGGTCGATTGTCGTCATTGGATTCTATAAGTATGTGCAATAAATAATAGAATATATAGCCGGTCCACTTAATACCACAGGTTTTCTTTCTCAAGATACCCAAAGATAATATCTCCCGCGTGTTATTATTCATAGGATTTTCTGACTTTCGTTTCGTCAAGCGGTCAATAGTTCGCGTATACATAATCACATCATGATTCATACCTCTTCCCACTAACAATTATCCCTCCCATGATATTCGCTAGGGGACCACGCTATAGAGGCGACCCTTCTGGCCTTCGGGCGACGAATATCATACTAACATTCTTTTCCTTTCCCTGGTGACTGTAAGGACGTGGCCGGTGTCGTTATTGACCATTTAAAGCTCGAATCACCGAAAATTGCACAACGAGAATGATTTGCTAGTCCCAAGCGTCATTCTGTGTGTTCTTTGTGCAATTTGGTTGGTTCAGGTCAATCACGGAGAGCAACTACGAATTGTACAGTCTACCCAAGCTCAAGCTCAAGCTCAAGTATCGTCAAGTAGCATGAGTATACTCAATTTTGGGATTGACTGTACAGCTGTACTAGTGTTATACGTGTACAGCTTTGCACGGGTACCATCGTAGCGTGACAAACATACATTGTACCGCATGCCAAACTGACAATTTGAAATTTGATCAATTTTTACCACAAATTTCTATGAAAGAAGTTTTGACGTAGGACTACGTCTTTCATTTCTATACCGGGGTGTAAAATCAAAGTTTCGAAAACGAAAGCGTTACGCCGGAGACCGAGATTTTGAGCGTTAATAGCTCCTAAACAACTGAACGAAATGGTATGATAAACACTTCATTCGAAAGATAAAATGTCTACGCGTTCTATACTTGTTACTTTTTGATCCAAAAACTTGTTTCAATAGTCTTAAAATTGCTTTCAAAACAAGCTATTGAAATCACCAATCGGTATATAAGCGAGCGGCGCTCGGAAATCCACTCAGTTCTAATTGAACAGCGATTGGAGCATGTTGTCGCTGTTGTGGTGAAGCTCTTCGTTTATCATGAAAGCGCGAATGAACGGTGTCACCAAGAGCCTGTTTGTGCACCCTAGGCCAGAAGGGAATCTATCAGGAGGAGAGTGATGCCACAAACGGTTCCCTGGGAAGACATCGCTACACACACATACACGCGCGGCTATTAACAGGTGGTTATCGAGTTGGCATTAACCACTGGTGGGCTTCCAGTATCGAGGAAAATGTAGAAATATCTAATCGTTACTGAAAATAATCTGCCAGTTCCTCTGGGAATTTTCAAAATATATTCATGTGAAAGAGTTTAATGTAATGTTTTCTATCCATGTAACACTGTGACCAAATATGTTTCAATCAAGTGCTATTAACAGGTGGTTATCGAGTTGGCATTAACCACTGGTGGGCTTCCAGTATCGAGGAAAATGTGGAAATATCTAATCGTTACTGAAAATAATCTGCCAGTTCCTTTGGGAATTTTCAAAATATATTCATGTGAAAGAGTTTAATGTAATGTTTTCTATCCATGTAACACTGTGACCAAATACATTTGGTTTTGTGGTTTTTCAATCAATCGCAATTAACAGGATAGCTTCAGAAGATTATTCTTCCCCATCAGTAGGATATTTCCGTATCCAATATTGGATGCATAAAACCTTGTGCCTCCAACGTAACGCTCTCGTTTTCGAAGTTCTCCAAATATTCATTCATTCAGAATGAATTCAGATTCAACTTCATACAAATGAACTCTAAATCAACGATAGTCCTACGTCACCCTTGTGGTTATACCATAGATATAACCCACTTCCTGTTTTTATTTAGCGTCTAAACTATCAAACACAACAAACAAGTTTTCAATCTGAGTTATTAACTTTCCTGTACTCGCGCGTGATTGGGGTTCGAGATCAGCAGCGTACTGGAGTAGACGTGTGCTTTTTCGCTCCGTGATTGTAGCTTTTAAGTACTTGTGTGGATGTATCGTTTGTCAGTTTTATTGTTTGTTAAACGGATGAAAGCTGCTATCTGCTCAACGGCGTTAAAAACCTGTGAAGTTTGATTAAATTCCATGAAGACACAGAAAGTTATAAATGAGAAAGTTATGGACATATGGATTTTATCAGCCGGAATTAATGTACACACTACGTTTAGGTTAAAGAAAAGAACTAAGTTCACACTTGTTGGTTTTTCTCTAGAGTGAAAAGAATGCAATATGGCCGATGACAGGAATGCGGTAAAGGGTTCGGCCACTGTGGTCGAAAGGAGTGGATTAGGAAATTGTATTCCAACAAAAGTGACCTGATCAATCGGGTGAGGCAATTTTTTCAGTCCGCATTGCAATGAGAGTTGTGTACTTGATCGATGCGCTTTCGTTTTCGCAGTGCTCTCTTGATCAACGCGCTCTCGGCATCGCTATGTGTCGTTTCTTTCTTCGTCGCATGTGTACGGTTGTGTTAGTTAATTTGTGCTTGGCTTTTCTTGGTTTGATTCAGACTTTAATGAACCGTTCAGTGACCAACCGTTCACTTTAGTGAACTAGTTCTTTTGAGCAGTTCACTCACTCTTGTACATTAGAGGGATATGCCAAAGCAAGTATAAAAAAGTGTGAGATGTTATGTAGGACTGTTCTTTTCATTCATAAAATGCTGTTTGTTAGCAATAATTATATGTCCGAATATTGTTAAAAATATCTTAGCAGAATAGAAAATCAAACTATGATTTTGAAATTTTGATTTAGTTTGAGCCGTGATTCATTCTTATCAGCACAAACAAGCGTTGCGCAGCCCCTCCTTAGAGAGGGGGGTGGAGTGTCTAGCTACCATAGAAAAAAATATAAAAAACCTCCACATGCCAAATTTGGTTTAATTTGCTTGATTAATTCTCGAGTAATGCAGAAATTTGTGTTTCATTTGTATGGCAGTCCCCCTTAGAGAGGGGGGGGGGGGGCGGTGGTAGAGTGTCTAACTACCATAGAAACATTTATTGCAACCTAAAACCTCCATATGCCTAATTTGGATTCATTTGCTTGGTTAATTTCCGAGTAATGCAGAAATTTGTGTTTCATTTGTATGGCAGCCCCCCCTTAGAGAGGGGGGAGGGGTCTCAAAATATCACGAAAACCTTCCCCGGCCCCAAAAACCCCTACATACCAATTTTCATGTCGATCGGTTCAGTAGTTTCCGAGTCTATAAGCATCAGACAGACAGACAGACATCACTCCATTTTTATATATATAGATAATGTACTAAATGCTAGAAAATAATTAGGCAAGTAGCAGTTAGTAGCTATTACACCTCTTCCTTCACTAATCCAGTGCATTGATGACACTAAAATATAGAATTTTCCAACCTTCCTTCAGAGTTTTCCGATTTTTCTCTCCGCTATATTTTTATCTACGGCAAGAGTCGAGTACAACAAAATAAAAACAGCTCAAATCGGACCATTCCATCCTCGGGTTTTGCGTTTACCAACACATTTGGCCTTTATTTTTTTTTTATTTAAATTTGAAAGTGCATGAAAATGGTGTTAACGAAAATTTTGTTTCGATGCCAAATGTCTTAAAATGAAACGCATGAAACGTCGAGATCTACTGTCATCTCGAAAAAAATATTTTTGTCAAAAATCGACTGGGACTGGGACTGGGAGTTTTTTTTTCGGATTTCGAGCCAAACCACATGGTTTAGGGTGCCATTGAGAATGTCCATTTCGATTTTTCAAATGGAACTTCGTGCGAATTGTTGATTTTTATGATAAAACACTCAGTACAAGATATTAGCTCCATGTCGCAGACGTTAAAATTTATTTTTTCAAGCCGCAAATTCACCATAAATCGGGGTTTTGAAAAAAAAATTGATGCCAAATGTCTTTAAATTGCAGGACAATTGAACTTTAAGTTAGTGCCCATCTTTCCGTCCTAGTGTCCGCTTTTTCCGACTCTTTCTTATTATTATTATTATTTTTTTTCAAAGATGCCCGACATATTAGTTTTGCAGAATTTCTGCCTCAAAAACAATTGTCATTAGAAAAAGAAACCTAGACTATCGATTCGTGGTGGGATAGCTCTATTTCTTTTTTTATGGGAGACATGATTTCTCATGGGAGAAATCAGCTTTTACTTAAGGTGTCCGTTTTTACCACCCTTCCCCTATGTACTGTAGGCACCTTAATACTTATGACAGACATACAGCTGTACTTGCGTTGTACTTCGAAAATTGTATGTCTGTCACCATGTACAGCGCTAGAACCATGCAAGCAACTCGGTACAATCGCTGTACCTGTACCGACCTATTTTACCGCTGTACATGGCTACAGTTGTACTGTGCGCAGCGCCATAGACGGTTAGTGGTGGGTAGCATGAACAAGCAGAATCAAATCACTTGATAAACGTTCTTTTAAGTTAATAACTCAGATTGGAAACTTTTTTGTTGTGTTTGATAGTTTAGACACTAAATAAAAACCTTTTTCATTGAAATATGTGGTGGAAATTGGAAAAATATCTGATTGTCAGTTTGACATACGGTACAATGTACAACCAAAGTATGTATGTCATGGTACGATGGTACCTGTACAACGCTGTACACGTACAACGCAAGTACAGCTGTATGTCTGTCCCTGGTATAAGGTAAAGGTGGAAGCTAGCCACAAATGGCTGCCACAATGGTGCTCATTTCTTTCAACTCCTTCCCTCACCCTTCGCCCGAAAATCAATAATTTTGCGAAACAGTGTGAAGAAAATGATCGTTTTTCCACACTCCCCATCAAGTAATATCAACCAAACTCTAATCGATTTGTGAGTAATAATCCGATACTTCCGATAGTTTCATCTCCTGTCGCACTGTATAGTGAAAAACGTCGTAAAACTCGAGCTAGTGCTCTGAAAGTTAAATTTTCATTTCTCAATCTTCGGCAATGGTTTTGTTTGTATTGTTGAAAGCATCGTTATTTTTTCGACACTGATGCCAGACAAGATCGTCGAAACAGCTATAAAAACCACTCAATAACATGTTATTCCTGAGTAATAGCGTTTCATGTCATTAAAATCAATAGAATAAAATTGTGTTGATATCAATACAATTATTATTTCTACGTTTAATGGGTCTATAATGTAAGTTTTAGCAACTTTAACATTGGGTAAGAAAAATGTATTGTAGAGCTCGGAACACCGCCTATGCTTTCAAAAACAGTAAACGGAAAAGTATTACATTCAATCAAAATGCCTCGGCCAACGAAGAGCGTTAAGGCTCTCCAACGTGAATATGTGAAAACAATACGATCAACGAAGGAAAACATTAAGGAATTATCAACATCGAGTTACTATGCGGAAGAACTTGTTAATACCAAAAGGGCCCCAATTCGCATGTGTTATAAATTTGCTCATGTTACGCTCGCGTATAATCAGAATTTTACTTCATATGCAGATGCACCTTCTATACATATTTATATCTGCAATTGTTCATGGGAACATATCGTTCGTACATTTTACATTTACAGTATAGTATATTGTTATTTTTATTTTTTTTGAATTCATTCAAAGACTCGTGTCAATGTAGCGCCACACAGTCTGATAAATGAATTGATCTATTTACGTGTGCTTTGCTCTTCTCTCACAAACACTATTACCCAATTTTTACACGTGGGTTTACCTATACTACCACCATGGCTAGCTTCCACCTTCACCTTAAGTAGAGGCAAAGAACAAAATTGGCAACCGCGTAGAATTGATTTGTTTACAAAAATCAACCAATCACTGGTGGGGGCTCCCCATCTATTGGCTGGTCTCGTCTCAGACGCCACGGGGTCAGCTGGATACACTAATGAAATTAGTTGTAAAAATTGAAACATTTTATGTAGTTCTCAATTTCAATTCTCAATCCCGCTCGAATGTTTCTATCGACAGAAACACGAAAGTATACTGTATATTTTACTATGTGCAACGGTTTACAAAATACAATCGAATACAAAATTATAAAAAAAAACCAAACTAACAAACAAACAAAAAATACAAAATGAAAAAATCGTTTGTATTATTTGTATTATTAAGCCAATTGATATGCGAGTTGGTATGTGGTGTGAGTCAAGGTTTTTACACTTTTGCGTACAATAATACAGTACATACCAATACCAAATATACACCTTTTTATTTAGTACTAGCTAACCCGGCAAACTTCGTCCCGCCCATTTACTTGATTAATTCTCGAGTAATGCAGAAATTTGTGTTTTATTTGTATGGCAGCCACCCCTAAGAGAGGGGGGAGGGGTATCTAACCACCATAGAAACATTCATTGCACCCTAAAGTTTCCATATGCCTAATTTGGTTTAATTTGCTTGATTAATTCTCGGGTAATGCAAAAATTTGTGTTTCATTTGTACGGCAGCCCCCTCTAAGAGAGGGGGAAGGAGTATCTTAACACCATAGAAACATTTATTGCATCCTAAAACCTCCACATGCCAAATTTGGTTTCATTTGCTTGATTAATTCTCGAGTAATGCAGAAATTTGTGTTTCATTTGTATGGCAGCCCCCCCTTTGAGTGGGGGAAGGACTGTCTAACCATCATAGAAACATTTATTGCACCCTAAAACTTTCACATGCCAACTTTGGTTTCGTTTGATTGATTAATTTCCGAGTAATGCAAAAAATTGTGTTTCATTTGTATGGCAGCCCCCTCTAAGAGAGGGGGAAGGAGTATCTTATCACCATAGAAACATTTATTGCATCCTAAAACTTCCACATGCCAAATTTGGTTTCATTTGCTTGATTAATTCTCGAGTAATGCAGAAATTTGTGTTTCATTTGTATGGCAACCCCCCCCCCCCCTTTGAGTGGGGGAAGGACTGTCTAACCATCATAGAAACATTTATTGCACCCTAAAACTTTCACATGCCAACTTTGGTTTCATTTGCGGGGTAATTTCCGAGTAATGCAGAAATTTGTGTTTCATTTGTATGGCAGCTCCCCCTTAGAGAGGGGGAGGGGTCTCAAAATATCACGAAAACCTTCCCCGGCCCCAAAAACCCCTACATACCAATTTTCATGTCGATCGGTTCAGTAGTAGTCTATAAGAATCAGACAGACAGACAGACATCACTCCATTTTTATATATATATATATATATATATATATATATATATATATATATATATATATATATATATATATATATATATATATATATATATATATATATATATATATATATATATATATATATATATATATATTATATATATTATATATATTAGAGCAATTACGAATTGTACAGTCTACCTAAGCTCAAGCTCAAGCTGTGTATTTTTAGGCGTTATTGGAATTTGTTAAAAAAAAGGATATAATAACTTAAGTGCCACGGTTTTATAGCGATTGTATGGAAATTTTTAAACGTATTAGGGCCATCGTTTCTTGTCGTTATGGAAGGTATTTTTGTTCGAAAGGGAATGCTTATAAGCTTATATGCTTATATTAGATACCTTTATTATCATATGTTATACTGTCAGTCACCGTTAACAGCCTGAACGAAAACTAGGTGTCAGTCACCGGTGACTGACGTGGCAGTCAACGTGTTAATAGTCGTTTAATTCAGCACCCTCATTGATTCTCTGTCTGTCAGACCGTATGCACGAGTATAGGAGGGTTAACTCAAGAAAAAGACAATGAAAAGAATGTTTACCAAGTGTTTTGATTCGGTTTGTTCATGCTACCCACCACTTCCCGTCTATGGCGCTGCACACAGTTGGAGTTGTCAAGCTGTAGTCATGTACAAGGCGTTGTACTATAGGTGGACCGCAATGTCAAAATTGCTGTTCGGCCATTGCTCGTGAAAAAACAAATTTGTTTACAAAACAAGTCGTATCTTTTGGTGACAAATGCATTCGTTGGCAAAATAGCTGCTCGCGCTTTATTGTCGAATCAAATGCAGAAGGATGTTTTAGTATATCTTTTCGCCTTTCTTTCCAAGCAAAATGTACTTCTGTTTGGCTCCCATCGGCGGGGAAAGGGTACTATCAGCTTACGGCGATGGTGACAAAAAATAACGCTGATTGTGGCTCCACTGATTTCGCTCAGGGAGGAGGAGAATGCTGTGCATATACCGGGAAGGAGATCCGGAAAGGGCCGTTACAAGTAATTGGCTAGAGCAAAAGGAGGTTGTGCACTATATTCCACGAATATATATTTGTTTATTTTTTCCTTCAATTATTTTCCTTAGCGAGTTGACATTGAAATCATAACCACAAACCCAAACAAAAAGTAAATAATTCTGAAAGTTACGTCTCGCTACTCGTCTCACGTCATGTCCTGAAAGTGTCAATAACGAAACACCTATAGTTCAGCATCTTGGTCATGTACAACCGAGATGGAAAATGGAAGGTGGGAAGATTTTTTAAATCTGTGACGTCACAGATTTTGTTGATGTAGGTTACTTTTCTTATAATAGTCCACTACATAAGAAAAGTGTTGTTATTAAAAGTAGAAATAAGCAAATTAAATGAACGAACTAGTTTTAGCGTTGAAAATCATAAGGGCCCGACATTTTAACAGAAACTGAAATTTCTGTGTTTTTAAAGTGTTCTAAACTTAATTTCAATTCAATTTTACTTCTCGTTACGTCGACCAAAAACGTAAACGAACAAAGTCAGAGTCACAATCTTTTGTTCTTTTGACGGATAAACATTTGACAGTGCATGGGAAAAAGGTTGCAAGTTTTTTCATGTGAAATCAACTTGAAAAATAAATTTATTTGACTCCGTATGACTTAGATTGAGACGAAAAGTTTTCCGCTTGAGCCTTATTTTTAGACGACTGAAGTTTTCAGCACTCTAAGAGCCCCCGCAGACTGCAGACTGATTTGTCGATCGATAGTTCGGTCGGCTTCATAATCTGTACGGAGAGTTATGCATGTGCGCACATTACATTGATTCAGTTGGGTCGGTTTTTGCATCAGTAGGCCGATCCGAACAAACTGTCGGCTGAAAAAAGTCTCTAGTGTGCGGGGGCTCTAATTGTGAAAAAAGTACAGTAGAACCCTCGCGGATCGCCCGAGGTTCCACTGTAATTCCAATTGCTGACAAAAGTCAAACTTTCATGATGTTGCTCTAGAATCCAAACATAGTAGACATTTGAATACTATTTCTGAAATCAAAGAAAAAATTAAACATTTTAGTTTTCGATATGTTCTGTTTTTTTTCCTAATGCAATTAGCTTCTGTATATCTTCTTTCAACGTTATTCGTTGACACATTCATTTTTGTACCATTTGAGTAACTGACTGGTATGCCTGGTATGTGAACTTCCTATCTTCCAGGCTACTAACACAATCAAAGTTCAACACAACCAAAACCCGTGAATCTTCCCACCTTCTATTCTTCATCTCGATGTACAACGGTGAAACAGCCCGGAACAGATACAGCGATTGTACCGAGTTGTAGAGGTGTGCAAATCAGCTCATCATGATGAACAGCTGTGATCATATCAGCTCATCTAAATGAGCTGTTCTTTATGAACAGCTCATTTAGATGATCCTCGTGTCAATTATCAATTATCAATTATTTACTTTTTGTTTGGGTTTGTGGTTATGATTTCAATGTCAACTCGCTAAGGAAAATAATTGAAGGAAAAAATAAACAAATATATATTCGTGGAATATAGTGCACAACCTCCTTTTGCTCTAGCCAATTACTTGTAACGGCCCTTTCCGGATCTCCTTCCCGGTATATGCACAGCATTCTCCTCCTCCCTGAGCGAAATCAGTGGAGCCACAATCAGCGTTATTTTTTGTCACCATCGCCGTAAGCTGATAGTACCCTTTCCCCGCCGATGGGAGCCAAACAGAAGTACATTTTGCTTGGAAAGAAAGGCGAAAAGATATACTAAAACATCCTTCTGCATTTGATTCGACAATAAAGCGCGAGCAGCTATTTTGCCAACGAATGCATTTGTCACCAAAAGATACGACTTGTTTTGTAAACAAATTTGTTTTTTCACGAGCAATGGCCGAACAGCAATTTTGACATTGCGGTCCACCTATAGTACAACGCCTTGTACATGACTACAGCTTGACAACTCCAACTGTGTGCAGCGCCATAGACGGGAAGTGGTGGGTAGCATGAACAAACCGAATCAAAACACTTGGTAAACATTCTTTTCATTGTCTTTTTCTTGAGTTAACCCTCCTATACTCGTGCATACGGTCTGACAGACAGAGAATCAATGAGGGTGCTGAATTAAACGACTATTAACACGTTGACTGCCACGTCAGTCACCGGTGACTGACACCTAGTTTTCGTTCAGGCTGTTAACGGTGACTGACAGTATAACATAACAAACAAAGCCTGCAAACAAAGTGTTTTTCATTGAAATAGAATACTCATTTGATACACAGAAGTTAATTTTCATTAATAATTTGAATTTTAAAAACGTGTTCATTCTGCCTGAGAGCCAATTATTATTTTTGGCGCCCCCTAAACTGGTAAACAAAGCTCAATGCCGTCAACGCGAATATAACAGTTGAAAAGACGAGGGACAAATGAAACTAAACTGATGTCTTAACACGAAGAGCGAGAGACGGTCAGTTCATTTGAATCTTAAGCGGACCTTACACGGTCAACTTTATTGACAATATGATGACATTTGAGAGCATAATGGGCACCTTACACGATCAACCGGATTGACAATAAGTGTCTTCAATATCGTGACAGCTAGGCTTTCAACATCTGATCTAACCTCAATCAATATTTTTCCACCTTACACGGTCAATATCGCCCTCAACCCGAGACAACGAAAATATCCGCGATGGCTAGTGGCGACATTCGAGTTTGGGATCCAAACTATTCTCTGTCAGATTAGAAGGCTAAAAGGCAATTTTCATTTGGTAAAATTTGAATGAAAATATCTACTTGGTATTATTTAATTAGTTGAAGCGCGTAGTCCTAACCTTAACTTAACCTACTTCCTCTGAATTTTCAGATATTCCTCCTAAAATGTATTATTATAATAAAACGTCAATTTCAGACATAATTTTTGTATGGGATTTTCTCACCACTTGCAGAAAAAAAGTGATTTGCATTCACATAGAATACTAATTTGATTCGTAAAAGTTAATTTTCATTCATAATTTACACTTTAGAATTCGGTTTTTCTTCTCAAAAATACATCATAATACTCGTTTCACAAATACAGACTGTTCCTTTCAGGTTCAGAGATGCCAGATTATTTTAGTTTGCGAAAATATATGCAAGTTATTTTATCTGCAAGCAAATGTTTTTATTCCATAAATGAGACTATGACAGTAGAACCCCGATTAAACGCGAGCGGGTGATCCGCCCTGCGGATTATTCGTGACTGCGAGTTCCATAGTAAATCAATAGGCCTTTCCGGAATTTGTTAGTGCCCATGCTCTTTTGTTGTGGTCATGGCTTTTACATTATTTAGCCACTGGTGTACACGACCTTATAGATGGATAGTTGATTGATTTTTGTATTGATAGAACATAGTTTTTATGTTGAAACATCTCTTTTCGTGTTTGCATTTTTTTGTCCTTTAATGGGTCATCGGGATATTCGTTAATCGCGGTGAGTTTGCCCGACTATTCCGCGGATAATCGGGATTCTACTGTAGCTTGAATTAACACATGATGTTTTTTCATCTGTGATTTTCCCAGATCTTCTCATTCTCCCAATTTTATAGCGGAGTGTGAAGAAACACACAACCCGCTCACTAGCGCAAAGAATGACCGAGTTCAACGTTAAAAAATTCCTAAAACGTTGTTAAGTTTCATCCACTCTCTCACCATCACATTGTCAGTTTACTTTGAAGTTTTGATTTGTATCGTGAAAAGTACCGTATTTTGCTATTCAAAGTATCGGTTTTCCAAACCAAAAGCTTCCATTTATGATTCCTACAATTTCAGTAGTTTATAAATTTTAATTGCAATCGCAAAAAAGACTAACAAAAATTAAATGTGCGCTTGCATATCTGGCAACTCAGTCTGGAAGTCCGTGAGGTAAAACGTCAACATCATGCATCTATATGAAATGTCACGATATTGATGCTCGAAAATCAGAAAATCCGGATTTCTGCGTCGTCGGCCATGTTCAGCTGTCATTATGCTCTCAAACGTCATCATATTGTCAATAAAGTTGACCGTGTAAGGTCCGCTTAATGACAACTGAACATGGCCGACGACGCAGAAATCCGGATTTTCTGATTTTCGAGCATCAATATCGTGACATTTCATATAGATGCATGATGTTGACGTTTTACCTCACGGACTTCCAGACTGAGTTGCCAGATATGCAAGCGCACATTTAATTTTTGTTAGTCTTTTTTGCGATTGCAATTAAAATTTATAAACTACTGAAATTGTAGGTATCATAAATGGAAGCTTTTGGTTTGGAAAACCGATACTTTGAATAGCAAAATACGGTACTTTTCACGATACAAATCAAAACTTCAAAGTAAACTGACAATGTGATGGTGAGAGAGTGGATGAAACTTAACAACGTTTTAGGAATTTTTTAACGTTGAACTCGGTCATTCTTTGCGCTAGTGAGCGGGTTGTGTGTTTCTTCACACTCCGCTATAAAATTTGGAGAATGAGAAGATCTGAGGAAATCACAGATGAAAAAACATCATGTGTTAATTCAAGCTACAGTAGAATCCCGATTATCCGCGGAATAGTCGGGCAAACTCACCGCGATTAACGAATATCGCGATGACCCATTAAAGGACAAAAAAATGCAAACACGAAAAGAGATGTTTCAACATAAAAACTATGTTCTATCAATACAAAAATCAATCAACTATCCATCTATAAGGTCGTGTACACCAGTGGCTAAATAATGTAAAAGCCATGACCACAACAAAAGAGCATGGGCCTACCACTCACTAACAAATTCCGGAAAGGCCTATTGATTTACTATGGAACTCGCAGTCACGAATAATCCGCAGGGCGGATCACCCGCTCGATGATAATCGGGGTTCTACTGTCATAGTCTCATTTATGGAATATAAACATTTGCTTGCAGATAAAATAACTTGCATATATTTTCGCAAACTAAAATAATCTGGCATCTCTGAAACTGAAAGGAACAGTCTGTATTTGTGAAACGAGTATTATGATGTATTTTTGAGAAGAAAAACCGAATTCTAAAGTGTAAATTATGAATGAAAATTAACTTTTACGAATCAAATTAGTATTCTATGTGAATGCAAATCACTTTTTTTTTCTGCAAGTGGTGAGAAAATCCCATACAAAAATTATGTCTGAAATTGACGTTATATTATAATAATACTGTTTAGTAGGAATATCTGAAAATTCAGAGGAAGTAGGTTAAGTTAAGGTTAGGACTACGCGCTTCAACTTATTAAATATTACCAAGTAGATATTTTCATTCAAATTTTACCAATTGAAAATTGCCTTTTAGCCTTCTAATCTGATAGAGAATAGTTTGGATCCCAAACTCGAATGTCGCCACTAGCCATCGCGGATATTTTCGTTGTCTCGGGTTGAGGGCGATATTGACCGTGTAAGGTGGAAAAATATTGATTGAGGTTAGATCAGATGTTGAAAGCCTAGCTGTCACGATATTGAAGACACTTATTGTCAATCCGGTTGATCGTGTAAGGTGCCCATTACAGCTCACACACTCTCTTCAATTCTACAGCTCTTTTCTCTCCTACATCATCATCAAAGTGAGCTGAAGAGCTGTTTGATTTTTTTTGCGAGCTGTTCCGCGTCAACTCACTTCAAAGAGTCGATTCTTCGGAACAGCTCATGAGCGGATGGCACATCTCTACCGAGTTGCTTGTATGGTTCTAGCGCTGTGCATGGTGCTAGAACAGTTGTATGTCTGTCATAAGTATAAAACAAGATATCGCTTAAGAAATCATTCAAATGAGCATCCCAGTATCACGTATAATCACTATTTTAGTTTTGTTGAATTCAAATTAATTAATGATTTCCCATTTGAATTGTTTGTGATTTCGCGTTTATTACAATTCTGGGTTCAGTAATGTTTTCATTTATCGTTTCTATGAAACGTCGCGCAACATGCTTCAATAGTCTTCGTTCGACACTGTTCTTTATTTTATCAGCGGTTCATATTCCCGCAAATGACACTACTTAATCGGAAGCATTAGCTTTTTCGCGTATAGATGTCGTTGTTTCAAAATAATTGAAATATATCAGCTGCCATAAACTGGTTCCCATAATATACAAATGCAAAAAATTACCTTGGAATGTGAAACCAACTGCAATATACATGGTGTTACTTTAGCCCAGAATTCAAATAAGATTGCCATCGTGACGTTATGAGATTCTGTAGATGGCGTTGTCGCACAGGCAATTTGTTCCAGGTAAAGAGTCCATAGTTGACACAATGTGAAGGCATGAAACAGTGAGGACATGTGTAACACAGATGTTTTAGATTGTTCAGCAAATCCAGCAAATATGACTTGAATGTGATCTGCAATGTGACAGCTGGATTCTTGTGGTACAGGTTGGGTAACAGTATTGACAGGATGTTGAAGGTAATAATGAACTGTCGATCCATGGTGTCCGATGTTTCCGCCACGTTTATTCATTAGTGCAGTATGGGTCAGAGACCCCAGTAAAAGCCAAGACAAAAGTCGCATGTGACCGACGCATTCTGTAAATTCTTTTGGCCTGAAAAAGAAAAATGAAAGCATTAATATGGATAGGTTATATATTATATAGGTTATATTCAATTTGAAATTTAGGCTCCCACTAATTGACTTATCGGATCCAATCTATCATTTTATCGCTCACGTGTTACAAACAGAATGTCAAACATAATACTCATTTTTTCATGCTGTAAACACACATCTTCGTCAATTTCTGGTTCAGAACTATTAGAAATATGAAAAATACAAAATTATGTTGCTGCTAGACACGAAAAACATCGAAAAACTTTGCAGCCAGAACGAACCAAGTACATGCTAGCTATTAACATAATATCATTACACAACAAATTAGTATTTTGTAACGGCTCTAATTTCATGAATTATATGAATTATATATATAATTATATATATATATATATATATATATATATATAATATAATATATATATATATATATATATATATATATATATATATATATATATATATATATATATAATATATATATATATATATATATATATATATATATATATATATATATATATATATATATATATATATATATATATATATATATAAATATATTGACTCACTTTTGCTGTTTTTGACAAAATAATATCTTAATTAATGAAAATAATTGATTGAGGAATGCACTTGGTTCGTTGTGGTTGAACACAATTTTGAAAAATGCAGATCAGTGCTTCTACACTTCATGGCAGCCCTTAGGTTGTCTTCCAGGAGTTGTCCGAAACAGAAAAATCTGTTAAAAATTCGGATCTGCCTTCTTGGAGAAAACGATCACTATCGTCCGATGCCATATTGTGGGATTATGGTTCGCTTTGGTTGAACGCAATTTCGTTTTTTTACAGTCTGCTACACAGAATTTTTTTTGGAACTGTTGTAAATTATCCGAATGACATGGTCATTTTACAGTCGATAGATTTTTTCTGCATCCAATCGTGTATGTAAATCAATTTTGAAAAAATGGCGCTTGGTTCGTTTTGGCAGACCCTCGACCATATTGGGGAAATATTCCTAGTCGTATGTATTTTTTCTACCAATGTAATTATATTCTTATTATCAGAAGACACTTTAAAGTTAAGATGCTGAAAAGACGGTGAATTTATTTTTCGTTAACACATTCAGGTTTTTTTACTAAGCAAACGTTCATGGGTCCAATCGCAGAACTGTTCATTGATATTCTAATCTACCCTTTAAAATTACCTTTTACTATAAAATTCCTAGTACTTCTACCAAAACTCGTCATTATAATAACAGATTATTTTCAGACACAATTCTCTTTCAAGATTTTTCAACCACTTGCAAAAATTTCTCCGTTACATGGCATAAATGTATGACACAGAAAATATGATAGAATAAAGACAGCCCTGAATCGGACAATTCCTTTCTCGAGTTTTGCTCTTATCAACACATTCGGCGATTCATTTTCATTTATATAAATAGAAGTAAATATAGGAGTGCGTTTTATCACATTAAAGAACATATTGTAGAACATATGCGAATTGAATTTTCCGAATTTTCCCATTTCCTTCAGAGTTTTCCGAAAATTTTCAATTGCCATGTTCGGTTGGAATACGTTTGGTTGAAATTTGTGTATAATCATATAAAAAAAAATTCGTACCCAAAAACCCTCACATCCGAAATTTGGCTCCATTTGCTTAATTAGTTCTCGAGTTATTCAGAAATTTGTGTTTCATTCGTATTGCATCCCTCCCTTAGAGAGGTGGGAAGTGTGTTGAAACACTTAAGAAACGTTTCTCCTAAAACCTCCATATGCTAAATTTGGCTCCATTTGCTTGTTTAGTTTTCGAATTATGCGGACATTTGTGTTTCATTTGTATGGCAGTTCTAAGGAGCTCTAACTATCATAAAAACCTTCTAAAATCACCTACATACCAATTTTCATGTCGATCGGA
Organism: Toxorhynchites rutilus septentrionalis; assembly: GCF_029784135.1. NCBI lineage: Eukaryota > Metazoa > Arthropoda > Insecta > Diptera > Culicidae > Toxorhynchites > Toxorhynchites rutilus. The sequence continues at coordinate 169,288,071 of NC_073745.1, forward strand.
TTTCCGAGTTCATAAGAATCAGAAAGACAGACAGAAATCCATTTTTGTATATATAGATTGTAGTGAGCTCGGAAATGTCTGCAACATGTTTTGAATATGTTCCGCTTTACTTTCGTTAATCGCATTCTTATGTTTTGCTGTAGTTGAGGTCAACTGACAAATTGGAAAAAAAACTAGTTTTTGCGCATAGATGTCGTTGTTTAAATGCAATTGAAATATATCAGTTGCCATATAAGAAGTTACTTTCCTGGCTATATGCCAAGGAAATTTTACTTTGAATGCGAAACCAAATGTAATGGTAACGGCAACGGCGTTATTTTGGCCCATGAAATTCTGTAGATAGCGCTGTGTAGAGTTCAGAGAAATGAGCAATATTCAGAGAGCGAGAGAATTAGGGACGAGAGAGTCATTCACGCTTCAGGCGAAGATGTGCCGAACAAGTTTAGTTTAGTTTGAACTAGAGGCGCGCAAACCAGCTCATCATGAACAGCTCAGATCAACTCAGCTCATCTAAAAGTGCTGTTCTTTATGAACAGCTCTTCAGCTCAGTTGCCACTGTCGTCTGGTGGCGACTTTCAATTTGTATCCCAAACTCGATAGTGTAATCTCTATCAGACCAAAAGACACGAAGCCAGTTTTAAAATTTGAATGAAATTTTTCACACCACGTTATTAAATTACTTGAACCACGTATTCTTGACCCCTATTTAACCATTTTTCTATACGTTTCCGACATTTTGCTGAGACTTTTCATTATAATATAGAGTTGTTTTCAAAAACAATTTTCTTATGTGATTTTTTCACCTACAAACGCCTACAAACAAAGTGTTTTTCATTTAAATAGAATACTAATTTGATGCACAGAAGTTAATGTTCATACATAATTTTAATTTTGAAAACGTGTACATTCTGCTTGAAAGTCAATTTTTATCTTTGGCGCCCCCTAAACTGGTAAACACAGCTCAATTGACGAATTTACGTTGGATTTATAACCAGATGGCGCAGCAAGTAAAATGAGGATGTTTTGTTTTTTTGGTATGAAATTCGTTCAAATTTTCTAGAAAAATCAGAATTTATCTTCAAATTTCTCGGTTTCATGTATTCTTTTTACGCTGAAAAAATTAGTTAGAAAATCATAATTTTATAATGTGCTATGTATATTACGAGAAATGGCTTGTTATAAGTATTGTAACTTTAATTTTTTTCAACTAAGTAAACGATGAATAAGGTGTTTTGCGCTAAAAATACTGCAAATCCTTTTCGTATCGGCCCCTACATAATCAATTAACCATAGTATCAATAACCGGTATGCATAATCAAACTTAAAACTTTCGAAGATTATCTATGACTTTGGTCAAATCGCGTGTTGAAACCATCGTAAATATACAAAACTCCAACTTTCTTACCTTATACTGACGACATTCAATGGCTGAAATGAATCTAAATTGCAATAAAATGAATAATCACCACCGAATCTTGCTTTTCAGTGCGTAAAATAAACAAACACCCTCACTTTTGTGGTTCTGAGCTCTAATGTAGATGTCGCGTGAGTTGATTCAGCTTTGCGTAAATTCGTCAATACCGTCAACGCGAATATAGCAGTTGAAAAGACGGGGAACATCTGTAAGGGTGCTCATACACTGTTTGACCGAAGCCAAATATTTGACCCTTTTTGACAGATAAAATTTGGTGAACGTGTACTGATCAAATATTTTCTACACTAAACACGACAAGCAAATATTCAATTATTGGATGCCTAAAATATTTTTTCAGTCTGTTCTTCGAACCTGTCGGTACATGGTTAGGTTACCTTGAATATTTCAGTTAATTTTTTCCATGTTTGGTGTTTGATATTGTTTACTACTGTTGAAAATTGAAGAGTGGCAAACAAAATAGTGTTTGTACAAATATCAAATCAAACCTTATCTGTCAAAAAATATCAAATATTTGACCTCCGGGCAAACAGTGTACGGCCACCTTAACTGAACTGATGTCATAACACGAATAGTGATCCCCGATAATCGTTCGATTAATCGATTAATCGAATACCTTCTACAGAAATCGATTATTAATCGAACGAATACTGCACAACCAATAATCGAAGCGAACGAATAATGTGCGATTCACATAGAACGTTACGGAGAAGAACGTCTACGTTCCGTCAACGTCTACACCAATTCACACATGCAGTCAATACTTCCACCAACCCGTCATGCAAATGTCAAACGAATGATTTATTTAATGTTATTCATGGTGTCGCCATCTACAACAATTTTAAATTGCAATGCCCTCTTTCGAATCAGCATGTCTAGAATCAGTCCTAAATTTTGAAAAATTCAATGAAAATCATTGAATTAAAATGCTTGAACCCCGTAGTCCGACCCTTATTCAACAATAATATATAGACTATTTCTCTCAGCTAGGCGCGAATGATTTTCACTCCGAAATTTGGAACTAAGAGATATGTTGGCATAAAAAGTACAGTATGTTACTTATAATGCGACATGCCGAGGCACCATTTAGTGTCGCATTGGAGACAATTTTGACCAGTAATTGAACATTTGCGACAGGTGGCGACTTTCAAAGTGGGGCTATAATTTGGGCCCCGAACTCAATGTTTACAAAAATGTCCAATTAGAGGTAAAATATCTAATTAAACGTGTTGCATCACAGGTCTGTCCAATTAGCTAAATGTCGAATTAGATGTAAATTACTGTACAACCAAAATCAAAACAAAAGCCGTGACACAAAGCCCAGACAAAAACCAAACGAGCCGTCCGTCTCCGTCAATTATTCTTTTCTACAAATCCTGCCGATCGTTTTCGTTACGTTGCCGGTGTATGTGAATGTTTTCATAATAATTGCATGGTAGAATAACTGACGTAACGTGACGTGACGGGACGTGAACGTGACGTGGATGTTGTATGTGTGTAATCGCACTTAATTTACGTCGATTAATCGATCCAAACCCAGAGAGAAAAATACATACGGCCGCTGCAGTTTCATCCTGAAAATCAATCATTATCTTTGATGCTCCCCTAAGTTCGTAAACGATGCTCAATGCCTTCAACGCGACTTTAGGGGAGCGTAAAAGATAATAATTGATTTTCAGGCGGAATGAACACTCTTTTCATTCCATATGGCTTTCTAGCAAATAAGAAATATTAGTCTAACTAATTATTTCTCTTCGTGTGACGAATAATCGATTAATCGATTATTTGGGGCGATTAATCGTATCGAATAACAAACTGCTGAAAACTATTCGATAAGCTGATGAACGATTAATTTCAAAAATCGGAGATCACTAAACGCGCTCAGTTCATTTGAATGTTATTAAGATAAGATCACACAATTTTACGGACCAAATTTCTGACAGATAAGGACCAAATTTCTGTCAGTTGTTCTGATTTCTGATTGGCTGATTTTGATAAATTTTGTAAACAAAGCCGATTTTTTCAGTGTTGCCAATAAAAATAAATAGCGTTGGATTCGTATTGAAATTAGAAATGGTGAATTTAATGAATATTACGATATTTAGTTTAAAGGAAATGTGAAGGAATTATATGCTAGTTTATGTATGTGTTTTTTCACAATGGAGTAAAGTGAACGGTAAAACACTCTTTTGTTAGATTTAGCTTTAGTTAGGTCCCTAATGCGATTTCATATTTCGGAATATAATTTCCATTGCTAAGAAGAAATGGAAAGTCTCATCATTCACGATGCAGATGGGAGAGTTGTAGCTCTAGCTCGTAAATATGAAAAAAGAGATGGTTGATACCATCCAGTTTGTGTTTTGCTGACTACCAATTATTACACTGCTGACATGTTCTTTCCCGCTGACTGATTTTGATGCTACGAGTTTTATTCTGTTCTGTCGAGGAAAGTTTTTGCTTCATCGACGGTGTACTCATAGTCGAATTCAATATTCATGTCATCCACATTGTCACTAAAATTAGATGAAGCTGAAATTCGATATGATGTCGATGCTGCTTCACTGTCCATCAATTTCTGGGCTGAATATTCTTCTCACCGCTTTGATAGCAAGTCCATCAATCCAACAAAATGTTCTTGTGTATCGGCTGTATGCGAAGCATTCGGTACGACGGTCATGTATTGCGAAAGAGTCACGATTTTCAAGTTGTTTCTGAATAACAATGGGGTTGAGCGCCGTTGTTTTGCACGAATCAACGAGAAAAGATTCTCCAGACAATCTTGGAAGAGTTGTTATGGATATCATTATTATATTATAGACATGGTTATTTAAAAGACTTATTTTATCCTTTATCCTTTTTGAGATTGCCTTACTGAAAATATGCAAATTCATTAAATTCGCACCAACCAAATCCGAAGTTTTATAATATTTGGCAGCTCTGGCATCTTTATATCATGGCTTCGTTTTTGTACGACGAAGAAGAGTAAGAAGCCAGTTGTCTCATCTTGTCTTAGGAATGTTACAGCTCAGTGTGTGCAATTTTACAGCTCTTCTCTCTCCTGCATCATTATCTAAGTAAGCAGAAGAGCTGTTTGTTTTGACGTAGAACTACGTCCTTCATTAGGGGGGCCAAATCAGAAAACAGGTCACGTTTTTATGAAATAAAGTTAACGTAAATAACTGTTTTTGCCGTGAACGGATTCTGGCAATTTACATACCAAACGAATCGGAAATTCCCTAAGATTTGTTTGATATGCTATACAATACAATCCCATAGTGTGTATATGGTTTGAATTGATGAAAATTGGAAGCACTCCCATTTCCTCATGCAGTTATTCTGTCCATTTGTGTGCTTTCCCGAACAGAACTGTCAATGACGAGCAACTTGTCGGCGAGCAACGAAGGGGAAATCGTAAGATACAAAGTCTCCGTGAACAAACGAAAAAGAAGAAAAACGAAGGGGAATATTTGCCTAGAGTATAAACAATGGTTTTTGCTGAGGCAAACTTCATTCTTCGTGAGAACACCGACTGGACAACACCGTTGCTGGGCGAGCTGGACGGCGAGGGATCGAATGGTTTACTCAAGCCAATGGAGGTGGAGGAGTAATATGAGGAAAGAGTATAGTTTTCCGAGGACCTTTTTGAAGGCTAGAGACGAATGAACTGAATAAGTTAAAAGTCTCTTTAATTCAACAAGGAAAGGAAGGAAAGGCAAACTTCCAGTGTCGTTCTAGATACGAAACAATGAACATCGCTTGTTCTTCCTTGTTTTGCGCCGTCGCATGTCTTCGTTTCGGACTGAGCTGTGGACGCGACCAAATTACTCACTCGCTGATGTCTCACATTGCAACCATTGCATCAAACTGACGCCATTCCATTGCATTGATGTTTTGAGCTACACAATTGTGTGGCGAATCCTCAAGCTAGGCTATCGCCAGCTCACTATGAAAAAATGTTCTGGAATTTTGTCAGTGATTTGGTTTCGCATGACTGTAGCAAAACTCTCTTCACAAAGGATGACAGCTTAGCTAATCCAGACTGGCAATATTAACAGAAAGATATTTTGTTGAGAAGAGCGCAAAACAGAGATAAGTGTGGGTATATTTAGTTGCTTCAAGCCATCGATATATGGACATTTGTGTGCGTACGTGCGTGCTTCATAACCCGTACGTAAAAATAGTGCATCTTCGCTACGCTGAAACCCCATTTGTAATGATAAATATAAACAAGGAGGGGAGATAGCGGGAGGGAATTATTTTGCTGAGGCAAATATTCAGCCTTTTTCCAAGCAGTTAACATTGTTTGTTTTCTGTCATCATAAAGGCTTCGTTGGTGCCTTTGACATTGCATCAATGCATTGAAACGACGTTATGGTGAAGCAGGTGTTAAGGTTGTGCACCACAAAAACTATTTGGGGAACACCAAGTTATTCAATAGGTTATAAAATGTATTTATTTGGGTTCGCGTGCAGATACAGTTTATTTCGCTTATTTAGTCACCAAGAAAGTAAATGTCGTTCTGGAATTTTGTATGCGATTTGGCTTCGCTTGCCAGTAGCAAAACTTTCTTTCTATCTCGAGCATGTATTGTTCTACGAGCACAAGAATGAATCATCAAACAATTATCGTTAAATGGTTCTACAATAAAAAAAAACATTTCAGGGCGACCAAACTGGTAGAATGGTATTTAAAAATTTTCGTAGCATTATTAAATATTATCCGCAGTTATAAACAAGCGACTTGAATTAAACTACAACGTAGTTCTACGTCAACAATGCGGTCGTGTCTTGGACACAACCTCCTATAATTTTTTTTGCGAGCAGTTCCGTGTCAACTCGTTTCGAAGAATCGATTCATTCGCTCCACTCATGAGCGGATGGCACATCTCTAGTTTGAACTGTTCGTGAGTTTGGGCGACAAATATAGAAGTGGAATAAAGTATATTCGTGAGTTGTAATTTGGAAATATTGGAGAACACCTTGAAGGTATTTGGCCGGATACTACAAGTGTTGTTGTGGACTGGACCCAAGCGTTTTTTGTGCCTTAGTGTATTTAACTTTAAAAAGTTGGAAAGGGACATGGAAGGTGATTTCTAGCCAAAATGGACGTTGGTCATTAAGTCACCAATATGTTTTCGATGGCGTACCGGTTGCACATACTCACATGAAGTGAACAAAGACTGAATTTTTCACCCATACAAATGTGTCAACTTGTATGCCGGTAGCAAGACGGGTCTATGGTACTAGGTGAGGCCGTTTCGTCACTAAGTTGGTTAGGGGAGCGGTATATGAAAACAGTACGGAAGAAAGCAGAAGGGGAATTTTTTCCTTGAAGTGTGAAAGAGACAGACTGATCACGAGCGAGCTTGGGCACAAGCGTACAGTAGACTTCCAAGATGGCTGAAGAGTGGTTTTAGCAAGTTGGCCCACCTTAGGATATACTTCTACGCGCCTTGGCCGGTAGTACCCGAGATGAAAAATAGAAGGTGGGAGATTCACGGGTTTTGGTTGTGTTGAACTTTGATTGTGTTAGTAGCCAGGAAGATAGGAGGTTCACATACCAGGTTTCACCAGGCATACCAGTCAGATACTCAAATGGTACAAAATTGAATGTGTCAACGAATAACGTTGAAAGAGGATATACAGAAGCTAATTACAGATTTCCAAATCATATTTTTCGCATTATGAAAAAAACAGAACATATCACGAACTAAAGTGGTTTTTTGACGTAGGACTACGTCTAACCGGAAGATATAGGGGGTGAAATGGAAATCTAGGCACTGAACAAGTAGGAAAAAATGCAAGATTTGGAACGCTTATAACTCGTGTATTTCTCAATAGATCGCAAAGGTTTTTGCATCAATAGGAAATATATCTACGCATCTATCATAACGAATAACATTTCATTTTTCTTGAGATAAATAATTGAATAATTGTGAAATATCAAGCATTGTCAAAATGCACTATGTGCCAATTTTTGATTGGTCCATTTTGTGCTCCTCAAATCGTACCGACCAAAACGGGCAACCAGAGCAGCAGCGAAATAGAATGAAGCACGATTGGGAAGGAAAAAGAAAAAAATGAACGAAACATTGGTCGCAGTCTCACACATGCGTAACTCTCGAGCCAGCCAGTCAGCTTAAAAATCCCCGCTCCGCTGCCGTAACGATCATTCTCATTCAAACCGTACACCACATCGTTTCGCATCACAACACATCAACAAACCAACCCAAGCAGCCATGTCTGGACATGGTAAAGGAGGAAAAGTGAAGGGAAAGGCAAAATCCCGCTCGAACCGTGTTGATCTGGAGTTCCCCGCAAGGGTAGCTAGGCCGAGCGCGTTAGTACCAGTGCACCAGTCCACCTAGCCGGCGTTATATAGTTTCGGCCGCCGAAGTGATCGAGTTAGCTGGTAAAGCTGCTCGCGACGATAAGAAAACCCGCATTCGGAACAGAACACATTCGGTTCGGTGGACATTAAGACAACAGGCAGTTGCAGCGAGTGGCAAACGCAATCGCAAAACGGCATCAGGTAGCAGAAGAAAAAAGTTTGTTCTTTATACAAACTGCTTTGGTGGCAAATCCAGAACAAGGCGGCATCGAGGGCGTTCGAAATGGTTTTCTTCAATACCACGAGTACTAAGTTTTCTAAATTGGAACCATTCCATAAAACAAGGCGCTTTTCAGGGTCATTAAACCTTCCAAAAAAGAGTTTAGGAAATACAGTTCAATGCTTTCTAAAACATTATCCAAAATAATAATAAAACACAAATTGATTTTTTCATAATTTGTTTGCCAGGATCTGATGAGTATGTGAATTTGACAGTTGTTCTGAGCTTATTGATAGTTGGGGACTTTCCTGATTATTCAATTTTCACCAATTCTTAAATTGTTTCCAGATTGAAAGTACAGTAATTTACAATTAGTTCGACATTAAGCTAATTGGACGGACATGTAATGCGACATATTTAGTTGGACATTTTTGTAAATATAGAGTTCGGGGTCCAAATTATGACCCCACATTGAAAGTCGACACTGTACCACTGTCATCGCAAATGTTCAATTACAGGTTAAAATCGCCTCCAATGCGATACTGAGTGGCGCTTCGGCACGTCGCACTGAATGTAATTTACTGTACAACATGTGACAAAGCTGGATGGGAAGAAATTTTCCAACTGTGAAAGCTGTGGCGAGTGGCAACAAATCTCTAAACAGGAAGGTTTAGTCGAACAAGATGAGGATATCGAGTGATAACAAAACAATAAACTCTTTAGATTGAAGATAATTTTGTGATCCTGAAAAGGACCCTTTTAGCCTGCATGTGAATCCAACGAGCGAACAAATCGTAATGAATGTATTTTTTTGCCATCGCTCCCTTTTAACGCTCATTCGTTCGCCTCGTTGGACTCGTCCCTCTGGCTAAGTCTACCGATTTGTCTCTATCCTGTGAGTGTGTACCGCTAGAGTATAAAACACGCGGACCCCAAAAAATATCTTATTTTCTTTCAAACCGTAAACCCGTGTGGTTGTACGGCATCGGCATCGTGGACGTAACAAAGGAGGACAAGTTAAGGGAAAGGCAAAGTCTCACTCGAACCGTGCAGGTCTCCAGTTCCCTGTTGGTCGCATTCACTGATTGCTCCGCAAGGGTAACTAGGCCGAACGGATTGGTGCCGCAGCACCATTATACCTAACAGCGATTATAGAGTTTCGGCCGTCGGAGTGCTCGAGTTGGCTTGCAAAGCTGCTCACGACAATCAGAAAACCCGCATCAAGAACAGAGCAGCTTCGGTTCGGCGCTCATCAAGGCAACAATTAGTTTCAGTGAGTGGCAAAGTGTTTCTCCGGCACGTCGCATCAAATGTAATTTACTGAACAACATGCCACAAGCTGGATGGGAAGAAATTTTCCAACTGTGAAAGCTGTGGCGAGTGGCAAACGCAATAGCTCAACCGTTTAACCGTTTAACCGAACAAGATGGGAATATCGAGTGATAACAAAAACACAACACCAAAGGTTCTTTTCAGAACCATCAACATATTCATAAAGAGTAAACAGTAAACTAATCCATTTTTCAGGTAGATAGGTAGGTATTCACGTAGGAGAAGAAAATAAAACAATATATTTAAAATATATATTTAACAAAAGCTGTCCCCTGTGTATAGTCCTACGTCACTCCGGTTATGTCCCCGACATTACCCACCCGTCTTTTTTTCTTTGATTTCAGAAATAGTATTCTAATGTCTACTATGTTTGGATTCAAGAGCAACTTCATGGAAGTTTGACTTTTGTCAGCAATTGTAATTATTTTTTTCACAATTAGGGTGCTGAAAACTTCAGTCGTCTAAAACTAAGACGCAAGCGGAAAACTTTTCGTCTCAATCTAAGTCATACGGAGTCAATTGAATTTATTTTTCAAGTTCATTTTACATGAAAAAACAGGTGGGTTATATATATGGTATAACCGCAAGGGTGACGTAGGACTATCGTTGATTTAGAGATCATTTGTATGAAGTTAAATCTGAATTCATTCTGAATGAATGAATATTTGGAGAACTTCGAAAACGAGAGCGTTACGTTGGAGGCACAAGGTTTTATGCATCCAATATTGGATCCTACTGATGGGGAAGAATAATCTTCAGAAGCTATCCTGTTGATTGCGATTGATTGAAAAATCACAAAACCTAATATATTTGGTCACAGTGTTACATGGATAGAAAACATTACAATAAACTCTTTCATATGAATGTAATTTTAAATTCCCAGAGGAACTGGCAGATTATTTTCAGTAACGATTAGATATTTCCACATTTTCCTCGATACTGGAAGCCCACCAGTGGTTAATACTAACTCGATAACCATCTGTTAATAGCACTTGATTGAAACATATTTGGTCACAGTGTTACATGGATAGAAAACATTCGAATAAACTCTTTCACATGAATGTATTTTTAAATTCCCAGAGGAACTGGCAAATTATTTTCCGGATCTTTCTCGATGCTGAATGGCATCCAAACGGAAAGAATTCCGCGCGTGTATGTGTGTGTGTGTGTGTGTAGCGGCTGCTTCGAGATCTTCCCGGGGAACAGTTTGTGACATCACTCTCCTCCTGATGGATTCCCTTCTGGCCTAAGGTGCACAAACAGGCTCTTGGTGACACCGTTCATTCGCGCTTTTATGATAAACGAAGAGCTTCACCACAACAGCGACAACATGCTCCAATCGCTGTTCAATTAGAACTGAGTGGATTTCCGAGCGGCGCTCGCTTATATACCGATTGGTGATTTCAATAGCCTGTTTTGAAAGCAATTTTAAGACTATTGAAACAAGTTTTTGGATCAGAAAGTAACAAGTATAGAACGCGTAGACATTTTATCATTCGAATGAAGTGTTTATCATACCATTTCGTTCAGTTGTTTAGGAGCTATTAACACTCAAAATCTCGATCTCCGGCGTAACGCTTTCGTTTTCGAAACTTTGATTTTACACCCCGGTATAGAAATGAAAGACGTAGTCCTACGTCAAAACTTGCTTTTTTCCCATGCACTGTCAAATGTTTATCCGTCAAAGGAACAAAAGATTGTGTGACTCTGACTTTGTTCGTTTACATTTTTGGTCGACGTAACGAGAAGTAAAATTGAATTGAAATTCAATTTAGAACACTTCAAAAATACTGAAATTTCAGTTTCTGTTAAAATGTCGGGCCCTTATGATTTTGAACGCTAGCATTGATTTAGGAAAAAAACTAGTTCGTTCATTTTATTTGCTTATTTTTACTTTTAGTAACAACACTTTTCCTATGTAGTGAACTATTATAAGAAAAGTAACATACATAAACAAAATCTGTGACGTCACAGATTTAAAAAATCTTCCCACCTTTCATTTTCCATCTCGGGTAGTACCTAAGAAACCGTGAGAAAACATGATGAAAAATCATCGCAGCAAAAGATCAAAAGCATTAAAATTATTGGAGTTCACAAAATTGTGCAGCACACACACATTGAGCCAATGGAATTACTGCAGGTGATTTTTTTTTTTTTATCCCATTTATTTATTTATCAGGCTCATTAGCATTTTATCTGTAACAGAGCCGAGTTTTTATCGTGTATATGTACATATGTTTATGTTTCTACAAATTGTAAATTACGTAGTAGAAGTAGTAGCCATTTAGGCGTTAGATTTTCTGTTCCATTACATTATGGTAAATTACACTGTAGTAGCCATTTAGGCGTAAGGGTATTCTATCTGTTCTTCCATTGTTCAGCAGACCGGACAGCGGAGACATTTGATATTGATCATTGTTGGGTTATTTATAGAACAGCAGCCCGATGTTTCTTGCAGAGCAGAACAGTTGTATGGATGAATCGATCTTTGTTCCACCATGGATCGATCTCCATAGCTGATTGATGGTTGCGTGGACGTAGTTATTCTATAACAACACAAAGATGGTCAATTGAGGGCCCTGAGTTTGAACTCACGATCGATCGCTTAGTAAGCGAACGCGTAACCAAGTGGCTACGAAGACCCCCTACTGCAGGTGATGTTCTGCTCAAATTTAATTTCCACACTAGCGCGGTATGGTTTTGAGAACGGTAGAAGTCGAAGCGAGCAGAGGAAGAGAGACCGATTGTTCATCATAGCAAAAGAGTCCGATACAATCGAAGCGAGTTACAAATGAAAAAGTCAAGTTTGTTAATAATAGTGCAACATACACATTTACACACTTTGAATCTGGTGAGATCATAGTATATGGTTTTCTGGTGAAGTCTACGCACATCAATGTGCGTCAGTTATGATACTGGCAAAACCGAAGCAAGCATTAAAAATTAATGAGACCGATTGATATTCGTAGGAAGAGAGTCCGATATAGTCGAAGCAAATTAGAAAGATCAAAAGAAAATTTGACAACAAGACAGTAAACACATACATATACTTTGAGACCGGTAAGTTCACAGCAAATGATCTTCTGTTTCAGTCTGATGTAAAAATACATACACACATCAAAATGCGACAGTTTTGAGACCGCTAGAACCGAAGATAGCATTTGAAAATAACTATGGATGGGTTATACCTATGATATAACCGCAAGGTCGACGTAGGACTGTCGTTGGCTTAGTAATTATTTGTTTTTTTTTTCAAATAGCAATAATGGCACTTCGAATGTTCCTCATTGGGTACGATATCGCCGCTGCGCAAAGCTATTGATTAAACTAGTGAATGAATAAAACAATTTACGACTTCAATTGCAAACAAATCCCAATTTAGGTCAATTCATTCAATATGGCAGTGGTTATCGCAGCAAATAGTTATCAATATTTTGCCTAATCATCCAACGGTATGCGTAGAAGTTCAGTGAGCTGGCGACATGAAGGGACATGCAGTCTTGAATAACCAAGCTGAAGCATTGCATTTGTACCTGCTTTTGTAGACCGTGTTAGCAAAACGCATTCCGGAGTGTAAAAATGCATGGGAGTATAAAAAGTACTGCCGAGATCTGGAATGCCGATCTTCCTAACTTATTGGTTTCGGAATCTGTGTTGGGGAAACATTCCGATTTGCAAAAACGCAAACGAGTACAAAAGTACCCGCTGCTTGTATCTATTTTGCAATGCCAATTTCCCTTGGCTCCATGGTTTAGATGTCTGTGTTAGGGGAACATTCCGATTTGCAGAAATGCAAACAAGTACAAAAGTACCCGCTGCTTATATCTATTTTGCAATGCCGATTTCCTATGGCTCCATGGTTTTGAGGTCTGTGTTAGGAAAACATTCCAATTTGCAAAAGCGCAAACGAGTACAAAAGTACCAGCAGCTTGCATCTATTTTGCAATGCCGATTTCCCCTGGCTCCATGGTTTTGAAGTCTGTGTTAGGGAAACATCCATTCATTCCTGCGATGGTACCTCAATCGCTGTTCAATTATAACTGAGTGGATTGCCGAGCGGCGCTCCCTTATATACCGATCGGTGATTTTGAAAACAATTTTAAGGCTACTGAAACAAGTTTTTGTACCAAAAAGTAACAAGTATATAACGCGTAGACATTTTATCTTTCGAATGAAGTGTTTATCATACCATTTCGTTCAGTTGTTTAGGAGTTATTTACGCTCAAAATCTCGGTCTCCAGCGTAACGCTTTCGTTTTCGAAACTTTGATTTTACACCCCGGTATAGAAATGAAAGACGTAGTCCTACGTCAAAAAGAAAACGATTAATATTCGTAGCAAGAGAGTCCGATACAATCGAAGCAAATTAGAAAGAGATAAAGAGGTTTTCTAACGAAAGGGCACACGCACATTCTTGATCCCGGTATGATCAAAGCAAATGGGTTTCTGTTTGAGTCTGATATACATACAAAACTGAGTTACTTCTAAGCGCGGTAAAGCCTGCAGCAAGCGTAGAGGGAATAATGAGAGACCGATTGTGATTCGTAGTAAGAAAGTCCGATGCAATCGAAGCGAACTGAAAATAGTTTAAATACAGTTTACAAATATGTAGCGGTACACACACGCACACATTGAGCCGGGTACGATTGAATAATACTTCGTCGATGGTAAGAATTGGTGTTTGAACGGGATCTTCATCTAGTTGAGTTACAGGGGGGGTCCAATTGGATTGAAACCAGCGAGCAGGGGAAGAGTAATAAAGTATGTTTGTATCCATCAAAATGATTTCCTTATGAGCTCTCGACACATATTATCACAATGTTTGAGGAATGTACATGTTTGGAAAAGTAAATGAAATTTTGTGAAAATGTGTCATACAATTGATTTCTTTTGAAGTTGTTTATTCTATTTCACTCAGTAATAGAGGTATAACACTTTTGTAGCGAATATCTTATATACATATACGAAGAGATTTAACTTATTTTGCAAACTATTCGTTTTATCTGTCATGCAGAAAACATGGAGGACAAAGACAAAGCCTCTTTCTCCTTTCAACGAGGTAGTTGACTCATCGGATCTCAGAACAGAATGGGAGGAGTGGCATCGCTCATTCGAACTTATTTTGGAGATGAAGGGAATTAAATATCAACACGAAAAGTTAGTTTTGCTTCTTGCTCGTAGCGGTCATGGACTTCAACGTATTTACTACAATTTGCGTCCCGCGGCAGTAGAGACATAGCCTGAGACAGTGATGATTCCAGTGTTGCCGAAAGAGACACCAGAATACGATAATGTAGTGCTAAGGCTGGCCAATTTTTCATCGGGAAACGGAACATTCGTGTTGAGTTAGAACTATTCCGCACTCTTAAACAAGCTGAGTCGGAGCCGTTTAATCGATTTTTGTTGAGATTGTGTTCTCAAGCTATACGGTGTGAGTTTCATGATCGTGAAGAAATTGAGATCTTGCAGCACGTGACGATGGGAGCGTTTGACGAACGGGTACGAGATAAAGGGCTGGAAGGAACGTTTAACCTCGATGAGCTTACAAACTATGCCATAAACAGTGAGATTCTATTCAAGCAGAAAGAAAAAGCCAAGGCATCGAACGGCGAGTCATCCATTATATCAGTTGTGAAGCAAGAATGGAATGGAAAAACAGCTTTGCGCCACTAGTCGAGCTTTGTAGCGCACAATGTTGCCGTGTTCGTCTAGCTTGCGCTTGAATATCCATTTGGATTCGATTGCTTTCCGATCGGCGGGGAGATTTACCAGCTCCCACGTGCGGTTTGCATGGAGCGAATGCAACTCCTCCTCAATTGCTGCTTTCCATTAAGCACTTTCAGGACTCTTGAGAGCTCCTTCGTGCGTTCTTGGTTCAGGTGGGATATTTTTCACAATACTACTCGTTTCTCGGTACCGAATAGGTGGTATTCCCTTCGTGGTGCGTTTCGATATGCGTATCGGAGTGGATGGCTCAATGACGTCCTCGTTCAGAGATTCTGCACCAGACTCATATTCAGCATCCTAATCGACATCTTTATCATCGGACTGAATACAACTCGTTCGACCTTGGACAGGATGTCAAGGGAGACGGCGACTAAATCTCGATTACATCGGTTGGCTTGACTGAGCGCTTGTGTGACTTCTCACCCTCACGAAACCGTGCGTCTTTGCTGTACACCACCTTGTCGTTGGATAGATCGATAAAGCGGTACGCTTCATGCTGATCGGAATATCCTACCTGCGTCTTTTTGACAGCTTTTGGCTCCAATTTTGACCTTTTCTCCGATGTAATATGAACGTACGCTTGACTTCCGAACACGTGCAAGTGATTGACATCCGGTTTCCTACTATACCACGCTTCATATGGTGTTACCTCCGTCGACTTCGTTGAAAGAAGATTCTGCAGATAAGCAGCGGTATTAACTGCCTCGGCCCAGTATCGATATCCCATCTCACTGTCCAGCAGCATACAGCGCGCCATCTCTACCAAACTTCGGTTTTTCCGCTCTGCAACACCGTTTTGCTGTGGTGTGTAGGCGGTCGTGAACTGAGGGGAAATCCATTTCAGGCGATAAAATTTGGACTTATACTCTTCTCCTTGGTCGGACCGGATTATTGTTGGATATCTACCAAAACGCGTGTGCACCAATTTGACATAACCTTCAATTCTTTCGACAGCTTCAGACTTGCGTTTCAAAAAATATACCACAGTAAATCGACTGTGGTCGTCGATCAGAGTAATGAAATAACGCGCTCCTCCTGACGTCAAGGTGTTCATCGGGCCGCAAATGTCGGTGTGAATCACTGTCAAGTCACCTCCATTGACCATACTGCTTCGGAAACGGGAGTCTTGCCATTTTACGCTTATACCACAATTACGCAAACAAACACTAGTTGCGAGACCCTCGCGTACCAGCCGTTGGATAGCATCCATGTCACGGTGCCCAAACTTGCGGTGCCAATCGTGCAAGCAACTTCGTATGATTCGTTACGACGGTTTCGAGTTCAGACTACATACATTCAGGTGGTACGTACCACCGTTCTTGGTGGCCACTGCTGCTACACGCGACCTGGATGCTGGATGACGCGACTCTTCCACCACATCGTCCTCCTACGATGTAATACGCGCCTTCGGTTTTGGTTGCTTTGTGACGTCCTTCTGCTTGTTGTTTTTCTTGCTCAACGAAGGACAATTTCTTTTCCTGTGCCCTGGTTGCTTGCAATGGTGACACACGATGGACTACTTGACTTCGACACGTAAAATGGATTTACCTCGGCCGGAACTCTCACTCCGCCTGAGAACTTCATCCAGCAATTTCCTTTTCGCCATGTCCATCGTCAATTCTTCTTCCGGACGACTCTCCAATGCAGTTGTCAGAGCTTCGAACGATACGGACAAGCTTCTCAGAATAAGCACAACTGTCAGTGTGGCTCCTAATTCCAACCTGGCATTCACTAACCGCTGTAAGAAATCCTCCATCTCGTGCAAATGGCGTTCCATATCGTAGCCATCCGAATGGCTACGTGAAAACGTGAGATTACAAATCCACTTCAGAATCGAAACTTTCGATGTCAGCGAGGTTTTCTGATGATGGTTCCTGAGTGTCTCCTAAATCTGCTTGGCAGTTGTGTACTTATGGATTAGTGACTGCTGCGTGATCCTGACGAACAGTGAAATTGTTCCTTATGTCTTGGCATCTCCCTTTGTCCACACCTCGGTGAGCGGCTCCGGCGCATTGATGGTGACATATTTCCACAATTCCTCCCGCATCAGCAAACTTTTCAGCTGAAAACTCCAACTCTCGTAATTGTCGCTGCTGAGTTTCTCCATACTAAACTTTTCCATTTCGTCGGTGACCGGTAAATCCAATTGCGACAAGTCCTCGACCGAAATTTGCGATTTTTCGGTACTTCACTCGCGACAGTAACCGAAAAAAACTAATAAAAACTACTTTTACTTTCTCCTTAACTTCCAGAAAGGCCCATAACCTGTTGGAATGGCCATAGATCGGAGAAGAAATAAAAACACGTGTGTGTTCTTCAAACTGTAACGGAAAAGTGAAACTTTATTCCTAGAACTTATTCTTCTTCTTCTTCTTCTTTGTTTTTAAGAGGCTTTAAACTTTGCAGTTCATTCGCCTCTATCCTAGAACTTATTGACACAGTATAATAGCAAGGTGTCACATTTTGATGTATGACAGTTGTTTGATGACGTCACAAGTAACTGATGTCAAAAACACTTATTGGGTAAGTAACCCGCATGGTATGCTGCGTCTTACGTCGTCATCTCCTACAGTTCGACTTTGTGTAAACATGAAATACCCTAATGAAGCGATACAAAGAGAGCACTTTTCTGAATGAGATTCGTGGAGCCGCGTTCTTTTCAAGACTAGATATGACCTCAGTCTATTATCACTTGGAGCTCCATCCGGAGTCACGTGATATAATTACATTTATGACTAATCGAGGCTTGATGCGGTTCAAAAGGCTCATGTTTAGGATATATTACGCGCCGGAAATTTTCCAGCGAGTGATGACAGAATTACTGGAATTATTACCTAGGAATCTCTCCGTCTGAAGAGAAGGTTTGTGCAATCAAGAACTTCCGAATGCCAAATTCCAAAGAAGAAGTTCGGAGTTTCTTAGGACTTATAAACTTCGTCGGCCACTTTATACCAGATTTGTCCGCCCGTAAGGAGCCATTGCGTAAATTCATTCGTGGAGAGACTTAAGGGAAAATCAGTGTGCAGCGTTCAATGACTTGCGGTAGAAGCTAACAAACAAGGTACGGAAGTTGGGATTCTATGAGGATAGGATTGTTTTACCATTGAAATTGCGGAAAAGGGCACTAGAAATTGCTCACCGAGGACATCCGGGAATTGTTGCTATGCGCAGAAATCTTCGGCAGCACGTGTGGTGGCCATGCATGGATCGTGATGTTTGCAGTGCTGTCAAAGAGTGCATTGGGTGTACTGCTGTTAGCAGCCAGTGTGCCCCAGAGCCGATGACTCGTAAGGAAATGTCTGACCGAGCTTGGCAGGAAATCGCCATCGACTTTCTATCAGCCAAAGAATGTGGTACTTTTCTTGTTGTAGAAGATTACTACAATCGATTTACTAAAGTAGTAGAGATGTAGAGAGCCTTGCTATCAGGATTTTGTGATCGACACGGTCGAAGCAAGGCTGAACAAACTAGGCATTTTCTCGAGATTCACGATATGGTTGAACTCTTATCTAACAGATCGGTGGATGTGTGTCAAAATTGGATCTGCGCAATCTGCGAGTTTCTCCAATCATTCGGGAGTGCCTCAAGGAAGCAACTTAGGCCCACTGTTGTTCTCATTGTTCATCAATGAAGTGTCCTTATTACTTCCACCTGGCTGCCGCTTATTTTACGCCGATGATGTGAAAATTTTTATAGTTATCAGGAATGCTCTTGATTGCTTTAGACTTCAAAATATGGTCGACTGTTTTGAAGAATGGTGCTCAAGAAATATAATGTCGCTCAGCATCACGAAATGCAGTACTATTTCGTTCCATCGTAAGCTAAAGCCAATTGTGTTTGGCTACTCCATCTGTGGCCAAGTTCTGTCGCGAGTAAGCCATATCCGAGACCTTGGAGTGACACTCGATAATGCACTCAGCTTTCGACAACACTTCAGTGAAATAATCGCTAAAGCCAACCGGCAGTTAGGATTCATCCTTAAAATTACAAGGGAATTCCGTGATCCACACTGTCTCCGATCTCTCTACTGCTCGCTAGTTCGATCCATACTGGAGTTTAGCGCAGTTGTGTGGTGCCCATTTTAAGCAAATTGGATTTCAAGGATTGAGTCTGTCCATCGGAAATTTGTACGACATGCTCTCTGGAACCTTCCGTGGCGGGATCCACTAAACTTGCCACCATACGAGGCGCGTTGTCAACATTTGGGACTGGAGACGCTGGAAAGAAGGCGTTTCAACGCTCAAGCTATGTTTGTCGCTAAACTTTTGACCGGAGGAATCGACTGCCCTGCACTGTTGACCCAAATCAATATTTATGCGCCTGAACGTACTCTTCGTGTCAGAAACTTCTGTATCTCGATAGACGCAGTGTGAACTATGGGTTGCATAATCCTGTCCGTTTCATGTCAGTCCGTTTCAACGAAGTTTTCGACTTATTTGACTTCAATATTTCCTCGGACACCGTTTATAGACGACTCATTCATAGATGACTTATTTTGTATTTTGTATCGTTTTTATTCCGTATGAACAAAGTATTATATGTAGTTGTGACGTTTAGTTTTAAATAATCATTTAGACCAAATGTGAGTCAGATGATTCAAAGAAATAAATAAAATAAATAAAATAAAATGAGAAGTATAGCTGCATCTAAGACAATAGAGGTACTGGAGAGCCATTTTAAAGATCACACGTATCCTGAGAAACTTCGCGCTGACAACGGACCTCCGTTTTCTAGCTTTTGTGTTAGCAGAAACATCGAATTCACGCATACCATACCATATTGGCCTGAAATGAATGGTTTAGTGGAGCGTCAAAACCAAAGGATCCTGGGTGCCCCAAAAGGCACTAGAGAGGAGAAAAAACTGAAAGATGATTATTATTCCAAGGGCCCGATACAAAAACGTGCTATCCGAATAAAGACAGTGCCGAAACGCTATTTAGAGGAGATGTGTCTAAAACGCGCCTGCTGGACAATTTCACCCGCCTGATTTTCTCCTAAACCAGCAAGAATAGAAATGCAATGGGTATAGGCAATCGTGCTAGTTAATGATAGAATCCAACCATGCATGTTTTACATTTGTAACATGCTTTAAAAAAATAAGAAAAATATTTTTTTGGAAGCGATTTTCGATGTAATTTTCTACTTCATTTCTATAAGGTTTTTGTTGCTTGAAACCGATTCAGAGGCGATAACTGTGGGTCATATTTATTGAGTCGAGTTCCCAGTTAGTTCCAGATGAAAAAAATGGTAAGAAAGGATTCATTTTCTTCTCAATTTGATATTTTCCGTATCAGCTTACCATCGGCCAGTATGGCATACCCTCGATCGGGCAATTTGCTTGCTTTCGGCCGAATGAATAATAAATGTCTTCAAATGTAATCATAATGAACAAAAATGAGCAAACCATCACGATATTTCTAAATCATGTTCGATAAATCAGACAAACAATTGTTTTCACATACTTTTAAATGACCTCAGTATGTTTTCACAAAATTAAATGTCTTCAAAACGAAAACATCTGGCATCTATATTATGTGTTCAGAGAATGCAGGAAAACGCGGACTGGATAATTAATGCACGAGAACAGAACACGTGGGAGAACACGTTCACCGGAAACGGTTTCTTCTCTTCGCTGATGGGCATAAAGGGAATAGAGTTTCTCTGAGCTTTATAGTATTTGAGAGAAACAACTTATGATCATATTATACTTCTGCAGGGCCATTCAACACCGTATGATTGGAAATTTACAAAATAAAATTCGTAGCACTTGTGTTATCCAGTATCTAAAATACAGAACGATTACAGATAATTGAGGGTTAACTAATCTACGTACTTACGTAGTTGTTACCATAAATTTTAAGAGCACGGTCAAGATAAATCCATTCACGCTTAGGGGGTGCGTATTACACACTTCTCTTATAACACATTTTTTGTGTACTCATGTTTCTTTAATTTTTGTGAGAGTAGAAGAAGGATGTAGAGTTCAGAGAAATGAGCAATATTCAGAGAGCGAGAGAATTAGGGACGAGAGAGCCATTCACGCTTCAGGCGAAGATGCACCGAACATGTTTAGGGCCCGATTCTCGAATACACTTCGTATACACTTCACGGTGGAAACGGAATGAAACATATCTGCGATGACAACGGTACGGTGTCGACATCTGGATACGAAATTAGTTTCCCACTAAACTTATCATTATAATATCAAATTATCTTCAGATGAAATTTTTGTATGAGATTATTATATCACATGAAGAAAACAAAGTTTTCCACTCACATTGAAAACCAGTTTGATACGAAGAAGTCAATTTTCATTAATGATTTTTTATTTGAAATGTGCTCATTCTGCATGAAAACTCATTATTATCTTCGACACTTCACTAACTCGTAAAACGTAGTTCAATGGCGTGCCGTTTATTTCGTTTCCACCGTGAAGTATATTCGAGAATCAGGCCCAATGTAACCTAAAACTCAAAAACAAATCACGTATATTTTACTTCCGGGCTTTCCAATGTAGTTCTCACATGCAGGAACCATGCATTCTTCTACTTGTTTTTGATTATGCTCCAAACCTCCCATAAACTCACATGGCAAAATTTAAAACCATCATCACTTTCACCGCAGCGCCGCCTAGGTGTAGATTTGTACGTTAGATCGCCAATATAAAAAATGGATTCCTGTGGTAGAGATTGCGTTACATTTTTGAAAATAAAATGAAGGGAAAAATAGTAGATATATGCTTTCCGATGTTTCCACGATGCTTTTGGGGGTGCAAACGGAAGGTGTTATTAAATAAGGCATCCGATTTGTTTCGTCACAAGAAGATAATAATTACTTGCATCAGGAAATAATCACAATATGCCTTGTATGGTTTCCCGAATAGGACTTGTTTCTAAATATGTTCAATGTTTGCTTATTTTCTTTAGTTTTTCAATTTGGATATTCGATTTTTAATACATACAATTTCGCAATTTCGATTTTTAATACATACAGTGCCTGATTTTTATTTTTTTTTTCTTTCTTTATTAAAGAGATTTTCAGCCAAAGGCTGGTTCATCTCTAAAAGTGCCTGATTCTCGAATATACTTCACGGTGGAAACGAAATAAACGGCACGCCATTGAACTAGGTTTCATGAGTTAGTGAAGTGTCGAAGATAATATTGAGTTTTCAGGCAGAATGAGCACTTTTCAAATAAAAAAGACGGGTGGGTAATGTCGGGGACATAACCGGAGTGACGTAGGACTATACAAAGGGGACAGCTTTTGTTAAATATATATTTTAAATATATTGTTTTATTTTCTTCTCCTACGTGAATACCTACCTATCTACCTTAAAAAAACAGGAAGTGGGTTATATCTATGGTATAACCGCAATGGTGACGTAGGACTATCGTTGATTTAGAGATCATTTGTTTGAAGTTGAATCTGAATTCATTCTGAATGAATGAATATTTGGGGGACTTCGAAAACGAGAGTGTTACGTTGGATGCACAAGGTTTTATGCATCCAATATTGGATACGGAAATATTCTACTGATGGGGAAGAATAATCTTCAGAAGCTATTCTGTTAATTGCGATTGATCGAAAAATCACAAAACCAAATGTATTTGGTCACAGTGTTACATGCATAGAAAACATTAAAATAAACTCTTTCACATGAATGTAATTTTAAATTCCCAGAGGAACTGGCAGATTATTTTCAGTAACGATTAGATATTTCCACATTTTCCTTGATACTGGAAGCCCACCAGTGGTTAATGCTAACTCGATAACCATCTGTTAATAGCACTTAATTGAAACATATTTGGTCACAGTGGTACATGGATAGAAAACATTCAAATAAACTCTTTCACATGAATGTATTTTTAAATTCCCAGAGGAACTGGCAGATTATTTTCCGGATCTTTCTCGATGCTGAATGGCATCCAAACGGAAAGAATTCCGTGCGTGTATATGTGTGTGTAGCGGCTGCTTCGATGGTCACCTTCTCTTCTCCTGAAGGAAGGAAGGAAGGTCTTGTATTATACAGACTTTAAACTTTTGCAGTTCATTCGTCTCTAGTCTTGAGAAAGGCCCTTTGAAAACTCTACTCTACTCCAGCGCTACCACCTCCGCCCTCTTGCCTTGAGAAAGGCACTCGATCCCTGGCCGTCCAGCTCGTCCAGCAATGATGTTGTCCAGTCGGTGTCCACACAAAGAATGTTCTCCTGAAGGATCGGCTTCTCTGTGCTCCCTCACAGGTTCAAACAAACTGCCTGCGTTTCAGGGCAGATCTCGATCCTTCGCCGTCCAGCACCCTCAGCAACGATGTTGTCTTGTCGATGTCCTCACGAAAAATGAATGCGTCTCATCACCAGAATATCGCTTAAGTATGCTTTTTGTGCGTGATTGAATCGAGAGAAGGCGTGGTTTACGATAGCAATTTGGAAGGAAAACTAGAGGGGAATGAACTCTCTGAGCTCGGAACTTTCGGCGACTGAGCAAAAGTCGATTGCGGGCGCATACAATATTGGATACGGAAATATCCTACTGATGGGGAAGAATAATCTCCAGAATCTATTCTGTTAATTGCGATTGATTGAAAAATCACAAAACCAAATGTATTTGGTCAGTGTTACATGGATAGAAAACATTAAAATAAACTCTTTCACATGAATGTAATTTTAAATTCCCAGAGGAACTGGCAGATTATTTTCAGTAACGATTAGATATTTCCACATTTTCCTTGATACTGGAAGCCCACCAGTGGTTAATGCTAACTCGATAACCATCTGTTAATAGCACTTGATTGAAACATATTTGGTCACAGTGTTACATGCATAGAAAACATTCAAATAAACTCTTTCACATGAATGTATTTTTAAATTCCCAGAGGAACTGGCAAATTATTTTCCGGATCTTTCTCGATGCTGAATGGCATCCAAACGGAAAGAATTCCGCGCGTGTATGTGTGTGTGTGTGTGTGTGTGTAGCGGCTGCTTCGAGATCTTCCCGGGGAACAGTTTGTGACATCACTCTCCTCCTGATGGATTCCCTTCTGGCCTGAGGTGCACAAACAGGCTCTTGGTGACACCGTTCATTCGCGCTTTTATGATAAACGAAGAGCTTCACCACAACAGCGACAACATGCTCCAATCGCTGTTCAATTAGAACTGAGTGGATTTCCGAGCGGCGCTCGCTTATATACCGATTGGTGATTTCAATAGCCTGTTTTGAAAGCAATTTTAAGACTATTGAAACAAGTTTTTGGATCAGAAAGTAACAAGTATAGAACGCGTAGACATTTTATCTATCGAATAAAGTGTTTATCATACCATTTCGTTCAATTGTTTAGGAGCTATTAACGCTCAAAATCTCGGTCTCCGGCGTAACGCTTTCGTTTTCGAAACTTTGATTTTACACCCCGGTATAGAAATGAAAGACGTAGTCCTACGTCAAAATGGATTAGTTTACTGTTTACTCTTCATGAATATGTTGATGGTTTTGAAAAGAACCTTTGGTGTTGTGTTTTTGTTATCACTCGATATTCCCATCTTGTTCGGTTAAACCTTCCTGTTTAGCTATTGCGTTTGCCACTCGCCACAGCTTTCACAGTTGGAAAATTTCTTCCCATCCAGCTTGTGACATGTTGTTCAGTAAATTACATTTGATGCGACGTGCCGGAGAAACACTTTGCCACTCACTGAAACTAATTGTTGCCTTGATGAGCGCCGAACCGAAGCTGCTCTGTTCTTGATGCGGGTTTTCTGATTGTCGTGAGCAGCTTTGCAAGCCAACTCGAGCACTCCGACGGCCGAAACTCTATAATCGCTGTTAGGTATACTGGTGCTCCGGCACCAATCCGTTCGGCCTAGTTACCCTTGCCGAGCAATCAGTGAATGCGACCAACAGGGAACTGGAGACTTGCACGGTTCGAGTGAGACTTTGCCTTTCCCTTAACTTGTCCTCCTTTGTTACGTCCACGATGCCGATGCCGTACAACCACACGGGTTTACGGTTTGAAAGAAAATAAGATATTTTTTTGGGGTCCGCGTGTTTTATACTCTAGCGGTACACACTCACAGGATAGAGACAAATCGGCAGACTCAGCCAGAGGGGCGAGTCCAACGAGACGAACGAATGAGCGTTAAAAGGGAGCGATGGCAAAAAAATACATTCATTACGGTTTGTTCGCTCGTTGGATTCACATGCAGGCTAAAAGGGTCCTTTTCAGGATCACAAAATTATCTTCAATCTAAAGAGTTTATTGTTTTGTTATCACTCGATATCCCCATCTTGTTCGGCTAAACCTTGCTGTTTAGCGATTGCATTTGCCACTCGCCACAGTTTTCACAGTCGGAAAATTTCTTCCCATCCAGCTTGTGACATATTTTACAGTAAATTACATTCAATGGCACGTCGCATTACCACCACTCAGTATCGGATTGGAGGTAATTTTAACCTGTAATTGAACATTTGCGATGACAGTGGTACAGTGTCGACCTTCAATGTGGGGTCATAATTTGGACCCCGAACTCTATGTTTACAAAAATGTCCAACTAAATATGTCGCATTACTGGTCCGACCAATTAGCTAAATGTCGAGATAAGTGTAAATTACTGTACTTTCAATCTAGAAGCAATTTAAGAATTGGTGAAAATCAATAAGCTCAGAACAACTGCCAAATTCACATACTCATCATATCCTGGCAAACAAATTATGAAAAAATCAATTTGTGTTTTATTATTATTTTGGATATTGTTTTAGAAAGCATTGAACTGTATTTCCTAAACTCTTTTTTGGAAGGTTTAATGGCCCTGAAAAGCGCCTTGTTTTATGGAATGGTTCAAATTTAGAAAACGTAGTACTCGTGGTTTTGAAAAAAACCACTTCGAACGCCCTCGATGCCGCCTTGTTCTGGATTTGCCACCAAAGCAGTGTGTATAAAGAACAAACTTTTTTCTTCTGCTACCTGATGCCGTTTTGCGATTGCGTTTGCCACTCGCCACTCGCTGCAACTGCCTGTTGTCTTGATGTCCACCGAACCGAATGTGTTCTGTTCCGAATGCGGGTTTTCTTATCGTCGCGAGCAGTTTTACCAGCTAACTCGATCACTTCGGCGGCCGAAACTATATAACGCCGGCTAGGTGGACTGGTGCACTGGTACTAACGCGCTCGGCCTAGCTACCCTTGCGGGGAACTCCAGATCAACACGGTTCGAGCCGGATTTTGCCTTTCCCTTCACTTTTCCTCCTTTACCATGTCCACATGGCTGCTTGGGTTGGTTTGTTGAGTTGTTGTGATGCGAACCGATGTGGTGTACGGTTTGAATGAGAATGTACGTTACGGCAGCGGAGCGGGGATTTTTAAGCTGACTGGCTGGCTCGAGAATTACGCATGTGTGAGACTGCGACCAATGTTTCGTTCATTTTTTTCTCTCCAATCGTGGTTCATTCTATTTCGCTGCTGCTCTGGTTGCCCGTTTTAGACGGTTCGATTTGAGGAGCACAAAATGGACCAATCAAAAATGGGCACATAGTGCATTTTGACAATGCTTGATATTTCACAATTATTCAATTATTTATCTCAAGAAAAATGAAATGTTATTCGTTATGATAGATGCGTAGATATATTTCCTATCAATTGATGCAAAAACCTTTGCGATCTATTGAGAAATGCTCGAGTTATAAGCGTTCCAAATCTTGCATTTTTTCCTACTTGTTCAGTGCCTAGATTTCCATTTCACCCCCTATATCTTCCGGTTAGACGTAGTCCTACGTCAAAATCATTAATGAAAATTAACTTCTTCGAATCAAACTGGTTTTCAATGTGAGTGGAAAGCTTTGTTTTCTTCATGTGATATAATAATCTCATACAAAAAATTATAAGAGGTTGTGTCCAAGATACGACCGCATTGTTGACGTAGAACTACGCTGTTATTTTATATATGTCGCTTGTTTATACATTCGGATATTATTCTATAATGCTTTGGCGCACCTTAACGTCTGCTTGCCATAACGTCAGTTTAATGCATTGATGAATTCTCAATGGCACCAACGAAGCCCTTATGATGTCGGAAAACAAACAATGTTAACTGCTTGGAAAAAGACTGAATTGTGCCACACAGCTTGTACTCTGCTCAAACACCCATCGATGCGAATTCGCCGATGAGTTTGTCAAGAGCGACCGCCTTCACCACCAGCGGGGGGATCTTGATTTTGGTTGCTGCCTGGGTAACGGCGTTTACATTTTCGACTGACGCGCCGGAATCGCCTATTTCGCTGTTGTTCGATGCGGTGTCACACTCGCTAAGGATCGGTTTAGTGCGAGCGCTTTTCACTGCACCAACATCGCGTGCATCATTAGATGACGCTTGCCTCGAAATTTTATTGCCCCTGGCAATGCGTTCGTTTTTTGCAGGGCTAGAGCCTTCTTCTTGCTCATCACACACCACGTGAAGCGTCCAATTTATGACGCGGAAAGAGAAACACACGATACGAATAACGCGAAAAACGAACAGAAAAACCAAACGACGATATCCAAGTTGGATTACCACTGGTGGGGTCCAATCTCAGATCGAAGCTCAGCGAAAGCAAAGTGAACTGGATTGCTCAACAGTCCGATGCCGAATGAAAGTTTGCCTCAGCGAGATCCACTGTTTATACTCTAGGCAAGTATTCCCCTTCATTCTTCTACTTTTCTTTTGTTCACGGAGACTTTCAATCCTACGATTTCCCCTCCGTTGGTCGTCGATAAGTTGCTCGTTATTGACAGTTCTGTTCGGGAAAGCACACAAATGGACAGAACAAATGTATGGGAAAATGGGAACGCTGATAGTTTTCATAAAGTTGAACCCTTTACACACCAGGGAATTGTGATGTATAGAATTTCAATCAAATCTTAGGGAACTTCCGATTCGTTTGGTATGTAAATTGCCAAAATCCGTTCGCGGCAAAAATAATTATTAACGTTAACTTTATTTCATAAAAACGTGACCTGTTTTCTGATTTGGCACCCTTAATGAAAGACGTAGTTCTACGTCAAAATTTCATCTGAAGATAATTTGATATTATAATGATAAGTTTAGTGGGAAACAAACCTCGTATCCAGATGACGACACCGTACCGTTGTCATCGCGGATACGTTTCATTCCGTTTCCACCGTGAAGTGTATTCGTAGTGTATTCGAGAATCAGGCCCACAATTGACGAATTTACGCAAAGCTGAATCAACTCATGCGACATCTACATTAGAGCTAAGAACCACAAAAGTGAGGGTGTTTATTTTACGCACTGAAAAGCGGGATTCGGTGGTGATTATTCATTTTGTTTCAATTTAAATTCATTTCAGCTATTGAATGTCGTCAGTATATGGTAAGAAAGTTGGAGTTTTGTATATTTACGATGGTTTCAACACACGATTTGACCAAAGTCATAGATAATCTTCGAAAATTTGAAGTTTGATAATGCATACCGGTTATTGATACTATGGATAGCTGCGATGAAATCGATATCATATCAAATTAGCTGATATCATTGATTATGTAGGGGTCGATACGAGAAGGATTAGCAGTATTTTTAGCGCAAAACACCCTATTCATCGTTTACTTAGTTGAAAAAAATTAAAGTTACAATACTTATAACAAGCCATTTCTCGTAATGTACATAGCACATTGTAAAATAATGATTTTCTACCCTTTTCAGCGAGGAAAGAATACATGAAACCGGGAAATTTGAAGATAAATTATGATTTTTCTAGAAAATTTGAACGAATTTCGTACCAAAAAAACAGAACACCCTCATTTTACTCGCTGCGCCATCTGGTCCAACGTAAATTCGTCAATATTGTAACCACGTAATCGTAAATTGATTCATATTCACCATTCAGGGTCAACATGTGCCTAGTTGTCGCGAGTAGTGAAATGACGTGCAACATTATGTTTGAATACTTCCACTCTCTTCTCTCATTAAGTACTCTCATTTTACTTTGCAGCTTGTTGTTATATGAGAGACAACTGCTACGTCGGAAGCATTTTTTGCGAATAGATGTCGCTATTTAACGGATTTGAAATATATCAAATGAGATGCAAGAAGATTGTTACCAGAAAATATGCTACCGAAAATTACATATGAATGAGAAATATACATGTTTTAGCACAAAATTCAAAGAAAACTACCACCGTGATTCTGAAAGATATGGCATGTAACACAGATGTTTCAGATTTTCAACAAATCCAGAAAGTGTAACCTGATTTTGTCGTGAATGTCGTCAGTATATGGTAAGAAAGTTGGAGTTTTGTATATTTACGATGATTTCAACACGCGATTTGACCAAAGTCATAGATAATCTTCGAAAATTTTAAGTTTGATAATGCATACCGGTTATTGATACTATGGATAGCTGCGATGAAATCGATATCATATCAAATTGGCTGATATCATTGATTATGTAGGGGTCGATACGAGAAGGATTTGCAGTATTTTTAGCGCAAAACACCCTATTCATCGTTTACTTAGTTGAAAAAAATTAAAGTTACAATACTTATAACAAGCCATTTCTCGTAATGTACATAGCACATTGTAAAATAATGATTTTCTACCCTTTTCAGCGAGGAAAGAATACATGAAACCGGGAAATTTGAAGATAAATTATGATTTTTCTAGAAAATTTGAACGAATTTCGTACCAAAAAAACAGAACACCCTCATTTTACTCGCTGCGCCATCTGGTCCAACGTAAATTCGTCAATATTGTAACCACGTAATCGTAAATTGATTCATATTCACCATTCAGGGTCAACATGTGCCTAGTTGTCGCGAGTAGTGAAATGACGTGCAACATTATGTTTGAATACTTCCATTCTCTTCTCTCATTAAGTACTCTCATTTTACTTTGCAGCTTGTTGTTATATGAGAGACAACTGCTACGTCGGAAGCATTTTTTGCGAATAGATGTCGCTATTTAACGGATTTGAAATATATCAAATGAGATGCAAGAAGATTGTTACCAGAAAATATGCTACCGAAAATTACATATGAATGAGAAATATACATGTTTCAGTACAAAATTCAAAGAAAACTACCACCGTGATTCTGAAAGATATGGCATGTAACACAGATGTTTCAGATTTTCAACAAATCCAGAAAGTGTAACCTGAATGTGTTCTGTAATGTGGCAATTAGGTTCTTGTGGGTTACGTTACATTATTAACAGGATGTAGATTATTAAAATGTTGAAATATACTGTCCGATGTTGAGGGTGTGCAAATGAGTTATGTTAGTAATTAAGAGCACTCGATTTGTTTTGTCACTTCAACAAGATAACAATTCGCGTTGACACACTTTCAAATAAAAATTATGAATGAAAAAGAAATTCTTCGTATCAAATTAGTATTCTATGAAAAAGAAAAAACACTTTTTTGCAGGTAGTGAGGAAATCTCATACGAAAATTGTGTCTGAAGACAATTTTATATTATAACAAAGAGTTTCAGTGAAAATATCGGAAATGCATAGACAAATGATTAGATAAGAGCCACGATTACGTGTTTTAAGTAGAGATGGGCAAACCGATCACGAACGGTACGAAAGAACTAGTTCGCTGAAAAGAGTGAACGAGCGAACGGTTTGTGAACGAACGGAATGAACTGATTCCGTAAGAACGGTTTGCGAGTGAACTGTTTGAGAGTGAACTGTTGGAGAGTGAACTGTTTGTGAACGAACTGTTTGAGAACGAAGTGCTTGCGGCCGAACTGTTTGCGAACAAACTAGTGCAGCTGAACTGATTTGCGCTGGACGGAATGGATATATAACGAGAATGCTTGTAAGGAAAATAAAACGATATATCATTTATGAGCAAAATACATGTAACTCATGGTTTATTTTGTTAATGTATACTCAATTTTGGGTTAAAAATTAAATTAGGTTTTCGTAGTTTTAAAAACAAAACTATATATTTTCAATTTCATGTATGTTTTCAATTCCGCGTAACAATCATATACTTTCTGATTATCAGAAAAAAGCTGGGGCGATTCATGGATTAGGTAAACATAAAATATTATAGTGAGGGCATGTTGAGAAAAAAGTTTTTTCGTTGCTTTAAATTCATTGTTTGGCCTATTGCGTGTACGTGTTATCGTGATTGTTTGTATGATTGATTGTTAGTGAAAATCGCTGCTGATTTTTTTTGCCTGAATGAAAATTATAAAATATGATCTTACATGGAACCTGTGTGTTGTCCAAAAAGAGAATTGAAAAATTGCACATATGTTGTGCGCATCAAATTATTACATAAACTTTTGTCGATCGATAAACATATTTTCACATACAGTTTGCGACTTTTAAAGAAGCAGCTTATCTTTCCCCTCTAAATTTCAAAAATATAAATCCCATACGTACACTATCCAATTCAACGATATCAATTAATAGCTGTCTATTGATGTTGGGTTCCTGCTAACATTCTATGTTGTTCTTAATACCGCTGAACGAAAAAGCGAAAGAACGGTTCAAAAGAACTGATTCACTTAGATGAACGGTTAGTGAGTGAACCGTTCATCAAAGTGAACTGATTTGGCCATCTCTAGTTTTAAGTAATTAAATAACATGATGTTAAAACATTCTTTAAAATTTCAACATTTTAAAACTGGCTTCGTGCCCAGTAATATGATAGAGATTAAACATTCGAGTTTGCGACCCAAACTTATGCCACAAAACTTCGACACTGTACAACTGTCATCGCGGATTACTCGCATTACATTATGCTTCATAGGGTTTCTCAAAAAGGACTGCCATTGAGGTATATTTCAGCTAATTCAATGTTTGATTTTTTTCTTTGAATTTATAGGCATTTTGTGTTTCAATACATACAAAGTTCTCCAACGACGTAATTGTAAATTGATTTATATTTTCCATATCAGTGTTAATTTGTGTTTTAAGTTGTCGCGAGTTGTGAAATATCGTGCAACACGGTTTGGAAGCATTAACTCTGTTCTCTACTTTCATTTTACACAGAAGCTAATACCTCTCTGAGAGACAACTGCTGAATCGGAAGCATAATTGTTTTTCGTATAAATGTCGCTATACAATGTGTTTGAAATGTATCAGTTGATATTCAAGAAATGGTTGTTTCCAGAAAATATGTTACAGAAAATAACATAAGAATTCAATATGGGCTGTAATGTACAGTAATCGTTCGCAGGCAGAATTTCGTAAACAGTCGACGCCATATTCAAATGGAAGATTTTCCATGAGGGGCATTCGAATGTAATTTGAAATGTTATGAAAATGTTATGTTTTCGCATGACAAAAACATTGATTAAATCACAGAAAAATAATTTCCTCAAATTATATTTCATACCTGTTGCCGCACTCAATGCGAAACTTCCATTGGAAACCTTTTGTTTACCCGATTTCATGATCAACGTGAATCAAACAATTCATTGAAGTTCCCCTCGATTTTATTTGACGTTTTACATGCCAGACCAGTTAAAAGGCGAATATCGATAACTGGTCTTCCCTTTTCGCCCAGTTAGCGAATGTTTACTGTACATAGTGATAGGCTGCTAGCCCAGAGTATAAAAATTCGTTAAAATTCGATAGTTTTGACGTAGGACTGCGTCTTTCATTAAGGATGCCAAATCAGAAAACGGGTCACGTTTTTATGAAATAAAGTTACCGTTAATAACTATTTTCGCTGCGAACGGGTTTTGACGATTTGCATTCCAATCGAATCGGAAATTTTCTATTATTTGTTTGATACGCTATACATTACAATCCCATAGTCTGTATATGGTTTAAATTGATTAAAATTGGAAGCATTCTCATTTCCCCTTACATTTGTTCTGTCAATTTGTGTGCTTTCCCGAAAAGAGCTGTCAATAACGGGCAACTTGTACAGCCGCTAGAATAGAACCGATGGAGGGGGAAAGCGAAAATAGAATATTTGCGAAGTAAACATCACCTCTGCATAGGGAGTAAGCTGTCGCTAGCGTATTAGTATTACATCTCCTCTGAGAAAATTCTCAGAATCTTTCTGTGCCCGAAACAACAAAGGTCGCTCATTCTGCTCGTTTTGTGTTTTATTTTTCCCTCGAGCTGTGAACTCTAGCGAATATTTCATTTGAAGTGCATCTGGCATTGCGATTAACACAACCATTCGAGCCATGGCAAAGCAGACGATAAAAGAGAAGAGTGCAAATGTTTATAGGTCGCTTCTAGCCATCAGTGTTTGACTTTGTGTGTGTTGTTTCTTTTCGTTGCGCGAACCTTAGAATTTGTTCATTTCTTGTACATGCTTTTAGTTGCCATTTGTATTTGCTATCGTGCGCATCGGCTCTGTTCTGATGCAATTGATCCTTGCTTTGTTGACGGTTTTGACCGAGAGTCGAGTCATAAACGGTTATTCTCGCGTTGTTTCGTTTTTATCGCTGCAACTGTGTGTATCTGTTAGACGCCTGTTTGATGGTTGTTGAATGACGATGCAAGGAAGATGCCTCTCGTTAAAAACTCAGTGCAATGCGTACATTGATATAAAGAAACAAATTGCGACATATGACCAATTAGTGTATTGTTTTCGCAAAAACAAGAAAGAATCGTTGCTTCTCAAAATGATTCTAAAAACCACACAAACCATTAAACCTTTTCAGGGTCCCGGAACTTTTTACTAAAGAGTTATTTATGAAATTTCAACGTATTCGCAAATAATAACCGAAATGATAAACCGACAAATTAAAAAAAAAAGACACAGGAGGGTTGTGTCCGAGATACGACCGCATAGTTGACGTAGGATTCCGTTAGGCAATCTGTTGATTTTTTATATGTTCGATGTATAAATGTATATTTTTTTATCCTAACCTTCCTATTTCCCTAGTTCCCTACTCTTTTTGTTTCACACGTTACTCACGGTGTTTGTGTATTATAGTGTCTGGGCCCGCTTCTGAATCCTTGCTCTGCTGTGGTACGGTTCCGGTCCGGAAGATTATTCCGGTCACGATCCGCTGCTTCACTGGAGTATAATCTCAGTTCTTCTGGGTGGGTTCAGTGTGCTAGTGCACCTGCTCGTCCGATTTCCGCTCCTTGTCTGGTGTACAGGAGACGAGAAGTTGGAATCGGACTCGTGGAAAGCACAGGTCCTCACTATCTGCTGCTCAACCGATAGTAAAGCGATACAATTTTCGCTACAGAACTTCCTCCGTAAACGGGGACTTTTGTGCGGTTGGAACGGGAAGGAACGAGTGTTTCTGAGTACGTTCTGTCCGGTGGTTCAAGCTTAAGTGCCCCTCGAGCATGGCGGAACTCTGTCAAACCCGCCAAGAAATATTCGGGTCTAGTTACACCGACAATGGTACACTTTTGCCAACTGTTGCGATGTGGTTTGTGGCGTATAGTGTTGTGTTGGCTGAACATAAATTCTAGTTTGTGTTGTGGTAACCCTGTGCCGTCATTTTAATCTAGATAGCTTATATAATTTTTTTTTATAATCCTTTAAGATTTTATTTATTTTAGGTATATGTTTGTTTTTTAATATCCTAGCTAGCTTCGTTTTTTGAATACTGGTGTGTTTGCCTCTGTTATTATATTCACTATTTGCCGTGGGAGGAGACAGAGCCTCGAACAACCCGAGCGAACAAGGTGACTTGTCACACTACCGCACCGCTCAGGTTAAAAAATAATTAATGAAAGTTAATAATTTTTTAATAACAATCCCCGCAGTGCCGCACCTGTACCAGTAATCGTCAATTACCGAACAAGTAAAATAAATTCTAATACTAAAAGCAAGCAAGAAAACGAACAATCAACTGACAAATGAACTACATAACTGAGACAAGTATAACAATAGTACCAATTAAACAAACAAAAATGACCGAGAATGACGACTAGATGTAATGATGAAGAAAATTAATAAATAATATGTTTATCATTTAATCTAAATCTACTTTCATTGTATCGGTACAAAATTTCATAATAATTAAGTCATGCGAGTCATGAACATTGAATGAAGCTTCGGGGCATCAATAGATTGAATTGCCACGGAGTGCGTACACAGAGTGTGAAGCAATAGACAATCTATTACATACATGCGACGTACTAGAGCAATACGGATAATGTTAGCTACGGATTCAAATGATTGGGTTCGGTTTACAAAATAATTATCCATGGGACTGTAAGATTGTTCAAATGATTGGCCAAATATCATTCCGTGATGGTTTATCTCACAATTCAATTCGATTAATTCGTGAACAGAAGCAAATCAACTTTTATAAAGATGAGTTGATGAAAATTAATCGGTCAAGTGCGCTGACCGATTGTGTATTACGATACTTTAATTCAACTTTAATCATCCACGAGCCAGACGGCCTTCAAGGCTACGTCCTTGGACATTGTAATAGGTGTATGATTGTGTTAGTACCTTTATATGATACGATACAACTTGTGTGCTATCAATAATTGTCGCGTTGTCTAATTTCTCTGACAAACACGCGTTCGCTGTCCATAACTGCGCTACTACTGGTCTCAAAATGATCAGAAAATTTTTGACGATCGAATATGAGAGGTAAGTAGGCATTATTTAGCGTAATAGAATTTTAATTGAATTCTCTGTTCAATATTCTCTTTTTAGCTTTTCAGGTTCCTGATTAATGTCTTTTCCAATGCTTGGATGGATGGATAACGTTAATTCCCGGGAATATTTTTCTAATTTTCTATATTCAAGGAACATATGTTCTCTACGGTTCTCTTCTTCTGAGAAATTACAGTTTGGTTGGAAAAACTTCCAGAATTGGGATCAATGAGGAATCGATATATAATCACGAAAGAAAAAGTTACCATGGATAAGTATATACGATTCGACAGACAAATTCACATTAGTTCACTAATTGAAGGTTTACCTATTTAGTACATTCTCTATATTTGTAGGGATCATCTTGTGCCTCAATCGAAGTGAGATAAATGTCATATGGAGTCGTAAAATTGTACGGACAATAACGATATTCAAAAATACCACATAGTCTATTGTGTTTCAAGTACCTTCATTTATAAAAAGGTAAAACGCGTAAAAAGATGCGAAGCTAACATGCTAGATATTCAGTTCTTCTGAGAATGCAAAGAATCGATTCTACTCGAAAGCTCCAAATTTTCCTCGCGTTCGTTTTGTTGATTCTTTTGTTTTATCAAATTTTATTTCTAACACATTTTCTTCTATATCTCTTTTTAGCTCAGCTTTACACTTTGGTCTCAATGTTGTTCTTGAAACTGAGCAGGTGGCATGGCGACAAATAATCAGCTCATGAAACAATACTCCGTTCAGCAAATGGGCATCATTGACCCTAGTGTTTCGTGAGATAAATTGATCCATAGCGAGAAGAAAATGGTGGAAATAAAGGGTGTGTCACATCAAATTGCATCACGGAAAAAACGCTGTAGAAATTTAATTTTTAGGAATTATATCTTCAGCTTTCGCTTATAATCAGATAAGAGTGTATAGATCACGTTGGCCATGCTTCACTGTCAATTTTTCGTAAATTTGGAAAAATGTCGTCGAACGAAAAAGAGTGTCGTGAATTAATCCTGTGCACTCATTTCGAGAATCCGGAGTTGTCACATCGGGACATCGGTAAGATGCTGGGAATCGTCCAATCCACGGTCAGCAGAGTACTAAAACGATACTTCGAGAACCTAACCATCGACCGGAAGGTGAAGAACGGCAAAAATGGATGCTCCGTCAGTAAAAAGGATCACAAGCGCGTAGTTAAGCAGTTTAGACGTGATCCGAGAAGTTCGGTCCGGGATGTCGCCAATAAGCTGAATTTGTCAAGTTCATTCGTCCAGCGGACCAAGCAGCGGGAGGGCCTGCGTACATACAAGGTTCAGAAGGCTCCTAATCGCGACGAAAGGCAAAACATGGTGGGGAAGACGCATGGACGGACGACGAAACCTACGTCAAAGCGGACTTTCGTCAGCTGCCGGGCCTGTTGTTCTTCTCCGCAGAGGACAAATTCAGCGTTCCGGAGGAGATTCGCAAGCAGAAACTATCCAAGTTTGCCAAAAAGTACATGGTGTGGCAAGCGATCTGCTCTTGCGGAAAGCGGAGCGCCCCCTTCGTGATGACCGGCACGGTAAACGGGCAGGTTTACCTTAAGGAGTGCCTACAGAAGCGCTTACTACCACTATTGAAGCAGCACGAGGGCCCAACCATCTTCTGGCCGGATCTCGCTTCGTGCCACTATTCAAAGGACGTGTTGGAGTGGTACGAAGCCAACGGGGTCACCTTCGTGCCAA
Source organism: Toxorhynchites rutilus septentrionalis (assembly GCF_029784135.1). NCBI lineage: Eukaryota > Metazoa > Arthropoda > Insecta > Diptera > Culicidae > Toxorhynchites > Toxorhynchites rutilus. The sequence goes on from NC_073745.1 coordinate 169,325,360, forward strand.
AGGAAATGAACCCGCCCAACGCGCCGGAGCTTCGCCCAATAGAGAAATATTGGGCGATTATGAAGCAGGCCCTCCGGAAGAACCCAAAAGTTGTCAAATCGGAGGCGGACTTCAAGAGAAAATGGATTTCTGTTCAAAAAAAACTACAACCTGACGTTGTACAGAACCTTATGGACGGGGTAAAGAGGAAGGTGCGAGAATACGGGCTTGGGCTCGAAGTATGAATAAAAAGACGGGTGGGTAATGTCGGGGACATAACCGGAGTGACGTAGGACTATACAAAGGGGACAGCTTTTGTTAAATATATATTTTAAATATATTGTTTTATTTTCATCTCCTACGTGAATACCTACCTATCTAACTGAAAAATGGATTAGTTTACTGTTTACTCTTTATGAATATGTTGAGGGTTGAAAAGAACCTTTGGTGTTGTGTTTTTGTTATCACTCGATATTCCCATCTTGTTCGGTTAAACCTTCCTGTTTAGCTATTGCGTTTGCCACTCGCCACAGCTTTCACAGTTGGAAAATTTCTTCGTATCCAGCTTGTGACATATTGTTCAGTAAATTACATTTAATGCGACGTGCCGGAGAAGCACTTTGCCACTCACTGAAACTAATTGTTGCCTTGATGAGCGCCGAACCGAAACTGCTCTGTTCTTGAGGCGGGTTTTCTGATTGTCGTGAGCAGCTTTGCAAGCCAACTCGAGCACTCCGACGGCCGAAACTCTATAATCGCTGTTAGGTATACTGGTGCTCCGGCACCAATCCGTTCGGCCTAGTTACCCTTGCGGAGCAATCAGTGAATGCGACCAACAGAGAACTGGAGACCTGCACGGTTCTAGTGAGACTTTGCCTTTCCCTTAACTTGTCCTCCTTTGTTACGTCCACGATGCCGATGCCGTACAACCACACGGGTTTACGGTTTGAAAGAAAATAAGATATTTTTTTGGGGTCCGCGTGTTTTATACTCTAGCGGTACACACTCACAGGATAGAGACAAATCGGCAGACTCAGCCAGAGGGGCGAGTCCAACGAGACGAACGAATGAGCGTTAAAAGGGAGCGATGGCAAAAAAATACATTCATTACGATTTGTTCGCTCGTTGGATTCACATGCAGGCTATAAAGGGTCCTTTTCAGGATCACAAAATTATCTTCAATCTAAAGAGTTTATTGTTTTGTTGTCACTCGATATCCCCATCTTGTTCGGCTAAACCTTTCTGTTTAGCGATTGCATTTGCCACTCGCCTCAGCTTTCACAGTTGGAAAATTTCTTCCCATCCAGCTTGTGACATATTTTACAGTAAATTACATTCAATGCAACGTACCGAAGCGCCACTCAGTGTCGCATTGGAGGCGATTTTAACCTGTAATTGAACATTTGCGATGACAGTGGTACAGTGTCGACTTTCAATGTGCGGTCATAATTTGGATCTCTATGTTTACAAAAATGTCCAACTAAATAAGTCGCATTACATGTCCGTCCAATTAGCTAAATGTCGAACTAATTGTAAATTACTGTACTTTCAATCTGGAAACAGTTTAAGAGTTGGTGAAAATTGAATAATCTTGAAAGTCCCCAACTATTAATAAGCTCAGAACTACTGCCAAATTCACATACTCATCAGATCCTGGCAAACAAATTATGAAAACATCAATTTGTGTTTTATTATTATTTTGGATAATGTTTTAGAACGCATTGAACTTTATTTCCTAAACTCTTTTTTGGAAGGTTTAATGGCCCTGAAAAGCGCCTTGTTTTATGGAATGGTTCCAATTTAGAAAACTTAGTACTCGTGGTTTTGAAAAAAAAACCATTTCGAACGCCCTCGATGCCGCCTTGTTCTGGATTTGCCACCAAAGCAGATTGTAAAAAGAACAAACTTTTTTCTTCTGCTACCTGCTGCCGTTTTGCGATTGCGTTTGCCACTCGCCACTCGCTGCAACTGCCTGTTGTTGTCTTGATGTGTTCTGTTCTGAATGCGGTTTTTCTTATCGTCGCGAGCAGCTTTACCAGCCAACTCGATCACTTCGGCGGCCGAAACTATATAACGACGGCTAGGTGGACTGGTGCACTGGTACTAACGCGCTCGGCCTAGCTACCCTTGCGGGGAACTCCATATCAACACGGTTCGAGCGGGATTTTGCCTTTCCCTTCACTTTTCCTCCTTTACCATGTCCAGACATGGGTGCTTGGGTTGGTTTGTTGATGTGTTGTGATGCGAACCGATGTGGTGTACGGTTTGAATGAGAATGATCGTTACGGCAGCGGAGCGGGGATTTTTAAGCTGACTGGCTGGCTCGAGAATTACGCATGTGTGAGACTGCGACCAATGTTTCGTTCATTTTTTTCTTTTTCCTTTCCAATCGTGCTTCATTCATTTCGCTGCTGCTCTGGTTGCCCGTTTTGGTCGGTACGATTTGAGGAGCACAAAATGAACCAATCAAAAATGGGCACATAGTGAATTTTGAGAATGCTTGATATTTCACAATTATTCAATTATTTATCTCAAGAAAAATGAAATGTTATTCGTTATGATAGATGCGTAGATATATTTCCTATCAATTGATGCAAAAACCTTTGCGATCTATTGAGAAATGCTCGAGTTATAAGCGTTCCAAATCTTGCATTTTTTCCTACTTGTTCAGTGCCTAGATTTCCATTTCACCCCCTATATCTTCCGGTTAGACGTAGTCCTACGTCAAAAGAAAATGTTTAATAGTTTTTATTTTAGTGTCTAAAATTTTCAAAAGGATCGGTCTACTGGGCGAATTTCTACAGCGTTTTTTCCGTGATGCAATTTGATGTGACACACCCTTTAATATATAAAAGAAATTATATTTCACTGAATATTTTCACTCGATATTTTTTTTAATAAGGCTAGGAACTCTCCTGTTTTTTTCATTTCTGTTAGAAACTACTCGAGAGCTTGTTGAGATTGGAGATTGGCACTTCTGAAACACGTTTGTCTACAACCATGCAGTCTCTATATAAAGAGTTTCGTCAACTTTTTGTTCACAATTTACGCAATTAGTATCGAGATGCTGTTCTTTTTTTTCTTTTTCTTTTTTTGCTCGGCAAAGCTGCATGGAATCAATCACCAGAATCACCGACGAAAGCAATAATTAAATTATTGGTTTTCCCTCCCCGAGCTAACCTAGAAAAATGTGGGAATTTTTCGTTGGTCGCCAATATGTAACAAGGCTCTGTTACGCCCTAGCTGCCCGCATGGACTCTGTGGTTCCTCTCAGGGTCGGCTCAATCACAGCCTATCTAGGTTAACCCGAAAGAGGTTATAAAAAGGGAAAACACACGTGTCTCTATTGTTTACGACGGCAATTTATTATATTTTTTATCCTAACCTTCCTATTTCCCTAGTTCCCTACTCTTTTTGTTTCACACGTTACTCACGGTGTTTGTGTATTATAGTGTCTGGGCCCGCTTCTGAATCCTTGCTCTGCTGTGGTACGGTTCCGGTCCGGAACATTATTCCGGTCACGATCCGCTGCTTCACTGGAGTATAATCTCAGTTCTTCTGGGTGGGTTCAGTGTGCTAGTGCACCTGCTCGTCCGATTTCCGCTCCTTGCCTGGTGTACAGGAGACGAGAAGTTGGAACCGGACTCGTGGAAAGCACAGGTCCTCACTGCTCAACCGATAGCAAAGCGATACAATTTTCGCTACAGAACTTCCTCCGTAAACGGGGACTTTTGTGCGGTTGGAACGGGAAGGAACGAGTGTTTCTGAGTACGTTCTGTTCGGTGGTTCAAGCTTAAGTGCCCCTCGAGCATGGCGGAACTCTGTCAAACCCGCCAAGAAATATTCGGGTCTGGTTACACCGACTATGGTACACTTTTGCCAACTGTTGCGATGTGGTTTGTGGCGTGTAGTGTTGTGTTGGCTGAACATAAATTCTAGTTTGTGTTGTGATAACCCTGTGCCGTCATTTTAATCTAGATAGCTTATATATTTTTTTTATAATCCTTTAAGATTTTATTTATTTTAGGTATATGTTTGTTTTTTAATATCCTTCGTTTTTTTGAATACTGGTGTGTTTGCCTCTGTTATTATATTCACTATTTGCCGTGGGAGGAGACAGATCCTCGAACAACCCGAGCGAACAAGGTGACTTGTCACAACCAATTAGAAGTGAATATATATATTTCCGTTAGGATAGGAGCTGAGATTTTTCAATTGTTCGATAGTTAGTTTCATAACATATATTATTTTATTCAATATAAAAAATTGTTATGGAGTGCCGAAATCGATTGACGCAAAAATTGCATCAATCCATCATGAAATGACTGAGCCATATGACCCACAGTTATCGCCTCTGAATCGGTTTCAAACAACAACAACCTTATAGAAATGATGTAGAAAATTACTTCGAAAATCGCTTCGGGTTGTATCCGAGACACGATCGCTTAGTACGTAGGACCACGCAATCTTTTTTGACGTAGGACTACGTCTAACCGGAAGATATAGGGGGTGAAATGGAAATCTAGGCACTGAACAAGTAGGAAAAAATGCAAGATTTGGAACGCTTATAACTGGAGCATTTCTCAATAGATCGCAAAGGTTTTTGCATCAATTGATAGGAAATATATCTACGCATCTATCATAACGAATAACATTTCATTTTTCTTGAGATAAATAATTGAATAATTGTGAAATATCAAGCATTGTCAAAATGCACTATGTGCCCATTTTTGATTGGTCCATTTTGTGCTCCTCAAATCGAACCGACTAAAACGGGTAACCAGAGCAGCAGCGAAATAGAATGAACCACGATTGGAAAGAAAAAAATGAACGAAACATTGGTCGCAGTCTCACACATGCGTAATTCTCGAGCCAGCCAGTCAGCTTAAAAATCCCAGCTCCGCTGCCGTAACGATCATTCTCATTCAAACCGTACACCACATCGGTTCGCATCACAACAACTCAACAAACCAACCCAAGCAGCCATGTCTGGACATGGTAAAGGAGGAAAAGTGAAGGGAAAGGCAAAATCCGGCTCGAACCGTGTTGATCTGGAGTTCCCCGCAAGGGTAGCTAGGCCGAGCGCGTTAGTACCAGTGCACCAGTCCACCTAGCCGGCGTTATATAGTTTCGGCCGCCGAAGTGATCGAGTTAGCTGGTAAAGCTGCTCGCGACGATAAGAAAACCCGCATTCGGAACAGAACACATTCGGTTCGGTGGACATCAAGACAACAGGCAGTTGCGGCGAGTGGCGAGTGGCAAACGCAATCGCAAAACGGCATCAGGTAGCAGAAGAAAAAAGTTTGTTCTTTATACACACTGCTTTGGTGGCAAATCCAGAACAAGGCGGCATCGAGGGCGTTCGAAATGGTTTTTTTCAAAACCACGAGTACTAAGTTTTCTAAATTTGAACCATTCCATAAAACAAGGCGCTTTTCAGGGCCATTAAACCTTCCAAAAAAGAGTTTAGGAAATACAGTTCAATGCTTTCTAAAACAATATCTAAAATAATAATAAAACACAAATTGATTTTTTCATAATTTGTTTGCCAGGATATGATGAGTATGTGAATTTGGCAGTTGTTCTGAGCTTATTGATTTTCACCAATTCTTAAATTGCTTCTAGATTGAAAGTACAGTAATTTACACTTATCTCGACATTTAGCTAATTGGTCGGACCAGTAATGCGACATATTTAGTTGGACATTTTTGTAAACATAGAGTTCGGGGTCCAAATTATGACCCCACATTGAAGGTCGACACTGTACCACTGTCATCGCAAATGTTCAATTACAGGTTAAAATTACCTCCAATCCGATACTGAGTGGTGGTAATGCGACGTGCCATTGAATGTAATTTACTGTAAAATATGTCACAAGCTGGATGGGAAGAAATTTTCCAACTGTGAAAGCTGTGGCGAGTGGCAAATGCAATCGCTAAACAGCAAGGTTTAGCCGAACAAGATGGGGATATCGAGTGATAACAAAACAATAAACTCTTTAGATTGAAGATAATTTTGTGATCCTGAAAAAGACCCTTTTAGCCTGCATGTGAATCCAACGAGCGAACAAACCGTAATGAATGTATTTTTTTTCTTCTTTCTTTGTTTTTAAGAGGCTTTAAACTTTGCAGTTCATTCGCCTCTACGTGTATTTTTTTGCCATCGCTCCCTTTTAACGCTCATTCGTTCGTCTCGTTGGACTCGCCCCTCTGGCTGAGTCTGCCGATTTGTCTCTATCCTGTGAGTGTGTACCGCTAGAGTATAAAACACGCGGACCCCAAAAAAATATCTTATTTTCTTTCAAACCGTAAACCCGTGTGGTTGTACGGCATCGGCATCGTGGACGTAACAAAGGAGGACAAGTTAAGGGAAAGGCAAAGTCTCACTCGAACCGTGCAAGTCTCCAGTTCCCTGTTGGTCGCATTCACTGATTGCTCGGCAAGGGTAACTAGGCCGAACGGATTGGTGCCGGAGCACCAGTATACCTAACATCGATTATAGAGTTTCGGCCGTCGGAGTGCTCGAGTTGGCTTGCAAAGCTGCTCACGACAATCAGAAAACCCGCATCAAGAACAGAGCAGCTTCGGTTCGGCGCTCATCAAGGCAACAATTAGTTTCAGTGAGTGGCAAAGTGTTTCTCCGGCACGTCGCATTAAATGTAATTTACTGAACAACATGTCACAAGCTGGATGGGAAGAAATTTTCCAACTGTGAAAGCTGTGGCGAGTGGCAAACGCAATAGCTAAACAGGAAGGTTTAACCGAACAAGATGGGAATATCGAGTGATAACAAAAACACAACACCAAAGGTTCTTTTCAGAACCATCAACATACTCATGAAGAGTAAACAGTAAACTAATCCATTTTTAAGGTAGATAGGTAGGTATTCACGTAGGAGAAGAAAATAAAACAATATATTTAAAATATATATTTAACAAAAGCTGTCCCCTTTGTATAGTCCTACGTCACTCCGGTTATGTCCCCGACATTACTCACCCGTCTTTCATTCATTCGGATATTATTCATCATTTCGGATATTATTTGCAAATGCGTTGAAATTCCATGAATAACACGTTAGTAAAAAGCTCCGGGGACCCTGCTATAGAATCATTTCGAGAAGCAACGATTCTTTCTTGCCTTTGCGAGAACAATACACTAATTGGTCATATGTCACAATTCGTTTATTTATATCAATGCACGCATTGTACTTTTAACACGAGACATCTTCCGCGCATCGCCAATCAACAAGCATTAAACACGTGTCTAACAGATACACATAGTTGCAGCGATAAAAATGAAACATCGAAACATACTTCATGTGAAATATTCGCTAGCGTTCACAGCTCGAGGGAAAACATAAAACACAAAACGAACTGGATAAGCGACCATTGTTGTTTCGGGCACAGAAATATTCTGAGAATTGTCCTCAGAGGATATGCAATACTCATACACCAACGACAGTTTACTCGCTATGCAAGGGTGGAATTTACTTCCCAAATATTCTCTTTTCGCTATCCCCCTTCGTTGTTTCTATTCTAGCGGTTGCATAAGTTGCCCGTTATAGACAGCTCTGTTCGGGAAAGCACATAAATGGACAGAACAAATGTATGGGAAAATGAGAATGCTTCTAATTTTCATCAATTTAAATCATATACAGTCTATGGGATTGTGATGTATAGTATATCAAACAAATCTTAGAAAATTTCCGATCCGATTGGTATGCAAATCGTCAAAATCCGTTCGCAGCAAAAATAGTTATTAACGTTAACTTTATTTCATAAAAAACGTGACCTGTTTTCTGATTTGGCGCCCTTAATGTAAGACGTAGTCCTATGTCAAAAGACAATTGATGACTGAGATTTCTAGACCGGAATCCGAACCATTCGTTCCGCAAACCTGAAAACATCAGCAGCTTTTGGACACGCAAAATAGCATTGTAGCTTGGAATGGTTACTGTTAGCTCGCTTGGATAGTCAGCAATACAATTAATTCTAACCATTCACTATTCATCACAAATACAACAAAATATATAAAGCAATAGCAAAAATGTGTAATGCAATGGTTTTGTATCACAACCACACATACAAATCTTTCTGATATTACATGGATGTTTGCACCGGTCAAATGACCCGTTGCGGTAGTTAGGGCAGATTACATATATTTCCCAGTAAGAAAAATAACAAGAGAGGAGTAAACACTGAAAAATACATTTGATGTATGTTTTAGGAAAAGTAGTGTAGGCAAATGATGTTGTGACAATGTAATTTTCAAGAAAATTTTGTCTAAAAGTTTAAAATGGGTCATTTGACGCCTCGTGGTAGGTTTACTGTTGAAAACGAAAAAAAATTCTAAGGGGTTGTATCTAGGACACGGCCGCGTATTTTCGACGTAGAACTACGCAATTACATTATGCAATCCACTTGTTTACTACTTTGAATATTATTTTAGAATGCATCGTTTTTTTTGTAATGGATTACGTTACAAATAAATTTTGATGAACGTCTCTTTACGTTTGATATGGTGGCTAGGATTATCAAAATATGTGAACGGAAGAATTGTCGAACGATCATTGTATTTTCCCTCTGGAATTATTGCACATCTCATGTTTACGTAGTTCTCAACCCGGGAAAATTCATTCATCTGTAGTATCTGAAATGAGGATTTTCTCAGTTTAAAAGCACGTTTTAGGGAAACTTATTCCGGTCTGCACAACGACAATCGAGTACAAAAGTACTCAACACCAAAAAATACCCCCGACTTGCATGTTTTGACAAAGCGGATACCCCCAGGCACATTAAATTTGAAGTCCGTGTTAGGGAAACACAGCTCTGTGGGAACCAAAATACCCCTGATTTGCGTGTATATTTGCAAAGCGGATTTCCACTAGTACATCGATTTTGAAGTCTGTGTTGGGGAGACCGTAAATCAGGCCAATCAAAACATGGCAGTTAGGGCGTTTAGATAACGCTTGACATTTTACAGTTATTCTATTGTTCATCTCATGAAAAATAATATATTATGAATTGTGATAGACGCTTGAAATATTTCCTATCAATTGATGCAAACATCTTTCCGATCTATTAAGAAATGTTCGAGTTATAAGCATTCGAAATACGGGTAGGGTTAGCACACAAATCGGCAGAACAAATGTATGGGGAAAAAATGCTTCCAATTTTCATGAATTTAAACCGTTTAGAGATTAGCGAATTGTAATGTATAGCATATAAAACAAATCTTAGGAAATGTCCGATTTAATTGATGTGCAAATCATGTGAATTCGTTCACAGAGAAAATAGTTATTATCGTTAGCTTTATTTCATAAAAACGTGAAATATGTTTTCTGATTTCGCACCCTTTCTGAAAGACGTAGTTCTACGTCAAAAATAGCATCTCTGATATCGAGATATGTAAATTATGTAAAAAAACTTCAGCTTTCAAGAAAAAAAATATATAGCGCCCTCTAGTCCAAAGCCATGAAAAGAACATAAAAAGGACTATAATTAATAATTACGAAAACAAAATCCATTTTTTTAATGGTTCAATAATTTTAATTAAAGGCTCATTTGCTTCAATTTGATATGTCGATCATTTAAACGGTTCAGGTTCAAAAGCTATGATTTAAAAAAAGTCATTTCAGGGAAAAAGTGGAAATAATTTTCCTAACCACCCTAAAATGGAAATGGTCACCCTAATGAAAAAATAAAAAATACGGATCTAATGTTTTGTGATAAAGAACAAAATTACCACTTTTCACGAAAATCTGAGAACCACTATATCAGTTTGGCATGGAATGGTTGTATATCTATATTTAGCATGATATGTGCGAGTGATGACTTTATTCCCACCAGGTGACCTGGTAAGCAAGCTGACCAGTCCAGAATCTGAAGCCCTTTTTCACTAAACATGACATAGCGATCCAGGTACTACGGATGAGAAAACTGTTTCGGGTTTGATATTTTTTCTTCAATTTGAATGTTCTATTACTTTAATTACCCCCCATGGGTAATATGAGACGAGTTGGCTTATTTTGTTCGATAAAACGAAAGAGATTATCCCTACACGCAGTGGCGTCGACGTCGATTTAACGAGGATAAGGAACCGAAGCGGCAGCAAGCTAAGGTGATGCAATCCGAGTCGGCCGCCGTCCCGCCTTCGGAAGCGGCGGCCTCTCGCAGGCAAACCTGTGTTCGACCGATTGGCCGGTTGGTTCGAAACATAGGAGACGATCCTTTAGTCAGGTGGGAATGGGGGGGAATGCTATACAAATGAAACACAAATTTCTGCATTACTCGGAAGTTAATCAAACAAACGAAACCAGATTTGGCATGTGGAGGTTTTAGGAGGCAATAAATGTTTCTATGGTAGTTAGACACTCCTCCTCCCTCTCTGAAGGGGGGCTGCCATACAAATAAAACACAATTTTTTGCATTATTCGGAAATTAAACATAATCAAGCAAATTGAGCCTAAATTGGGATGTGAGGGTTTTTGGGTACGAGAAATGTTTCTATAATGGTATGACATCCCTCCCTCCTCTGGAATGGAGAAGGGGTCCCATTAAAATAACACACATATTTCAACCAAACATATTCCAACCAAACATGACCATTTAATAAGTTTCGGAAAACTCAGAAAAATTGAAAAGTTCGAAAAATTCAATTCGCATATGTGCTACAATTACATATTGAGAAGCGTTATTAGTTCATTTGATGTTTGCGCTAACGAAATTGATCGTCGTGATAAAATGATTTGATAATGTGATAATACGCACTCCTATATTTTCTTCCATCCATATATATCCATATATATATATATATATATATCCATATATATATATATCCATCCATATATATATATATATATATATATATATATATATATATATATATATATATATATATATATATTTTATATATATAAAGGGTGTGTCACATCAAATTGCATCACGGAAAAAACGCTGTAGAAATTTAATTTTTAGGAATTATATCTTCAGCCTTCGCTTATAATCAGATAAGAGTGTATAGATCACGTTGGGCATGCTTCACTGTCAATTTTTCGGAAATTTGGAAAAATGTCGTCGAACGAAAAAGAGCGTCGTGAATTAATCCTGTGCACTCATTTCGAGAATCCGGAGTTGTCAAACGATACTTCGAGAACCTAACCATCGACCGGAAGGTGAAGAACGGCAAAAATGGATGCTCCGTCAGTGAAAAAGATCACAAGCGCGTAGTTAAGCAGTTTAGACGTGATCCGAGAAGTTCGGTCCGGGATGTCGCCAATAAGCTGAATTTGTCAAGTTCATTCGTCCAGCGGACCAAGCAGCGGGAGGGCCTGCGTACATACAAGGTTCAGAAGGCTCCTAACCGCGACGAAAGGCAAAACATGGTGGGGAAGACGCGAGCCCGTAAGCTGTACACCGAAATGCTGACGAAGCCGCATTGCCTGGTAATGGACGACGAAACCTACGTCAAAGCGGACTTTCGTCAGCTGCCGGGCCTGTTGTTCTTCTCCGCAGAGGACAAATTCAGCGTTCCGGAGGAGATTCGCAAGCAGAAACTATCCAAGTTTGCCAAAAAGTACATGGTGTGACAAACGATCTGCTCTTGCGGAAAGCGGAGCGCCCCCTTCGTGATGACCGGCACGGTAAACGGGCAGGTTTACCTTAAGGAGTGCCTACAGAAGCGCTTACTACCACTATTGAAGCAGCACAAGGGCCCGACCATCTTCTGGCCGGATCTCGCTTCGTGCCACTATTCAAAGGACGTGTTGGAGTGGTATGAAGCCAACGGGGTCACCTTCGTGCCAAAGGAAATGAACCCGCCCAACGCGCCGGAGCTTCGCCCAATAGAGAAATATTGGGCGATTATGAAGCAGGCCCTCCGGAAGAACCCAAAAGTTGTCAAATCGGAGGCGGACTTCAAGAGAAAATGGATTTATGTTAAAAAAAACTACAATCTGACGTTGTACAGAACCTTATGGACGGGGTAAAGAGGAAGGTGCGAGCATACGGGCTGCCAATGCCAAATGTTGTTTAATAGTTTTTATTTGACTGTCTAAAATTTTCAAAAGGATCGGTCTACTGGGCGAATTTCTACAGCGTTTTTTCCGTGATGCAATTTGATGTGACACACCCTTTATATATATATATATATATATATATATATATATATATATATATATATATATATATATATATATATTTCCAAATATATATATATATATATATATATATATATATATATATATATATATATATATATATACATATATATATATATATATATATATATATATATATATATATATATAAGTTAAAACCGAAACATCAGTCACTAACAAAGAAACACCACTCATATCGCACATCCAGCTGGACCCGATACCAATATAGTGTTTCTCTCCACTACACATCGGAAAATTTTTCGTAAAACTCTGAAGGAAGGTCGGAAAATTCGGAAAATTTAATTCCCACATGTTCGAAAATTACATCATAATAAGAGTTGTTAGTCCGTTCGATGTTTGTGCTATCGAAATTGATCTTTGTTCGTAAGTGGAAATGGAATTTCAGGCGAAATAACGCATTTCCATATCTTATATCTATATAAATAAAAATGTAAGACAAAATCTGTTGGTAATCGGAAAACCCGAAGAAGGGATGGTCCGATTTTAGCCTACTTTATTTTGTTGCATTCGTCTATTCCCGTAGATCAATATAGTGGAGAGAAAGGTCGGAAAACTTTCGGAAAATCCTGAAGAAAGGTCGGAAAATTCGGAAAATTTAATTCCCACATGTTCGAAAATTACATCATAATAAGCGTTGTTAGTCCATTCGATATTTGCGCTATCGAAATTGATCGTTGTTCGTAAGTGGAAATGGATTTTCAGGCGAAATAACACATTTCCATATCTTATATCTATAAATAAAAATGGAAGGCCAAATATGTTGGTAAGTGCAAAACCCGAGGAAGGAATGGTTCAATTTGAGTCATCTATTGTTCGCTGTATTCGTCTCTTCCCGTAGATCAATTTAGCGGAGAGAAAAATCGGAAAATTCGGAAAATTGAATTCCCATACGTTCTACAATTAGTTAAGCGTTGTCTATTTGTCTATTTGACGTTGGCGCTAACGAAATTGATTTTTGTTCGAAAGTGGAAAAGGATTTTCAGACGGAATAACGCATTCCTATATCTCCTATCTATATAAACAAAAATGGAAGGCCAAATGTGTTGGTGTGCCCTAAACCCGAGGAAGGAATGGTCCGATTTGAGCTGTCTTTATGTTGTAATATTCTCTGTATCAAACATGTATTCCATGCAACGGAGAATCATGTTATTTCCAAATGCTTGAAGAATCTTGAACGAGAATTGTGTCTGAAAATAATTTTATATTATGAGGACGAATTTTTGTACTAGACAATTTATAGTAAAAGGAAACTGTAGAGGGTCAAAGGGTAATCAATCAATGAAGAGTTCAGTAATTGGACTCACTAACGTTCACTTAGTAAGAAAACGTGGATGTTTGAAAGTATTCAAATAAAAAAATCTACTTTGGGCGGGACGAAGTTCGTCGGGTCAGCTAGTATATAAATAAAAATGGAACGCTGAAAAATCTTGAACGAGAATTGTGTCTGAAAATAATTTGATTTTATAATGACGAGTATTGGTAGAAGTACTAGGAATTTTAAAGGGTAGATTGAAAGATCAATCAATGAACAGTTTTGCGATTCGACCCATTAACGTGCGCTTAATAAGAAAACGTGGACGAAAAATAAATTTTGGGCGAGACAAAGTTTGCCGGGTCAGCTAGTGAATGGATATACTTCATAATACGTTATAAACTGCATTCACTTTTCATTATTTTGAAAAGGATTTTATTCAACGACACTATTTCTCAAATTGCACTACCCACGAAAAATACTTTTTGAATGGAAATGAACGTACGAGACAAATATGATCTTGATATAACACTGATCAGAAATAAATATACAAATACTTCCTAATAACAAAATTTGCGTATTATTCGATTATATCCTTCTTGCGGGTAAGTGACGCATTCGGGTAGATGTTACATTCGGGTAAAAGTTAAATTCGGGTAATTGCTACATTCGGGTAAATGTCGCATTCGGGTAAATGTAGCATTGGGGTAAGCGTCAGTTTGGGTAGATGTTACATTTGGGTAGCTGTCGCATTCGGGTATTTGTTACATTCGGGTGAGTGGAATTCGGGTGAGTGGAATTCGGGTGAATGTCTGTCGGGTAACTGTCGTTCGGGTGAGTGGGTTTCGGGTAAATGTGACACAATCGCAGAAACACCTCTACATTAATAAATAATTCATTATTCGGCATACACCATATACAGATAGCAAGGAGGGAAAAGGTGCAACCAACCCAATCAGACTTCCCTCCGGGAGCGCATGCTTCACTCGACACCACTGCCTACATGGAAGAAACAAAGTTTTTGTTGAGTGTGTAAAATAGCGTACCCTTGTTGCACAGATGATGGCGCATTGTTTAACCATGGTAGATATCTCGATACAGTACGACTGTCCTTTGAGTTTCCACGTGATAGTTCCAGAGCAAGGTACTGCGCCACAGCTCCTTTCAGCACTCCACCTAGAGTATCCTCGCTAAGCCCCGTAGTGATGGTTCCGGTTTTAACATTCTGTTGTGAAATGAGAAAAATACAATTTTACGTTTAGTGTTGTTAGTGTATGGATATTTTTTATAACGATGGTTTCTATGAGAGAGTAATAAAAGATTTAACGTCGGAAAATACTTGCCTTGATTTTGCTGAGCGTGTGGAAATCAGCGAGAAATTCTATCACATCATTCAAGTATGTCTGCCGCATGCACTCTGCTATATTACAGTTAAGTGAGAGCGTCGCATCCGGTAAATCGTTGATTACGCCTGGGAACATAGCACCGCCAGCGTCGTGTAACAGAATAGCAACTAATAACAAAAGGTTGTTGTCTGGAATACTCGTTTTGAATTTAAGTGCTTGTACGAGTTCAAATACTATTTGTCTACACAACTGCATTTTATCGCGTTCTTTTAAAAATGCTCGATTATTCAAAGAACACAAATCTACAATAATTTTGTGTGTAATTGGGATGTTTTGTATTGCGTAACTGAGGACTTTAGAAAACGGTTCCAGTACACTCTAAGATTATAGAAGTATATGAAGTATGTGTGATTTGTTCATAACATAATTAATTAAAGTACCTTGGAAAGCTGTGGGATTTTCAACATTGAAATCATAATGTGCAGTAAATGTTCCGGTTCATCTAAGCTTTGAAGTATGAAAATTATCCGTCGGATAAGGTTATCAATACCTTGTACCGCAATAGACCATGTGTTACCGCTGATATTATCAACTGGAACACATTGAAGATACTCGGATAAGTTTCTGAGTATAATGGATAGCATATCAGCCGGTAGAGTTTTTTTAGAGTTTAGGGTTTCTGTCAAAAGTTGCACAGGACTAACTGGACTCAGGTCGTTGAAATCATTGAGACTAATGACAATACTCTTGAAGAAGTTTCTGCGCACGGTCTCTGTTAAAAATATTATATTAATTTATTATTATAATATTTATTCGATGGTTCGTACCATTAGCCTGTGAAAGAAATATTTGATAAAATACTCCGTTAGGAGACAATTGATGCAAAACGCAACGTATGAACTGATGTGCTACTGACATTGACCCTCCTGGTAGGTGGGTTGTACTTTCACATTGCCACGGATATGTTGAATGAAGAGCCACCCTAAAAATGATAAGAACAAGAAAACACTCTTACACTGAAATGGTATACATTAGGATCTTAGGAAAAAACTTCGGCCAGACCTCGGGAATTCAGCCCAAATTTTATAATTAGTTCTATAGATTTTGATACCGAATAAAGTGTGATACACATGCAAAGTCAATGTTAACGTAAGTTCCCGACCACCTCGCTCGTTGGGTTCCTCTTCTTCTTCTCATCCTCACTGGAGTCGCTGCGAACACCATCGACGCATCTTTACGGGCCTGTTGTCTGGCAGTCTTGCAACATGTTCCGCCCATGGCACGCCTTGCAAACTTTCTGTATTTATCCTCCTTTTCAACACTCCGTTTTCCTGTACAGCGTTTTCCTGTACAGCTACCTCAGTGTAAAAACCAACCGGTATGAATCCGACCTGACTTCCCACAAATCTGTTTATTATAGGCGATAGACGGGATATAATTTTATAGGCACCATTCAGGATTGTGATAGCCCGGTAGTTCTCATAATCCACATTGTCGCCGAGGCCATTAGTTTTTTGAAGAACTTCCTCGATTTTCGAGAATCATGAAGCAGCTCTTTCACTTCACTCACTCTGTCTCAGGTGGCGGATATTTTTCCTAAAGAAATGATGTTTTTGTTGCTTTGCTTCTGTAACCGTTTGTTACAGTTTGGTTAGTGTTTTTTTTAGTTTGTTGTTGTTTTGAAAATATTGTCATCTTTTTGTAAACTTTTAGTAGGGAATATATTTTGTTAAGTGGGGAAGTAAATGCAATGTATTCTTTTTTTTGGAAAACCGGGTGAACGGTGGCGTGTCGATATGGCAGAACACAGCTTAGATTGCGAGAGAGAGAGAGAGTCAGCGATGAATTGCATAAAATGGACGCTGTACCCCGAAAAATGCAATGAGAAGTCTCGAGGAAGAATCTGCCATCAAAAACGGGGCTTTTTGGATTCAGGCGCGGTGTGTGACGGACGTTTGTTTAAGAGTTCTGTCGAATAGTTGAGACATAGTTACCTTGACGAACTCCCGGTTGACCGGCACGCCATTCAGCCTATTGGACCACTACTACGCCTAACCGTAGAGGACCAGTGTGCACCCTCTGGTCAGGTTGACCATAAACGTTAAGGAGGGCCCATCTCGGCGGTGCCACTCCGGTGTCGTCCTGTGCCTGTCAATAGCCGTCAAGGAGAGAAGACGCTGAGCAACGGTCAACTGTCCACGTGACAGCCTGCCATGGACTCCGGCGCAGCCTGGCTTGCAGCAGAACAACCAACCACAGTAGCGTCCGCCATCCGTCTCTCTCGCCACCGTAGAACAACCAAGGACAGCCAGAATCGTTAGCAAATAAAACAAAAGTTGTTCAAGAAGAAGGTGAGAGTATTGGTTGGTCTCGAAAAATCGGATTATCCCTGTACCAGATTCCATCCGTGTATCATACGAGTATAAAACGGCAACCGTTAAGGCTATACTCATGTTTATCGCTTGCGGTTTTTTCGTTAGGCTTTGGGCGTTAGGCTCTTATTCCATTGTTTTGAATTCCCGCCGCAGTATTGTAGTTTCCGGTACTGAATAAAACACAGAAATTTGATCACGTTCCTCTCAATTCGCGAGTTTGGTATATTATTAAGAGTAAATCCCCATTTTATCCCGTCAATTTGTTCAACACAACGTATTCGGGTCCTATACCGCAGTTTAAGTGGATGAGTAGCAACTATCATCATTGGATAATTGTCGTTCCCACGCTCCCACGTCATCCCGATATTCACTGAACGGACTTCCGATTACCTGCAATTTGGATAGCGTCAAATCCCCATCCCCTGTGTCGACACTCCGGAGGCTGTATCCAACAAATATTGTCTTTTTATTTGATCGCGAAGCCCCTCCAATTACCCAGTAGTAAGCCGACCCTGAGTCCCAGTTCGAGGGGTCTCTTGCTGCTGCTGAGATTTCCGGGAAGACACAGTAAATAGAAACACTTCAGTCGGTATCGTTCAACGTTTTGTGGAGTCGCTGCTTGCAGCATGACGGTGCGTGCTGTATCCTTCTCGCTCAGAAGCACTCGGCACTCGTCTTCAAACAATTCATTTCGTTGTCCACGTTGCTCATACTCGATGACGGTCACTTCTGTGCTGCTAATTCCAGGTGTAATGATATTTTAGGCTGGAAGAAGGTGCTACATGTGGCCATGCTCTTGGAGGCAGCAAATTCGATAAGTCTTAAGCCATTTTCGTTGGTTCGCGGTTGGGCGATGAACCTACCAATTACTTTTTTCTGAGTTTCAATTTCTAGTCTGTCTTCTTTGATTAGGATTAGACCAAACAGCCTCCCATTCATTCCGCGCGGCGAGTGACGTTAGATTCCTGCATTCCTGTAGGCGAATGATGTGACTATAGTTTGTCACTAAGTGAGATTTGAAGCCGTGTCCTCATATGCTATCGACTCGGGTATCAAAAAGGAGCTAAAAAGTAAGATCGCTCCCAGAATTAAGTGATGAACTTTGCTATCTTACGTCACTTCCGACGCAGAATAAAGGGGCCTATCTGGAATTTCCTTGTGAATTTTCCTGTGAGTTCCATTTTTACGGATGAATTGCAGAGCCTGCACCAACCCCTTGTCTCACCGGAGAACCATCATGCACAGTTATGTTCAGAGTCCTACGCTAGCACGAGGGCAATGATCAGCCACGTGAAAACCACTTGACGAATGAATGAATGAATTTTCTTTTCCAATAAACCAAAAAGATTGTAGATAACGGCTAAATGCAATTAAAGGCAATTGCAATGAACAAAGATGGAATCCTGGAATTGATCAACGCCTTCGAAATCGAATTGAAATTTCAACTAGCGTACGAATACGAGTTTGAGTGAATTTTCATACATTCGCTAACCTACAATCATATTTTCGTGAAATAAAAAGCATCTTTCTAGACACAGATAGCATACGTTTTAACTCTCATGTAACATTATGACTTTAGCTTGTTTTCGCTTGGGTGCAGTTAAGGAGGCCAGCTAAAGAACAACAAAGCAGCTGGTAAGGATGACCTCGTAGCGGAGTTCTTCAAGGGAGGTCCGGTAAAACTTGTAGAGTGTATGCACCGGTTCATAATTAGAATCTGGGACACAGAATAGATACCGGAGGAGTGGAACGGGGTAATCTGCCCCATCTATAAAAATGGTGACAAGCTAGATTGTGGGAACTATCGTGCCACCACAGTCCTGAATGGTGCCTACGCAATTCTGTCTCAGAACCTTGTTCGCCTTCTATCGCCAATAGTAAGTAGATTTGTGGAAAGTCATCAGGCCGGATTTTTGCCCAGTTGCTCGACGACGGACCAGATTTTTACACTACTGCAGATCCTCCAAAAATGCCGCGAGTATCAGGTCCCTACGCACCACATTTCCGTTGATTTCAAGGCCGCATATGATACAATCGACCGACGACACTTATCGAGAATCACGGACGAACACGGGTTTCCCCGAAGCTGACAAGACTGATTCAGGCAACTATGAACGGTGTGCGGTGCAGTGTGCAGATCTCATCGTTTGAGACTCACAGGGGACTTCGACAAGGCGTTGGACTCTCCTGTCTGGTGTCCAACGTCGCGCTAGAATTTGTTATGCGGAGAGCGGGCTTCAACATGCGGGGCACGATTTTCTACAAGTCTAGTCAGTTTATCTGCTTCGCCGACGACGTGGACATAATCGGAAGAACAAATACGACGGTAGCCAACTTGTATACCCGAATGAAACACGAAGCAAGGTTGATTGTGCTTGGGATCAATGCGTCTACGACTAAATACATGCTAGCAGGAGAGGCTGCTCGTAACAGAATTCTTCTTGGTAGTAGTGTTGTGATCGACGGCGATGAGCTCGAGGTGGTTGAGGAATTTATCCACTGTTCTGAATTATATTTCGGACAACATCATATTTCGGACGCTTTGCTTCAATATCTTGAAATCCTTAATGCACTGATGATATAACTATAAAATTAACATCACAATTGCTTCTTTAGAGTAATTCTCATATGAAATGATAGTGAAACATCATTTCATATGAGAATTACATTTGAATTATAACATAATCGGCAAAAATCTGAAAACACTTCTCATTATCGTTTGTGTTTGACGTTTGCTTCGCGGGAGCACTTAGAATTTACCCCTTCATAAATATTTAAATTTCTCCTGTGTTTCATCAGTTCACATCATCGTTAACAGTTTACTGTGATTGCTTGGTAAGTGTTTTACAGTTGACTATAAAATATAATCAAGTGTAATGTAGTTTTCGTCCAAAAAAATTACAACATAAAGTGTCTGAAATTTGATTTAGTGTCCGAAGTTTGATTCCTATTCGATTCATTTGAGAAGCCTTTTATTCGATGATTTTTTTATGTTTTCAATCAAATATGTACCGTTGATAACAACTGACAACAACAACAGCCGTGAAATCGAAGACTCACAGTCAATGGAAGTCGTGCAGCAAATTCTGAAAGTCCTATAAATTCCGACCCCGTACGAAATTTACCGTGTACAAATTCCTAATTCGACCGGTTGTTCTCTATGGGCATGAATCATGGACGATGTTTGAAGAGGACTCGCAAGCACTTGGTGTTGTCGAACGCCTAGTGCTCAGAACAATATACGGTGGTGTAGAAGGAGAATGAACCAGGAACTGATGATGAAGATGGTGTTTGCATCGAATCCGGTACGAATAAGAAGGAGAGGAGCTCACCGAAGGAGTTGGTTGGACCAGGTGGAGTAGGATTTGGCAAGAATCGGTGCGGTCGGGAGTTGGAGAACTGCAGCCATGGATCGGATTTATTGGCGAAAAATTGTGAAGAAGATCTAATATCTCAATGGGATGTAGTATCTTTATAAATAAATTATAGAAGGCTTAAAAGATTCAATAGGTAAATGAACAGTTTGTTACGATTCACAGAAATGAATCGATTTACTCAGTTCCAGTTTAGGCAATTACACACAATCGTTTGAATAAGTTGACAGCGATTGTTTTGAAACATGTATTTGAGAAGAGTTTGGCATACCTCGACACAATAGTTAAAATTTCTGGTAGAAAAGGTGCTGCCAACGTGGGTTCTCGGTGTATGAATGTACTAAGTAGTACCAACATAATTCCCATCTCCTCGTCTGTGTATTCCTCTTTGATAGCACCACATTCTGAACATCTTTCGCATACACATTCATCCCCGATTCTTGAAGCGCTCTGTAATCAATATATATCATCCAATATTTGTTAATAAAATATAAAAGGGACAGCGTACAGGTTTCTCGAAGTTCAAATTATTTCCTAGGTTAGCATCCTCTCTATCAGAATCGTCCCTATTGGAAGGAATCCAATTCCCAGCGTATCCCATTCTTATTTCGTTGTTACTGATTGATCCGATCGCAAATGGTCCAACTTTCCGTAACCGCTGTCTTGGCTGTTTACCTATATTTTCACGATTTGATGTTTCATTTTTGGTATCGTTTGGCACATTTCTTGTATTGTGTACATCTGGTACTTGAGATGGGTATTCAAGGGCTACTTGCTTGATTAATTTACGCGGTGAAGTTCCTTGACTACTAATGACCACATCATTCTTATTACCTTCAAGACTCTGTAAATACAACCATACACTATTATTTCTATCGATCGATGGCAACTCAACGCTTACGTCTGATTTATTGAAACTGCCATATTTTAAATGATTAATGGCAGGAATTGTGAGAACTTCTCTGACTTTATCAACTAACGCGGAAATCCCTTCGTTGCCATGTTGTCCAATAGGTAGCAATCGTTCAGGCGTCGGAATTTCCAGTTGGGCAATACTTTTCGGGCTCAATTGGCTCTCTTCTGTTTCTGCTGAGGGTGATATCATTAGATTCATTTTGGAAAGGGGGGTTTCTGGTGAAGCATAGTTGAGTGAATCCTCAAAGTGTTTGACATGATTTTTGTGAAAATTTTTCGATACTTCATCTCCTATACACTGAGGGGTACCATTATTTGATATTGGTGTGCTAGCTGGTGTTAGACTTGGTTCAATTATTCGTTTTTGTCGCCCAAGAGCTTTTTTCGTTGGCGATATTGATATTTCCTCACTCCAACTCGATGAATCAATTTGACTCGTTTCTGGCTTGCTACATTGGATGTTGTTCAATTTATTCACTGTAACGAATATAAGATCTATAGTTGTGCGGAAAACATGTACTTTTTTAATTTGTTAGTTTTCTGGATTTGGGTTGGAAACCTATGAACTATATATGAGTATCAATTATAAAATTAGCTTATGAAATTACGCAAATAACCGAGAGAATGTGTCAGAATAATCCCTAAAAATGTTGTTAAGCACTCGATACGAATTTAATAAAGGTATCACTCTAGATAGTGGGAGCTTACCAGTTGATTTTGTTGGTTGTTGTGCAGAACAACTAGACAATTCCAACACAGTCACATCTTTTGACTTGGTAATAGGACCCGACACGTTTTGAGTTACTACAATCGCTTTTTGTACGTTTGCCGAAGGATTGAGTATAGCTTGAGCTTTCGGTTGGCCAAGCATTGAAGATGTTACCATCATTCGGACGCCTTCCTGAACGGAACATTTTTGTGTGGACACCATTTTTTGGTTAATTGCTGTGTTTTCACTCTGATCTGCAGAAAAATTGTCGTTTCCACTAGAAGATATATTTTTTTGTAATTTCCTAGATAACTCTAACTTGTTATCCTTTTCTCCTGTTGTTATAGTTGATATTACGACTTGTGCTGTTGTTAAATTCGCGGTTGTCACATGACCAGTTTTTTTTCGGCCCAGTTCTGACTTCATTGGAGCACAGACGTCATCAAAATACATTGTATCATCAAATGAACCCTAGAGTGGATTAGAAATTCAATGAATTTAATTTATTCAATTTTGATCGTGAATACCGGTGCACTGCTTCCTTGTAGTGTGCTATCGGAAAGATCACTTTCTGGAATAGCCACTAGTTCTGATTCTGTATCGTCAGTTTCCAAACTTGAATCGGGATATTTTTTAAATCCCAAAGTGTTTGACTTCGACGATTTTTGCTTGGAAGAATGATAGTGTCCATGAGAAGGTCCTTCCGATGGGAATAGAGGACTTGGCGGTGGAGTTTCGTGTAGTTTATCTTCTTGTTCTGCAGCCAGTGATGGCTGACTGAAATCTCGCGAACGTGTTATCGGCATATCCATCACCACAGTAGCAGGTATTCTTCGACATTGATGAAAATGTGAGTCCAAAGAATTGATAACAATTTTTACCATGTTTTGCATTTGATCTGAATGAGATGGTTGATTATATTGGTACTTATAAAGTATGACTAACAAGGACATCATCCAGCTACGTCTTACGTGACTTTCCATGTACCATAGGGAGAAATTGTGTACTATATTAGACATCGACTCAGTGCCAGATTGTAATAATCCATTTCCTTGATTTGGGGCATATAGCATCACTTGCATAATTGTGGGTAGCAACAACCATCCCATCATATAATTCTGATCTAAAACTTGTGGTAAATTGGCAATAAACGAATTGAATACAGGGGAGGTTCGTAATCTTGCAGGAGGGATGTGGAAAATCTTTTCAGTTTGATTGTATCCAAGAAGAAGATAAAGATGACGTAGGACAATAAATTGCTGTTTGACCGTTGGTTTTTCATCAGTTGGATAAGCCTGGAATGGAAGATTAATTTAGTTTTTGCAATGGGTAAAAAGGCAAGCAATATTACGAGATCTGCACGTGACATAAATTGCATCAATAGAAAAACTAACAGATGAATCGTTTCCTTATCTGCTTCTTCTAAGTCTATTACACGGTAAAGGCTTCCCGACATATTCAAATCATCGCCTTGTCCTCCGATTGAATGAATATGACCATCTATAATATAAAATAATGAAAACTTTAATTGTGCAACCTATAAATAATATGAAAAAATCACTAGATAATTTTCTTCTTGTAGAAGTACGGCGATTGCAGAAAGCCCCGACAGTGATTACCAGGCGACACTGAACAAGGAAACTGGAGAATACCACATGGGCTTAAAAGTCCCGGGATTTCTAATGAAAATTATCGTTTTTTGGGCAGGGGTGAGTTTCCAACATTTCGATTCCCTTTCTGTAGTACGAAATGTCTAAGTCTTCGAAATATCACACAGTTGATTTCGACGCTTTTTCTACACGCTCCTCGATAAGTTATAATTTCATTGCGAAAACATAATCGTTTCGCTAAAAAATTGTGCAATCATTAGAACGCGATTCCTGTGAAAACATTTGTTATAATATCAACCGGAATCTGTACGCGATAATATCACTAATTACGGTTTTCAACATCGTTCAAGTGTCACACAGTGCCATTGTACCCGCTTAAGCCAAGCAAAGCTAAAGCGTACAAAAGAAATAAAACTCAGTTGTGATACCCGATTTCACCTTTCTAGTGTGTGAGAATGGCAAAGAGATGCGAAGCAAACCCTTGCTTTACAGCATCTGCTCGAAGCAGCAGAATCGCCTGTTGGAAATGCGACAAGCCGTACCATCTCAAGTGCGCCGGAGTCTCGGGCAACCAGCAGAAGATAATTCGCGATTGCTCCGGTGCAGAATGGCTATGCGTACATTGTCGCAACTCTAAAGATAGCATCGATCAGCAATCTACAGTGTTAACCCAAATAAACGAACGCCTCTCGTCCATCATTCGGCTTATTTATGCACAGGTTGATGTGATTCGCTCCCTCTGTCGTGCATACGGCCAAAATCTGCCACGCTCGAGCTGCTGTAACCACATCGGGCCTCGGGCCTCCAATTCAGCTCCTGTTCTATTTTCATCACGTACAAAAACCACCACGCCTGGCACTCGGAACAACAACTCAGTTCAGCCGATTTTGTCCACTGTCAATGGTAAGACTCCTGCTAGTATATGTCCGGCCGTAGCCAGGCAAGATACTACACCACTGATTTGTGATTCCATCATGCAGACATCACCTGTTCCAGCTCCCCCGTCAATTGTTACCAACCTTGTGAAAGATAAGAGACCTGCCAAAGATGATTGACGTGAATGGATTGGTGCTATTTCGTCAGCGTCATCACAGCCTCGCAACATTTATAGCCAACGCCCAGTGGCCTCAACGAGTTCAACTGTTCCAGCATCCACCACACAACTACCCAGATCAAGACGTCAGCAGATCATATTGAGTGATCACCACCCTACACCTCAATCGACGAGAACTCAAGGGTTAGTAGTTAGCTCTGAGAACATAATATTATATGTTTCTGGAAAATGCAAGTATGAACCAACCCTGGTTAGGTGCCACAAACTACTACGTCAAAAAAGAGAGGATAGTAGACCGATAACTTTCCTGTCATTCAATTTGAATGTGCCTGAATCGTTGGAAAGCTTTGTCTGTTCCATGAACTTTTGGCCTGCTGGTGTTTCGATCAATCTTTTTGACGTAGGACTACGTCTAACCGGAAGATATAGGGGGTGAAATGGAAATCTAGGCACTGAACAAGTAGGAAAAAATGCAAGATTTGGAACGCTTATAACTCGAGCATTTCTCAATAGATCGCAAAGGTTTTTGCATCAATTGATAGGAAATATATCTACGCATCTATCATAACGAATAACATTTCATTTTTCTTGAGATAAATAATTGAATAATTGTGAAATATCAAGCATTGTCAAAATGCACTATGTGCCCATTTTTGATTGGTCCATTTTGTGCTCCTCAAATCGTACCGACCAAAACGGGCAACCAGAGCAGCAGCGAAATAGAATGAAGCACGATTCGGAAGGAAAAAGAAAAAAATGAACGAAACATTGGTCGCAGTCTCACACATGCGTAATTCTCGAGCCAGCCAGTCAGCTTAAAAATCCCCGCTCCGCTGCCCTAACGATCATTCTTTGTGTGGACACCGACTGGACAACATCGTTGCTGGACGAGCTGGACGGCGAGGGATCGAGTGCCTTTCTCAAGGCAAGAGGGCGGAGGTGGTAGCGCTGGAGTAGAGTAATAGAGTAGAGTAGAGTTTTCAAAGGGCCTTTCTCAAGGCGAGAGACGAATGAACTGCAAAAGTTTAAAGTCTCTATAATACAAGACCTTCCTTCCTTCCTTCCGTAACGATCATTCTTTGTGTGGACACCGACTGGACAACATAGTTGCTGGACGAGCTGGACGGCGAGGGATCGAGTGCCTTTCTCAAGGCAAGAGGGCGGAGTTGGTAGCGCTGAAGTAGAGTAGAGTAGAGTTTTCAAACGGTCTTGCTCAAGACTAGAGACGAATGAACTGCAAAAGTTTAAAGTCTCTATAATACAATACCTTCCTTCCTTCCGTAACGATCATTCTCATTCAAACCGTACACCACATCGGTTCGCCTAGCAGGCGACATATAGTTTCGGCCGCCGATGTTATCGAGTTAGCTGGCAAAGCTGCTCGCGACGATAATAAAACCCGCATTCAGAACAGAACACATTCGGTTCGGTGGACATCAAGACAACAGGCAGTTGCAGCGAGTGGCGAGTGGCAAACGCAATCGCAAAACGGCAGCAGGTAGCATTAGAAAAAAGTTTGTTCTTTACACAATCTGCTTTGGTGGCAAATCCAGAACAAGGCGGCATCGAGGGCGTTCGAAATGGTTTTTTTCAAAACCACGAGTACTAAGTTTTCTAAATTGGAACCATTCCATAAAACAAGGCGCTTTTCAGGGCCATTAAACCTTCCAAAAAAGAGTTTAGAAAATACAGTTAAATGCTTTCTAAAACATTATCCAAAATAATAATAAAACACAAATTGATTTTTTCATAATTTGTTTGCCAGGATCTGATGAGTATGTGAATTTGGCAGTTGTTCTGAGCTTATTGATAGTTGGGGACTTTCCTGATTATTCAATTTTCACCAATTCTTAAATTGTTTCCAGATTGAAAGTACAGTAATTTACAATTAGTTCGACATTTAGCTAATTGGACGGACATGTAATGCGAAATATTTAGTAGGACATTTTTCCAACTGTGAAAGCTGTGGCGAGTGGCAACAAATCGCTAAACAGGAAGGTTTAGCCGAACAAGATGGGAATATCGAGTGATAACAAAACAATAAACTCTTTAGATTGAAGATAATTTTGTGATCCTGAAAAGGACCCTTTTTAGCCTTCATGTAAATCCAACGAGCGAACAAATCGTAATGAATGTATTTTTTTTGCCATCGCTCCCTTTTAACGCTCATTCGTTCGTCTCGTTGGACTCGCCCCTCTGGCTGAGTCTGCCGATTTGTCTCTATCCTGTGAGTGTGTACCGCTAGAGTATAAAACACGCGGACCCCAAAAAAATATCTTATTTTCTTTCAAACCGTAAACCCGTGTGGTTGTACGGCATCGGCATCGTGGACGTAACAAAGGAGGACAAGTTAAGGGAAAGGCAAAGTCTCACTCGAACCGTGCAGGTCTCCAGTTCCCTGTTGGTCGCATTCACTGATTGCTCCGCAAGGGTAACTAGGCCGAACGGATTGGTGCCGGAGCACCAGTATACCTAACAGCGATTATAGAGTTTCGGCCGTCGGAGTGCTCGAGTTGGCTTGCAAAGCTGCTCAAGACAATCAGAAAACCCGCATCAAGAACAGAGCAGCTTCGGTTCGGTGCTCATCAAGGTAACAATTAGTTTCAGTGAGTGGCAAAGTGTTTCTCCGGCACGTCGCATTAAATGTAATTTACTGAACAACATGTCACAAGCTGGATGGGAAGAAATTTTCCAACTGTGAAAGCTGTGGCGAGTGGCAAACGCAATAGCTAAACAGGAAGGTTTAACTGAACAAGATGGGAATATCGAGTGATAACAAAAACACAACACCAAAGGTTCTTTTCAGAACCATCAACATATTCATAAAGAGTAAACAGTAAACTAATCCATTTTTCAGGTAGATAGGTAGGTATTCACGTAGAAGAAGAAAATAAAACAATATATTTAAAATATATATTTAACAAAAGCTGTCCCATTTGTATAGTTCTACGTCACTCCGGTTATGTCCCCGACATTACCCACCCGTCTTTTTTTTAGAGCGATCAGCAACTCGGGCTCGTCGCAACCCCACCACTCCTCTAACACAAAACCAACACAAATTCCAAGAAGAATATCAACAACTCCCAATCGGATCTCCTGCTCGATTGCTACCATCAACCAACCTAGAAATGCAGCATGCAGCAGCTCTCCCTCGATCACGCTTCAGAAACACCAAACCGGATGTTGAATCATCAACGCGTCGCTGTTTTTGGTAGACGGTCAGCAAACGCGGCACCCATCGCGCGGATAGCTTTTTCATTCCAAAATGTCTTTCAATGTATCCCACTCGTTCTTTTGAAATGCCTACGGCCTCAGCTAACCCGCGTAACTTCACTTTACGATCGTTCCAAGCGAGTCGATGCACTTGTTATACGATTTCTGGATTCGTAGCCTCTTTTGGCCGTCCAGAGCGAGGTACATACGATATTCCACTTTTCACATTTTCTACACAAATGCTCAGGTAGTGACACTTAAACAACTGTAGTTTGTGAAAAAATAGACGAAATTTCATGAAACTTCACACATAAGCTAGTGACAAATGAACCTCTCGAAATAAATCTTGTTCTTTTTTTAGTGGCGCTATCTATCGAAAAATCCCGGGACATTTCAGTCCATGTAGTATAGGAGGTGCTGACAATTTCATTAATATCCCGAAATGATATACCTAAGGCCCATTGGCGTAGCGTGACCGGGTGACACACGGGGCGGGTCAATAGGGTGTCAGGCCTCCAAACTTATCTAAACATAAAACGTATTTACATATAGAATGCCGCAATGTGCTGTTTGTGTCGAGCTTGGAAATTAATTTCCCAAAAAGAACCGGAAGCTGTTTCCGAATTCAGCGGATATATTTGCAGTCCTATGAAGAACGTGTCGGTGTCCGGTTATCGCTATTTTATGACCGTCATCGACTGTGTCCGATTCAATGTCCTGTATCTGTTGCGCATGAAGGAAAAAGATTCATGATTAACCGCAAACTCATTGATCGCGATCTCTACAGTTTGGGATTAACGATGAATCCTCCCGCTTCCCACTAAAATGATGTTCTCTTGATTTATTTGAGTTAATCAATACATCGCTAGGCTGAATCTAGATGGGAGAGTCGAGTGATTCTTTCCACTTGGTTTGTGTCCACATCGCAGCAGTAATTTGTTCCACGATGACAAGCGTCTCTAGGACTAGGATTAGGTTGGATGAAGAGATGTTCATGAAACAGCCCTCTGGTTACAAAACTGGAAACCGAGCTAATATGTGTCGTTTCAAGCGGAGGGCTTACACAAGTGGCCCGTGTCTGGATCAAAACGGTCGACAATGTGTTCAAGCAAGCTGGATTCGTGTAATCGTCCGCAGATGGGTGCCTCTACGTTCAAACGAGACAGAGACTCGTTTGAACGTAGAGTCTCGTAGAGACGTAGAGTCTCTGAAAGTCTCGTACCGAGACTTTCAGCCGTAGGCTGGTTCATCTCTTGGCAGGGACGACAGTCATTCATCCTTATTTACTCGGACGATCGACATCCTCGTGCCATGTTCCAGGGAGTCTGAATTCGCAGAGGTAGTTGCTTACCTTCAACGATGCTTCATGCCGACTGTGTGGGGAGACGTCAAAAACTTCGTTGGGATCAAGGTAAATAAGCACTGTGACGGATATCTTATTATTCAGCTATTGTATATTGAGAAGTTGACTACAAGGTTCGGCTAGATGGATTCGAAAGGTTCGAAGATCCCGATGGACCCTGGACACCAACAAAAGGAGGAGGACTCGGCTGTACCAAAGCCTGTAGGTGGTTATTTTGCGTCCGCATGTTTCGATCAGCACGTCAATTCTAGAACGATCTGTTAGTCAGCCCCTCGCTAGGATCTGGACTGAAGCGAAGAGAGTGCGGAAGTATCTTTTTCACGCTCGAAGTTGTCAATTTAAGTTAGAATCTGTCGTAAGTTGAGTCTTCAGGAAGCAATCGTGCGTTAGACTGTCATTCACAGAATCGGAATTCATCGCTCTTGCCATAGCCATTCAGGTAGTTCAATGGATTTTGATTGTTGATTTTTTTTTATTCTTCATTTGAGAGTTTTTCTTCCATTCCACATACAGAAAAACCAAAATTGTATCCGACAGGTAGTGAATGAAAAGGTGAACCATTCACCTCACACAGCGATTGAAGTCCGGGGATACAAAATACCGCTTCATCAAAAACCTTCGAAGCATGAACATAATCGGTTTTCTGTATTGTCCCACGGAAGTTCATTTGGAATATTCAATAATAATTATATTGATATAAATTTTACAAATCACTCCGAAACCCATCACCTATTCATAGATTCGTTTCATCATGTTCTTGAGTAATCAAACCAAACCTGAACCACCCCATTTCCTGACATGATCTGATCAAACCAAATCTGATCTTACGATAACGATCATTTCATAACTATATAACCAATTTTTTTTTAATTTCCGAAAAGAGGTCAAAGCCCTTTTCACACATTAAGGAGCGCACGTTTTGGGGAAAACTTGAATGCTTCATTTGTTCAGATGAAGAATGAGATCGTTTCCTTCGTTGTGGATGAGACGAAGGCGAGCTATCGGTAGGCCTTGTTTGATTCTTGGTAAACCAAGTATTTAACCTTCAAGTGTAGATAACACGGGTTATTTCGTGATCCATCCGTAACAGACGGAACGTGAAACACGAGAAAACTCGTGAGCGGTCCGCAATGTGCTAAGTGATGTATATAGGTTGGAATATATAAATTAAAATGACAAAAAACATACAAACTGACCTAATCCGAAACGTGAACTCTTCCTTTTCAAAATTGGTGCTGACGTTTGACGGCTGTAGATTTTTTCCTTCTCTGTAGAAAAAAAATTTAATGTATATTTTCATCAAATCAATTTCATACTACATTACCTGCTCTAGATTCTTGTCTTGGCATTATCGTTGCTGGAGCTGACATCGTACGCTTATATGGCCATTTGGTTCCAAACGATGCACTTAATGTTTTCGACATTGCACATGATGTGTCTGACTGACTTAATGCTTCTCTAGCTTTATTAATTTTAGTTGACAAAATTTCGCTACCATTTTCAGAGTTTCGGAGATCACGTAAATGGGAAATGTCACCATTTTTCTCTAGATTTAGTTGTGCTTCCACGAACAATGTGTCGAAACGATTGAGGAAAAATTCCCATGTCAATACTTTCCGATCAGAAAGCATATTATGTAATTGATAGACTGATTGTAGTACGACTGGTCTGTCGACAATGAACATATCGAATTGAGATTCCAAGCAATATAGTAATGCATGAATAGCTTTGTCATGTATTGTGCCCAAGTATAACGTCGCGCGTTGCGCTACATGTACGTTCAGATCATCACATGCGGCGATAAGATGACAGAATGCAGCTGCGAGGGAAGCTTGTAGATTAATCTCTGAGCGAAGCGGTGTGGAATCCATGAACCTGGTAATAACTATTACACCCGATTTTATTCTCTGTTTCAATTGTGCTATAGCGAGACACTTACCTGTTACACGTTCTACTGCTTGAAACCTCACACGCCAATCACTATCATTGAAACCATCCTGAACCACCTTCCAGAAGACGTCAGAACCAAGAGGCAGTGTGATACAATGCAACAAAATTGGTACAGCCACCTCACATATATGGGAATGTTTAGCATTGCAAATTTCCCAGAAACTGGAAATATGAGTTTATGAATTTACCAATTTGAATAACAAATAAATATAATTACTTTTTTATCAGTAAGTTTTCTTGACACCAAATAAAGAAGCCACGATCATCACGAGCAGCTTTGGTGAACGCATCTCCATGTAATATCATAACTTTCAGACATTGTAACGTGTAGAACATAATATCTGGTTGTTCTATAGTGGGAATTTCTTTTAATAACTGGTATATATACTGCAAAGATTGTGGTAAGCTGTCTATTGAAAATTTGAATTTTCCAACCGATGTGTGCCAGAAGTCGTCGCCTTCGTCTGCATTGTAGTGTGAATCGGTTTCTACAGATTCCTTCAATTCATCATTGTTATCGTCGACAATAGTGGGCTTTGCAATCTGTACGGTAGCTGTAGCTGTTGAAAAAGAATAAGCAATTGAATACAATAGAATGCAATGGTTTCCTTTCAATTTAGTGATTGTTTTTAATTCCGAGGAACTTTATTAATTTTAACAGCCGCCACAGACTGCAGACTTTTTATCGGCCGATAGTTTGGTCGGTTTCTTAATCAGTACGGATATGCATGTTCGCCCATTACTCCGATAAAGATATTGGCAGATAAAAACAAGTTTGAAGGGTTTCTCGCACTAACAGCCCAACCCGACTAAACTAACGCTCGATGAAGAGTCTATAGTCTGCGGGGAAATTAATTGCTCATAGCGAACATAGCGGGCTCTGTAAATCTGACATTGGAAGTTATTTGTTCTTAGTCAGGTTGACTAAGAAATCGAGTCAAACTAAGAATTAACCTTCTAAAAATCCGAAAGTATTGGAACATTGCATATTTATACCTAGGATGAAATTACCAAAAGTCCCCATAAATGTCTAGTTCTAACGGCAACTAGCGAAAAAAATGGTACTGTTTTCGTTAATATCTCGAGAACCGTTCGTTTGAGGTAACGGAGGTTCGTCCGGAATCCTTTAGCTCTATTAGGTCGTGTCTCAAAGTTCGATAATCTTTTTAAACTGAACCATGATTTCGTAAAAAATCTGAACAATTTGCAGGTGTTTTTCAGGAGCTAGTATATTTACGATGTAACAGAACATATTTATGTATATTTATGATGAAATCGAACTTAACACAAAACAAGCCAAAATGGCGCACATATTAAAAGGTGTTTCAAACATAATGTTATATACCTCTATAAAACACTATTTACATATAAAGTAATAAAAAAAAGACGGGTGGGTAATGTCGGGGACATAACCGGAGTGACGTAGGACTATACAAAGGGGACAGCTTTTGCTAAATATATTTTTTAAATATATTGTTTTATTTTCTTCTCCTACGTGAATACCCACCTATCTACCTGAAAATGGATTAGTTTGCTGTTTACTCTTTTTGAACATGTTGGGGGTTCTGAAAAGAACCTTTTGTGTTGTGTTTTTGCTTTTTTTTTACAAACTTTCTCAATTTTTTCTCACTATCTCATAGTTGATTCTTGATTTTTGTACTTATTAAATGTTCAACGCCGGGCATCTTTTGGCGTATGCACATATCGTACAATCAAAATGATGGCTGTGATAGGGAATGCATAGGTGGTTATCAGCTCATTCACTATCATATATTTCACTATTGAGCACATTACCGTACCTTAAACTGTGGTTTCGGAGACGAATGAATTGTAAGATTTGTATCTCCGCAAACAAAGTAAATAGAAATGAAAAAGAACTGAGGTTTTGGAGACGAACTCTACGATCTGTCGAGAATTAAACGAGCTATAAGCGTTCTGAAAAACCAACAGTAAATTAACACAGGATTAAAGTCCTTTAAAATAAGAACAGAGCAGCAGGAAATACATAGCTCATCATGTTGCTCCTTAGTTATTTTTCTATACAATGCAGATGTAACGTCAGTCAATTTTCAACATCAGTTATCAATCAAAGAAAGCAGTTCTTGCTACCGAGAAAATTCGTTAATGCCATCCTGCATACAATGTGTTGTAATTTGAAGCCACTTTTAATTCGGAAACCATGCATGGGTTTGTGAAAACTGAATGATCAATTTAAAAGACCCCAAACCAATAAGTTCAAGAACAAGCATAAACAAAATAAATCAGTTTATATTATATGTCATATTATGTCACTTTAGAATGCATTGGTATTGTGAATAACTTTTAATAACTCTTCTTTGAAAGGTTTAATGGCCCTGAAAAGCGCCGTGTTTTACGGTGGCTAGTTTTGCCACCAAAACAGTCTGTATAAACAAACTTTTTACTTCTTCTACCCGCTGCCGTTTTGCGATTGCGTTTGCCACTCGCTGAAACTAGTTGTTGCCATCGAACCGAATGTGCTCTGTTCTGTAGGCTGGTTTTCTTATTGTCGTGAGCAGCTTTGCAAGCCAACTCGAGCACTCCGGCGGCTGAAATTTTGCGTTTACCACTCGCCACAGCTTTCACAGTTGGAAAATTTCTTCTCTTCCAGCTCGTGACATGTTGTACAGTAAATTATATTTAATGCAACGTGCCGAAGCACACCTCAGTGTCGCATTGGAGGCGATTTTAACCTGTAATTGAACATTTGCGATGACAGTGGTACAGTGTCGACTTTCAATGTGGGGTCATAATTTGGATCTCTATGTTTACAAAAATGTCCAACTAAATAAGTCGCATTACATGTCCGTCCAATTAGCTAAATTTCGAACTAATTGTAAATTACTGTACTTTCAATCTGGAAACAATTTAAGAATTGGTGAAAATTAAATAATCAGGAAAGTCCCCAACTATCAATAAGCTCAGAACAACTGCCAAATTCACATACTCATCAGATCCTGGCAAACAAATTATGAAAAAATCAATGTGTTTTATTATTATTTTGGATATTATTTTAGAAAGCATTGAATTGTATTTCCTAAACTCTTTTTTGGATGGTTTAATGGCCCTGAAAAGCGCCTTGTTTTATGGAATGGTTCCAATTTAGAAAACTTAGTACTCGTGGTTTTGAAAAAAAAACCATTTCAAACGCCCTCGATGCCGCCTTGTTCTGGATTTGCCACCAAAGCAGTTTGTATAAAGAACAAACTTTTTTCTTCTGCTACCTGCTGCCGTTTTGCGATTGCGTTTGCCACTCGCCACTCGCTGCAACTGCCTGTTGTCTTGATGTCCACCGAACCGAATGTGTTCTGTTCCGAATACGGGTTTTCTTATCGTCGTGAGCAGCTTTACCAGCTAACTCGATCACTTCGGCGGCCGAAACTATATAACGCCGACTAGGTAGACTGGTGCACTGGTACTAACGCGCTCGGCCTAGCTACCCTTGCGGGGAACTCCAGATCAACACGGTTCGAGCGGGATTTTGCTTTTTCCTTCACTTTTCCTCCTTTGCCATGTCCAGACTTGGCTGCTTGGGTTGGTTTGTTGATGTGTTGTGATGCGAACTGATGTGGTGTATGGTTTGAATGAGAATGATCGTTACGGCAGCGGAGCGGGGATTTTTAAGCTGACTGGCTGGCTCGAGAATTACTCATGAGTGAGACAGCGACCAATGTTTCGTTCATTTCTTTTTCTTTTTCCTTCCCAATCGTGCTTCATTCTATTTCGCTGCTGCTCTGGTTGCCCGTTTTGGTCGGTACGATTTGAGGAGCACAAAATGGACCAATCAAAAATGGGCACATAGTGCATTTGGACAATGCTTGATATTTCACAACTATTCAATTATTTATCTCAAGAAAAATGAAATGTTATTCGTTATGATAGACGCGTAGATATATTTCCTATCAATTGATGCCAAAACCTTTGCGATCTATTGAGAAATGCTCGAGTTATAAGCGTCCAAATCTTGCATTTTTTCCTACTTGTTCAGTGCCTAGATTTCCATTTCACCCCCTATATCTTCCGGTTAGACGTAGTCCTACGTCAAAATACGCTGTTGTTATTTCGGCAGTGAACAGGAACTTTATGAAATTGCGTTCCATTATAACAACTAAATATCTTACCGACATCCGCATCCGAAAGAGTGACTGACCGTGCTACGGCTGTCACAACTTTTTCAGAAGGAATGATCGCTGCCAAATCAAGCTGCTCGGAAACAGTCTCTACAGTGGCTGTCATTATCTGTAAAAATAAAATAAACAATTAGTTGAACATGTTTTCAGTTTACGCTAATATTTTATTTTTATGAAGAAACATTTTTACATCGGCTATGTACGAGTAGTTCAAATGGTAGTGAATACATAAACACATTTATTATCATAACACAAACAAAGTTTATTGCTTCTTAATCGTGACCGGAAAAAATCCGAAAGAAAATAACAGCAACCGAAATAATCAGACAGAAAAAGTAGGCTAGAAACATTGTGACGCGGAAAAACATCAGGGTTATAAATGCCTCACAGAACAAAGCGTAATTTTTATTGTAATTTTTTTTTCGCTTTCGTGTTTTAAAATATATTCTGAGGTCAATGTAAAGGAGGCGAAGTCCGCATTTAACTAGGATAAGGAATCGAGGTGTGATGATGCGTTCCGAGTCGACCGCCGGCCGACCCGCCTTCAGAAGCCCAAGCAAACCTGTGTTCCACTGATTGCCGGTTAGTTTGAAACATAGGATACGATTTTTTAGTTAGGTTAATTTTTTGTTTTGAAATATATTATTCATTGCAATTCAAAACTATTGCACTAAGATCTGAAGAAATTTCCACAATTATAGGTTATAGGTATTAGGTAATTATTGGTTTTATGGCTATGTACTCGCGCGCAAAATCATAACTCGTATTCTCGCGCACCATATCAGAATATTAGAATGTAATCAGCATATCTATAGACTACTTGTGACATTATGCTTTTTTCTGTCCGGTTATTTCTCTTA
This sequence comes from Toxorhynchites rutilus septentrionalis, assembly GCF_029784135.1. NCBI lineage: Eukaryota > Metazoa > Arthropoda > Insecta > Diptera > Culicidae > Toxorhynchites > Toxorhynchites rutilus. Next base: position 169,361,685 of record NC_073745.1, read on the forward strand.
CTCTTGGTTCCTTCCCGATTTTATCCGGTAATCGTTCTTAATAGATAAAACCGATTTTAAAGGCAAATCACATGAATCATCATCGACTACTGACGGTGTTATTCATCGTGCTGCCGTCATAAATGGGGAATTGTTGAATTCAATCTTTGAAGCTCCCAAAATTCAGAAGTAGTAAGTTTAGAATTGGGTAAGATAATGGTGGAAACAAATAACTATTGACGACTTTTGAGTGTGTTTTCCTGGAAGTGGTCGATAGTTACTAGTAACATTACACAACAGTAACGGAAAGACACCAATTAATCACAACAATTCTAATTGTAATGTGTTCCATATTTAGGATGAGTGGATAATTGTTATCATAATAAAATACATGAACATGCAAATCAATGGTACTCCAAACCGTTGCGACACATAACACCTAGATGGAGTTTTGTAGAATGTGAAAATGAAAAAGTTTTTTGTGCGTGTCGAAATCTATGTAATGTAATACTGCAGAGTCTGGGATTCAGAAAAACGTGAGTTTTGTTTTCTTATTACTATCGAATAATATTTTTTTAATTGGTTAGATAAATTTAATCATGTAATACTAATATCAAATATACTTCTTCATTCATTTGTAGCACAGAACAAGAACCATTACAGTTTTAAAGCAGAACAGTTATCGTTATTGTCGATATTTTAGGAAAAGCGGTACCCTGTCACATATTGGTGAATCCACTTATGCGGGCGCTATACGATTCGTCCAACGTTTCACTCGAATGTTGGACTCAAACATTTGACTCGATGAATCGTCAAATGTTGTGACAAATGTGCTGCTACACGGTGAAGTGAATGTTCGATTCGAAGCAATCGGCCCAAACAATCGGCGAGTATTTGGATCGAATGTTTATTGTTTTTATTTACCATCAAAAACGTTAGGAAACTGAATGACGATGCGAGTACTCAAATCGCTGCCGAAGCAATTGTACTGATATCGGACTGTAAATTAAAAATGCTTCAAATCAACATTATTAGAATGCAATATTTCGCCGAATATTTTGAACTTTGAGAATCGATTTCACAGTTCCTTCACCTAAAACTTGTAAACAAACCAATCTGTCAAAGATAGATTCGGACGAATCGTGTAGCGGTGTATCGAATGTCATCGAGTGTCGAATCAACGAATGACAAAAATCCTTTGATTCGTGTCACTCGCGTTGGAAGGTAATCCACAACGAACGGATTACCTTCCAACGCGAAAATTCGACACTCGACATTGGTGGTTCGTAGCTCGTCAGTCGACTACACGATGCGTCGAATCATCGAGCGTCCAGCATTCGAGGGTGTCCGTAGCATCGTGCCAATCGTAGCAACCCTGTTGTGTACAGAAAAAAACAGACAGCGTTATCAGTTGATTTGCAGCGGACACATCGAAAACACTACCATGATGGCATTCTATGTTTTTGACATAGGACTATGTCTTTGATTTTTGAGTGTGATTTTTGAGTGCCTTCGAAAAGTGTTTGTTCAGAAAGGCTGAAAGTTTATTTTTTCCTTTTATTCGCCCAATTGCCCAATTTATCGAACCGGCTCAGACTTTTTCGCGTGTTTTCTCTCCATCTGGTTTAGTGCGAAGTGTTTATGTGTGTATATGTCGTAGTGCATTTATCACCGCGGAAGAAACTGCAGGCGTTATGCCACATCGTGAGTTAAGTGCTTCTCTTAATTTTTTGACGTAGGACTACGTCTAACCGGAAGATATAGGGGGTGAAATGGAAATCTAGACACTGAACAAGTAGGAAAAAATGCAAGATTTGGAACGCTTATAACTCGAGCATTTCTCAATAGATCGCAAAGGTTTTTGCATCAATTGATAGGAAATATATCTACGCGTCTATCATAACGAATAACATTTCATTTTTCTTGAGATAAATAATTGAATAATTGTGAAATATCAAGCATTGTCAAAATGCACTATGTGCCCATTTTTGATTGGTCCATTTTGTGCTCCTCAAATCGAACCGACCAAAACGGGCAACCAGAGCAGCAGCGAAATAGAATGAACCACGATTGGAAAGGAAAAAGAAAAAAATGAACGAAACATTGGTCGCAGTCTCACACATGCGTAATTCTCGAGCCAGCCAGTCAGCTTAAAAATCCCCGCTCCGCTGCCATAACAATCATTCTCATTCAAACCGTACACCACATCGGTTCGCATCACAACACATCAACAAACCAACACAAGCAGCCATGTCTGGACATGGTAAAGGAGGAAAAGTGAAGGGAAAGGCAAAATCTCGCTCGAACCGTGTTGATCTGGAGTTCCCCGCAAGGGTAGCTAGGCCGAGCGCGTTAGTACCAGTGCACCAGTCTACCTAGTCGGCGTTATATAGTTTCGGCCGCCGAAGTGATCGAGTTAGCTGGTAAAGCTGCTCACGACGATAAGAAAACCCGTATTCGGAACAGAACACATTCGGTTCGGTGGACATCAAGACAACAGGCAGTTGCAGCGAGTGGCGAGTGGCAAACGCAATCGCAAAACGGCATCAGGTAGCAGAAGTAAAAAGTTTGTTCTTTATACACACTGCTTTGGTGGCAAATCCAGAACAAGGCGGCATCGAGGGCGTTTGAAATGGTATTTTTCAAAACCACGAGTACTAAGTTTTCTAAATTGGAACCATTCCATAAAACAAGGCGCTTTTCAGGGCCATTAAACCTTCCAAAAACGAGTTTAGGAAATAAAGTTCAATGCTTTCTAAAACATTATCCAAAATAATAATAAAACACAAATTGATGTTTTCATAATTTGTTTGCCAGGATTTGATGAGTATGTGAATTTGGCAGTTGTTCTGAGCTTATTGATAGTTGGGAACTTTCCTGATTATTCAATTTTCACCAATTCTTAAATTGTTTCCAGATTTAAAGTACAGTAATCTACAATTAGTTCGACATTTAGCTAATTGGACGGACATGTAATGCGACTTATTTAGTTGGACATTTTTGTAAACATAGAGATCCAAATTATGACCCCACATTGAAGGTCGACACTGTACCACTGTCATCGCAAATGTTCAATTACAGGTTAAAATTACCTCCAATCCGATACTGAGTGGTGGTAATGCGACGTGCCATTGAATGTAATTTACTGTAAAATATGTCACAAGCTGGATGGGAAGAAATTTTCCAACTTTGAAAGCTGTGGCGAGTGGCAAATGCAATCGCTAAACAGCAAGGTTTAGCCGAATAGAGATGTGCCATCCGCTCATGAGCTGTTCCGAAGAATCGACTCTTTGAAGTGAGTTGACGCGGAACAGCTCGCAAAAAAAAAACAAACTTTCTATTGTAATGTAAAGCCTCAGTAAAAATGTCGGAAATGTTGTACTCGCCGAGTCTGTTGTAAATAATAGTCTGGAATACGTGTTTCAAGTAATTAATATTATGGTGTGAAAAATTTCATTTGAATTTTAACATTTTCAAACTGGCTTCGTGGCTATCGAGTTTGGGACCCAAATTGAAAGTCGGCACTGACAACTGAGCTGAAGAGCTGTTCATAAAGAACAGCTCATTTAGATGAGCTGATATGATCAGAGCTGTTCATCATGATGAGCTGATTTGCACACCTCTATAGCCGAACAAGATGGGGATATCGAGTGATAACAAAACAATAAACTCTTTAGATTGAAGATAATTTTGTGATCCTGAAAAGGACCCTTTTTAGCCTGCATGTGAATCCAACGAGCGAACAAATCGTAATGAATGTATTTTTTTGCCATCGCTCCCTTTTAACGCTCATTCGTTCGTCTCGTTGGACTCGCCCCTCTGGCTGAGTCTGCCGATTTGTCCCTATCCTGTGAGTGTGTACCGCTAGAGTATAAAACACGCGGACCCCAAAAAAAATATCTTATTTTCTTTCAAACCGTAAATTAGTGTGGTTGTACGGCATCGGCATCGTGGACGTAACAAAGGAGGACAAGTTAAGGGAAAGGCAAAGTCTCACTCGAACCGTGCAAGTCTCCAGTTCCCTGTTGGTCGCATTAACTAGGCCGAACGGATTGGTGCCGGAGCACCAGTATACCTAACAGCGATTATAGAGTTTCGGCCGTCAGAGTGCTCGAGTTGGCTTGCAAAGCTGCTCACGACAATCAGAAAACCCGCATCAAGAACAGAGCAGCTTCGGTTCGGCGCTCATCAAGGCAACAATTAGTTTCAGTGAGTGGAAGTGTTTCTTAAGTGTTCTTAAGTGTTTCTTAAGTGTTCTTCTTTCTACGGCACGTCGCATCAAATGTAATTTTCTGAACAACATGTCACAAGCTGGATGGGAAGAAATTTTCCAACTGTGAAAGCTGTGGCGAGTGGCAAACGCAATAGCTAAACAGGAAGGTTTAACCGAACAAGATGGGAATATCGAGTGATAACAAAAACACAACACCAAAGGTTCTTTTCAGAACCATCAACATATTCATGAAGAGTAAACAGTAAACTAATCCATTTTTAAGGTAGATAGGTAGGTATTCACGTAGGAGAAGAAAATAAAACAATATATTTAAAATATATATTTAACAAAAGCTGTCCCCTTTGTATAGTCCTACGTCACTCCGGTTATGTCCCCGACATTACCCACCCGTCTTTTGACGTAGGACTACGTCTAACCGGAAGATATAGGGGGTGAAATGGAAATCTAGGCACTGAACAAGTAGGAAAAAATGCAAGATTTGGAACGCTTATAACTCGAGCATTTCTCAATAGATCGCAAAGGTTTTTGCATCAATTGATAGGAAATATATCTACGCATCTATCATAACGAATAACATTTCATTTTTCTTGAGATAAATAATTGAATAATTGTGAAATATCAAGCATTGTCAAAATGCACTATGTGCCCATTTTTGATTGGTCCATTTTGTGCTCCTCAAATCGTACCGACCAAAACGGGCAACCAGAGCAGCAGCGAAATAGAATGAAGCACGATTCGGAAGGAAAAAGAAAAAAATGAACGAAACATTGGTCGCAGTCTCACACATGCGTAATTCTCGAGCCAGCCAGTCAGCTTAAAAATCCCCGCTCCGCTGCCGTAACGATCATTCTTTGTGTGGACACCGACTGGACAACATCGTTGCTGGACGAGCTGGACGGCGAGGGATCGAGTGCCTTTCTCAAGGCAAGAGGGCGGAGGTGGTAGCGCTGGAGTAGAGTAATAGAGTAGAGTAGAGTTTTCAAAGGGCCTTTCTCAAGGCGAGAGACGAATGAACTGCAAAAGTTTAAAGTCTCTATAATACAAGACCTTCCTTCCTTCCTTCCGTAACGATCATTCTTTGTGTGGACACCGACTGGACAACATAGTTGCTGGACGAGCTGGACGGCGAGGGATCGAGTGCCTTTCTCAAGGCAAGAGGGCGGAGTTGGTAGCGCTGAAGTAGAGTAGAGTAGAGTTTTCAAACGGTCTTGCTCAAGACTAGAGACGAATGAACTGCAAAAGTTTAAAGTCTCTATAATACAATACCTTCCTTCCTTCCGTAACGATCATTCTCATTCAAACCGTACACCACATCGGTTCGCCTAGCAGGCGACATATAGTTTCGGCCGCCGATGTTATCGAGTTAGCTGGCAAAGCTGCTCGCGACGATAATAAAACCCGCATTCAGAACAGAACACATTCGGTTCGGTGGACATCAAGACAACAGGCAGTTGCAGCGAGTGGCGAGTGGCAAACGCAATCGCAAAACGGCAGCAGGTAGCATTAGAAAAAAGTTTGTTCTTTACACAATCTGCTTTGGTGGCAAATCCAGAACAAGGCGGCATCGAGGGCGTTCGAAATGGTTTTTTTCAAAACCACGAGTACTAAGTTTTCTAAATTGGAACCATTCCATAAAACAAGGCGCTTTTCAGGGCCATTAAACCTTCCAAAAAAGAGTTTAGAAAATACAGTTAAATGCTTTCTAAAACATTATCCAAAATAATAATAAAACACAAATTGATTTTTTCATAATTTGTTTGCCAGGATCTGATGAGTATGTGAATTTGGCAGTTGTTCTGAGCTTATTGATAGTTGGGGACTTTCCTGATTATTCAATTTTCACCAATTCTTAAATTGTTTCCAGATTGAAAGTACAGTAATTTACAATTAGTTCGACATTTAGCTAATTGGACGGACATGTAATGCGACTTATTTAGTAGGACATTTTTCCAACTGTGAAAGCTGTGGCGAGTGGCAACAAATCGCTAAACAGGAAGGTTTAGCCGAACAAGATGGGAATATCGAGTGATAACAAAACAATAAACTCTTTAGATTGAAGATAATTTTGTGATCCTGAAAAGGACCCTTTTTAGCCTTCATGTAAATCCAACGAGCGAACAAATCGTAATGAATGTATTTTTTTTTGCCATCGCTCCCTTTTAACGCTCATTCGTTCGTCTCGTTGGACTCGCCCCTCTGGCTGAGTCTGCCGATTTGTCTCTATCCTGTGAGTGTGTACCGCTAGAGTATAAAACACGCGGACCCCAAAAAAATATCTTATTTTCTTTCAAACCGTAAACCCGTGTGGTTGTACGGCATCGGCATCGTGGACGTAACAAAGGAGGACAAGTTAAGGGAAAGGCAAAGTCTCACTCGAACCGTGCAGGTCTCCAGTTCCCTGTTGGTCGCATTCACTGATTGCTCCGCAAGGGTAACTAGGCCGAACGGATTGGTGCCGGAGCACCAGTATACCTAACAGCGATTATAGAGTTTCGGCCGTCGGAGTGCTCGAGTTGGCTTGCAAAGCTGCTCAAGACAATCAGAAAACCCGCATCAAGAACAGAGCAGCTTCGGTTCGGTGCTCATCAAGGTAACAATTAGTTTCAGTGAGTGGCAAAGTGTTTCTCCGGCACGTCGCATTAAATGTAATTTACTGAACAACATGTCACAAGCTGGATGGGAAGAAATTTTCCAACTGTGAAAGCTGTGGCGAGTGGCAAACGCAATAGCTAAACAGGAAGGTTTAACTGAACAAGATGGGAATATCGAGTGATAACAAAAACACAACACCAAAGGTTCTTTTCAGAACCATCAACATATTCATAAAGAGTAAACAGTAAACTAATCCATTTTTCAGGTAGATAGGTAGGTATTCACGTAGAAGAAGAAAATAAAACAATATATTTAAAATATATATTTAACAAAAGCTGTCCCATTTGTATAGTTCTACGTCACTCCGGTTATGTCCCCGACATTACCCACCCGTCTTTTTTTTTGAAAGCGGATGATTTTTCAAGGTAGACCTTTGAGCATTCCTTGTCCCACCAAAGTGATGGAGGACGACGTCGGAAAGTGGTAGCCGGTACACGTTTCTTTTGAGCTTGAAGTGCGCTTTCGTAAATCAAACTCGATATAAAGTTATACTCTTCGAGTGGAGCAAGTTCATGCATTGAAACAATTGCTTCAGATATTATTTCCGCAAATGTTCTCCAGTCAATATTCTTCGTGAGGTCATACGAAATATTGACTGACTCACGTGAGCTTGATTCATTAGCGATCGATAAAATTATTGGTAGGTGATCACTACCGTGGGGATCTTGGATTACCTTCCACATGCAATCCAGGGATAACGAAGAAGAGCATAGAGATATGTCTAGCATGCTTGCCCGTGCAGGAGGGTTGGCTATTCTGGTTGCTTCCCCAGTATGCTTCTCTTAATTCTTTTATTTTTTTTCATAAATATTTGGATGCGATAAAAGATGCAAGTCCCTTTGGTGAGGAGGTGGTTCCACAAGTGTCGCGTACAGTGAGACCTCTATTTTTGTGTTATGAATTCCCAGCACCGTTGCAATTCTGTGTAGCCATTTACTTCTTGCAATTGCATAAGATTCGTGCAGCCCAGTTTCGCCGCATGTTGGGGTGTTTTAGCTTGTTCCGTCCCATTGTAATTATTTAATTCCTTTCTGTAGAATGGTGATTCTAAAAGTAGTGGAGGATTTGACAACGGCTTTCTCATGCTAGCAACGAGTGCCGGGAAGTCTTCTTCATCAGCTGTAACATGAACCGACATGTTTTTGCACTTTATTGGAACGATTGAGATTGCTATGGAGTGGTACGGAGAGGGAGCGGATTTTCAGATGTGCACTTTTTTCATTTGATTAGATGGTGTTGGTACGCAGTTCAGCGTTTTTGTTGCTCTCTTCACTTGTCCTCAGTGTTTGTGCAAGTTTTCTTTTGATGTAGAACTACGTCTTTCATTAAGGGTGCCAAATCAGAAAACAGGTCACGTTTTTATGAAATAAAGTTAACGTTAATAACTATTTTTGCCGCGAACGGATTTTGGAAATTTACATACTAAAGGAATCGGAAATTCCGTAATTTGTTTAATGTGCTAAACATTAGAATCCCTTGGTTGGTTAAAATTCATGAAAACTTTAAGCGTTTCCATTTTCCCATACATTTGTGTGCTTTCCCGAACGGAGCTGTCAATAACGAGCAACTTATCGACGACGGAGGGGAAATCGTAGGATTCAAAGTCTCCGTGAGCAAAGGAAAAGTAGAAGAATGAAGGGGAATACTTGCCTAGAGTATAAACAGTGGATCTCGCTAAGACAAACTTTCATTCGGCATCGGACCGTTGAGCAATCCAGTTCACTTTGCTTTCGCTGCGCTTTGATCTAAGATTGGACCCCACCAGTGGTAATCCAACTTGGATATCGTCGTTTGGTTTTTCTGTTTTTCGCGTTATTCGTATCGTGTGTTTTTTTCTGCGTCATAAATTGGACGCTTCGCGTAGTGTGTGATGAGTAAGAAGAAGAGGAATGCAGGCTCGAGCCCTGCAAAAAACGAACGCATTGCCAGGGGCAATAAAATTTCGAGGCAAGCGTCATCTAATGAGGCACGCGATGTTGGTGCAGTGAAAAGCGCTCGCACTGAACCGAGCCCTCGCGAGTGGGACACCGCATCGAATAACAGCGGAGTAGGCGATTTCGGCGCGTCGGTCGAAAATGTAAACGCCGTTACCCAGACAGCAACCAAAATCAAGCTCCCCCCGCTGGTGGAGAAGGCGGTCGCTCTTGACAAACTCATCAGCGAATTCGCATTGATGGGTGTTACAGCAGAATACAAGCTGTGTGGCATACTTCAGTCTTTTTTCCAAGCAGTTAACATAGTTTGTTTTCCGTCATCATAAGGGCTTCATTGGTGCCTCTGAGAATGCATCAATGCATTAAACTGACGTTATGGCGAAGCAAGCGTTAAGGTTGTGCGCAAAAAATTTTTTGAGGAATACCAAGCATCTTGAATGTCTTACTGGAATGTTATAACTTATTTGGGTTCGCGTGCCAGTCGCAAAACTGCCTTCAACTAGGATTGCAATATTGACCATAATGAAGCATTGCTACTGCTACTTCTCGAAAAGGTTGTTATTAACAAAAAGAGTTTATTTCACTTGTTTAGTCACCAAGAAAGTGAATGACGTTCTGGAATTTTGTATGTGATTGGGTTTCGCTTGCCTCCACTAAGGATGACAGCTGCGCTTCTCTCGAGCATGAGATAGCAATGCAACTTTTTTCGATGCCAGTAATATTAACAGAAGCGTTTCTTTTGAGAATAGCGTAAAATGATGAGAAGTATTTATATTCCTAGTAGTTTCAAACCACCAATGTATGGCTCTGTATGCATGCTATGGCGAACGCTTGTTTGGCGCTTGGTTTACGTTATACGAACGATGCCTAGAGATGCGATTCCTTTGAGGCAATACTAAATAACATGTAGCATGAGATTTGATACTTGCAAGTGTTGTCATTGTTGTTGTTTCCATGCGGTGCCAAAGATATATTGATGTAATTATGAGATGTGGAATAATGGTGCTGGTGCAACATGTATATAATCGAGTCTATTTCAATTGCGAAAAAGGCCACTGGAATAGCGTTCGAGGTATGAAATAAATTGCGACATACGATCAGCTAGTATATTGTTTTGCGAGGGCATGAATGAATCATCAATCAATTATCGTCAACTGATTCTACAATGAAAAATCCATTTCAGAGATTATTCTACTAAGCAGTTGTTTCTAAAATTTCACAACATTATAGAATAATATCCGAAGGTATGAACAAGCGACTTATATAAAATAACAGTGTAGTTCTACGTCAACAATGCGGTCGTGTCTTGGACATATAATTTAATTTTTTTTTTTTTTTTAATTTTTCACCTATAATTTTTTTCTATTTCTGGAGTTCATCGCTGGTATTTTGTTCTTTTCAATGTATGTTTTGTTTTCTTTCGTTTAGGGATGTTTCAATCCATCGTTGTTTATCTGATGTATTGGGCGGATGATAGGGGGCCTGATAGCGAGCGTCATTTCGCGTTGGGAACTAGATGATTTGTATGCAATGTTAAATACACTTCGTCTCGTTTCACTGGAGGGTGGCGTTCATAGTCAGCCCCATGGTTTAATTATGTTAGAGATTTTTAATCTCAGAATTTCATAATTTGAGTCAATTGCAATTAATGCAATTTAACTGGCTGCTAATTTAGAAGTTCGAAATGGTATACTCACGCATATCAGATTATAATAGCTTGAGTAGTGGCGATCTTCATATCACGTTCCTCATAGGGGTAATGGGGGCAAAGTGGTCACCTGCTTGTTTGGTAGTATAACTATTGACTATTGACACCATATTGATAGTCACCTTATGTTATGTGAATTCCATGACTTTGAGTCACCCTGTACTTCAGTAGAGCTGTCGCATGTCAAAATATAATTAAAAACAGAAATTGCTCTCTCGAAAGCCATTAGGCCGTAGTTCTGTGCGCACGGTATCTAAGGACTTTCTCTTGAAATTTAGTTTATTCAATCTGATGTATTGGACAAATCATCAGTTTAGACGACTGTTCACAAATTCTAGGAGAGGTGAATACATATTTTGTTTAATCTCAGCGATTAATTAGCATAGACATTACTTTGATGTTTGAGGGCAAAGTGGCCATAGGTGACTAGTGACTTACAATGTTCTGTTTACTAAAGCTGAAATGCCGCATCACATTCTGCCCTTGAAAAGGATCCTTTTGTGGCTTAGACCCTGGATAAATATGCCACTCCAACTAAACCAAGCCTCATTATGCGGAACGTTATGTGTTTCTTACTACGTTTTTGGATGTATGAGAAAATTTCAATTGTGACTCTAGGTGAATAGGCCAAGCTTATTTCATACATGTATCTACTATATCAAATATGATTTGAACAAATTTGGAAGAAAAAAACAGGAAGCGGGTTATATCTATGGTAAAACCGCAATGGTGACGTAGGACTATCGTTAATTTAGTGATCATTTGTTTGAAGTTGAATCTGAATTCATTCTGAATGAATGAATAAATGAATATTTGGGAGACTTCAAAAACAAGAGCGTTACGTTGGAGGTACAAGGTTTTATGCATCCAATAGTGAATACAAAAATATTCTACTGATGGGGAAGAATAATCTTCAGAAGCTTTCCTTCTAATTGCACTTGATTGAAAAATCACAGAACTAAATATATTTGGTCGCAATATTATATGGATAAAAAACATTAAAATAAACTCTTCCACTCGAATGTAATTTTCAAGTCTGGTCTGGGACTGGCAGATTATTTTGCAGTAACGATGACATCCTTCCGAATTCTTCTCGATTCTTCTCGAAGTTCACCACCAGTGGTTAATCCCTTCCCGTATTATTTGATACGTCATACATCAAGTGATTTCACTAGCTTGCTGAGCGTTCTAGCGCCCTATATTATTCAAGTACCCACGAGTGAGACTCGATGTTGTACGGGAAAGGGTTAATGCTAACTTGATAACCACCTGTTAATTGCACTTGATTGAAAAATCACAAAACCAATTGTATTTGGTCGTAGTATTAAATGGATAGAAAACATTACAATAAACTCTTTCGCTTGAATGTATTTTTCAATTCCCAGGGAAACTGGCAGATTATTTTTCAGCAGCGATTAGATCTTTCCAGAATTTTTTCGATGCTGAATGGCATTCAAACGAAAAAAATTCCGCGCGTGTATGTGTGAGTGGCGACTGCTTCGATGTCTTCCCGGGGAACAGTTTTTCGATGCTGATACTCTCTTGGTCAGCATCTCTTCTCCTTCTGATGGCTCGGCTTTTCTGCCCTCCCTCACAGTTCCAAACAAACTGCATGTCTTTCAGGTTAGATCAGGTTAGGTAACGAATCCCTCGATCCCTCGCCGTCCAGCTCGTCCAGCTCGTTCAGTAACGATGTTGTCGTGTCGATGTCCTCACGAAAAATGAATGCGTTTTGATGATGATGTTGAATTAAAGAGACTTTAAAC